>NW_016804464.1:246460-249916 GCF_001698545.2 Rhinopithecus bieti
TCAGCCTCCCGAGTAGCTGGGACTACAGGCGCCGCCACCTCACCCGGCTAGTTTTTTGTATTTTTTAGTAGAGACGGGGTTTCACCATATTAGCCAGGATGGTCTCGATCTCCTGACCTCGTGATCCGCCCGTCTCGGCCTCCCAAAGTGCTGGGATTACAGGCTTGAGCCACCGCGCCCGGCCCTTTTGGTAGGTTTTCAGCTTCTGGAAGCATTGCATTGTTCTATGCTATGGGCATATTCTAGAATTTACTCCCAGTCCCTGGCCCTTTTTCCATTGTCCACACATATTACTTTATCTCCTTACTTCTAATGCCATCATCTCTCCCAAATGACACACACCATATATTAAGAGTCCAGTTGTTCCTCATATGCTTTTCACTATGACAAAGTCTAGCTGGTGGAGATGGCTTAGCACCTGCAAGGCTCTTCAGGTTTAAGTGTACTTAGCTGACAGACAGGCTACATTTAAGCCAAACTATCCAGAGCATTGTATTATGTACATAATTGTCAGAGAACACCCATTGCTAACAAACTGGATGGTTTATATTCCTATATTTCCTAATATTGTTTCTCTTGAATGTAAACTATGAACAAGAAATTCCAAGGATGAACCGAGCACCAAAAACATCAATGGGTAAAGAATTTTAAATATCAGAGGTGTCATGCAGCTAAGAATGGCACTCTGGCTATGGAGTCAAATGAGAAAACAATGAGCCCATTTATATTCTGTGCATATATATATAATGGGTATTTTTATATTCCTGTACTTTCACACAACAGAAAGTATGTTTGCAGTTTCTCCAACGTACAGCAAAAGACTCACTGAATGCAAACACGTTTCCA
Source organism: Rhinopithecus bieti (assembly GCF_001698545.2). Classification (NCBI taxonomy): domain Eukaryota; kingdom Metazoa; phylum Chordata; class Mammalia; order Primates; family Cercopithecidae; genus Rhinopithecus; species Rhinopithecus bieti. The sequence goes on from NW_016804464.1 coordinate 247,307, forward strand.
AAGTGTTTTGGAAAACTCGATACTGCAAGTTCTGACTCTTCCTTGCCATTAGCCAAGATCCAAATACCCTGCATTTCTACTAACTACTCTTAAACCAATAGAGCAATCATTAAACTTACTTTTAATGTTCATTCTCAGTATGGAAAACATACTAGCATTAGCTGACTTCCTAGAGATAAAAATCACAAAGTATAGTCATCCCTCCACCATGGCAATTACAGTGGAAAGACAACTGACAGATGGTTTCAAGAATGGTGACATGGAGGCCCCTGTTTCCTAAGTCTGTATTTCAATTATTACTGTTATTATTATTTACTTTTTTTGAGACAGGGTCTCACTCTGTTGCCTAGTGCAGTGGTGTGATCATGACTCACTGCAGCCTCTACCTCCCAGGGTCAGACAATCCTCCCACCTCAGCCTCCGGAGTAGCTGGGACTATAAGTGAGCACCACCATGCTTGGCTAACTTTTTTTTTTTCTATTTTTTGTAGAGAGGGGGTCTCATTTTGTTGCCCAGGGTAGTCTTGAACTCCTGGGTTCAAATGATCCTCCTACCTTGGCCTCCCAAAGTGCTGGGATTACAGCCATGAGCCACTGTACCTGGCCTAAGTTTTCATTTCAAATAGTTTCGATCCTCTTTTAATATGATAAGACATATTTAAGGGGAGAAATGAAAAAAGAGCTCTGAATTAAGTTTATGGTAACAGAATAAACAAAGCAGTAATTTTATCACAGAGAATCATAACATTTAGTAAGGTAAATCTGTGGGTTCTTTGTGGGAAGAGGAAAATAGGGTATTCACTGAATGTGATACAACTTTCCACTTAAAGACACTAATAACATTCTAGACACTACAAATATGAACAATTGGTATGATCGGTCTAATCATGACTCAAATGCCTATCGTTGTTACAGAACTTAGCACAAAAGATGATCTTATCCACACTTAAGACCAATCTCCTACAGCTGCAGGACCCAGTTTATCGACTCAGTTTTCTTCTGCCTGCCTAGTTAGCTTCTACATAAATTCCCCAGCTTTTCAGAACATGGACTCAACTCTACTTTGGCCAATAAATGTGTGGCTTTTAATACATGGTGCTGATTTTTCAGGAAAAACAAAAAACAAAAAACAAAACAAAACAAAAAAGCTAATAATAGGTCATAAAAGAAAGGAAAGAAAAGAGAGGCCATCTACTCATTTACCTTGATCATTAGGCATTTTATCAGAGGAGTCCGCTAACAGGCCAAGCACAGGGGAAGAAAAAACAAGAGCAAGGATCACAAGCTTTGAAGATGGGACAGGCAGAACTTTTTAAAGGAAAAAAATTAAAACCCCCACAAACTTCCAAACAAACTGAATCTTGACTTTAGTACTAACAGAAATTAAATTCACACAGGGCTTCCATAATTCCTTAGATTCAGTCCCCAGTTAAATTTTATTAGCCTAAGCTCACTTGGTTCAATGCTTTTATCTTCATTTTCTTATCTAGGGTTTTATTTAAAAGGCCCTTTTTAGTCTCTTTCTCTCTATAAGGTCCACAAATAAGTCTTTCAGGTTAACAGCCTGCATGAGTCGAACCATCCATCACAAGAACACACTATTATTTCTCTATATGGGAACCAAAAGAATCACATCTGATCTGGCTGGTAAAAACTTTTAGATCACTGCAATTCATCTGCCCCAAATAGCCTGGAGCCAATGTCCTCTTTTATATGATATGTTTAGGCTGGTAACCCGGGGAACACTGATTTGGTGGTCAATAAGTAGGTGAGGAATCATTCTGGGATAAATCTTCATACCATGGCTCTCAAGCTCATCATTAAGACTTCATATGTTATCCACAGACTCTATATGCTCAAGTGATAGTGTCAGCATAGCCCCACTAAAGAGACACACAACAAAACCCTCAGCCTGGGGAGCATTACCTTTAGGTGTTCTGAATTGGACAGCTTCAGACATGGGTCCCATGCCCTTTGAGTTCCGTGCCTGGATTTTGAAGTAGTATGGTGTGTCAAGAGTTAATTCTTGTATCTGGTGAGTCAGTCTGTTTCCCACAACAGGCTCTATAACCCAGTCATGTATCTCTGCATTCACATCTGTACTGTAATATATGATGTAACCTGTCCAAAGGAGTGAATGGGAAAAGAAATCTCATTCCTGCTTTTCCTTTTGCATTCAGTAAATCAATAAGTACCTATTACATCAAATGCATATTATAGCATAATATTTGAATAGTGAACCCTCAAGGGTCTACAATTAAAATAATGCAGTTTTGAAAACCAGGAATTGCCTGACAGGCTGTTTTAGCTCTCACTAATGTGATCTCCTAGGAACTCCTGGGCAGAGCCACAATGAACTGTCACCTGATACTTCCACCAGGTGGCACTTAATCCCCGCATTGAAAAGGGAAGAGTCACAACCATGAGTCTATCTTTTTTAAAATATATATATATATATATATATATATTTTATTATATTTTAAGTTCTAGGGTACATGTGCACAACGTGCAGGTTTATTACATATGCATACATGTGCCATGTTGGTGTGCTGCACCCACCAACTCGTCATTTACATTAGGTATATCTCCTAATGCTATCCCTCCCTGCCCC
>NW_016804464.1:252615-261098 GCF_001698545.2 Rhinopithecus bieti
TTTGAGATGGAGTCTTGCTCTGTCATTCAGGCTGGAGTGCAGTGGCACAATCTTGGCTCACTGCAACCTTCACCTCCTGGGTTCAAGTGATTCTTGTGCCTCAGCCTATGAAGTAGTTGGGATTACAGGTGCGCACCATCACATCTGGCTAATTTTTGTATTTTTAGTAGAGACGGGGTTTCGCCATGTTGGCCAGGCTGGTCTCGAACTCTTGGTCTCAGGTGATCTGCCCACCACGGCCTCCCACAGCACTGGGATTACAGGTGCAAGCCCCCACCCCTGGGCCCAAATTTTACTTTTTTTTTTTTTTTTTTTGAGACGGAGTCTCGCTCTGTCACCCGGGCTGGAATGCAGTGGCCAGATCTCAGCTCACTGCAAGCTCCGCCTCCCGGGTTTACCGCCATTCTCCTGCCTCAGCCTCCCGAGTAGCTGGGACTACAGGCGCCCGCCACCTCGCTCGGCTAGTTTTTTTTTTGTATTTTTTAGTAGAGACGGGGTTTCACAGTGTTAGCCAGGATGGTCTCGATCTCCTGACCTCGTGATCCGTCCGTCTCGGCCTCCCAAAGTGCTGGGATTACAGGCTTGAGCCACCGCGCCCGGCCAAATATAACTTTTAAAAGCCCTATTTCTTCAAAGAATAGATGATTTACAGATATTTTTCACTATGAGTTTATTCTGCAAACATACTGCCAACTATTGAGGTTACAGCTCTAAAGTGAAGCCATTTGTTTATACAACAGGACAATATGTTTCTTGTGTTTCCATGTGACAGCTGAAAACTTTTAACATACTAGTAGGAAAATGAGCAAATTAAGTACATCCTTATATTTACTCAACTCTTCCTAAAATACTAGAATTCTCCTAGTATAAAATGTAAGGAAGCCTGGTGAAATGCAAACATCCTAAGGGAAAACACAATCTCATTTGTTAGCTAATGGGTTGGGAGTGAAGTAAAAACATTTTCTTAAAATGGTTGGCAAAGAAAGCAAACTCAAGGTCTGTTTAAACTTTGATGCACTGTATTTCTAACTCTTCAAATCCAACCCTTTTCTCTGTACGAAGTCCAAAGAACTGTGCAGAAGACAAAAAAACATTGAGGCCAAGCCCAGTTTGTGGATTTATAACTTTATTTTTTCGTTATTCATATAGGAGAGAAAGAAATAGGAGGTCAAACTAGACAGAGATTTGAAATGGTTACGCATATCCCTAGACTAGGAAAGCCCAGGGGGTAGCAGAAAGGCATGTCTAAAAGTCAGCAAAAACCAAACAGACTCTCAAACCCAGATAGCCTGTTATGTCTTTAATTTGCTTAGTCATCTTTTCTCTCTCGTCTCCACTTACAAAGACCTTAAGGATTATTTCAGTGGAAGATTTTATAAGACACTAATTTGCTTGCAAGCAAACTGCAGAGGCAGCTTTGGGGTCACCTAGCAAAGTGTTCAGGCTGCAAGCAAGCATGGCATTGGAACTGTTTGGTCAAGGGCAGGTCACTTCATCTTTTCTATCTCAGTTTACCAGTAAAGCAGGATTAATGGCAATAATCCCTTACATCTACACAGTGCTTTGTAATTTATCTGTTTTCCCTGTAGAATCCTGTTATTTGCTAATGTTCTTGTTCAGTAATTAAAAAAAAAATAACTCATCAGCTGAAATAGCAAACACTGAATTCCAAATGTAGTTGCTCACTGTGTTTTGTAAATATATCAATTCATGCACTCAATTCTTTCCTTGGGAAGTAAAAGCAGCCATGTGACATGGCTTCCGACAACACATACCTAATTCAAAGGTGGTCCCATGCGCTGTCATACTCCATGTGCTTGATCTTCGGCCTTTGGTCACCATCACAGAGAATTCATAGAGTGTATTCGGTTTTAAACCAGTCACCAAATAACTCAGAGTGGTTGCATTTGCATTCTGAAAAAAACATGAATTGAGAACTTTAAAATTAGAAAATGTCAATGATTAGCGTTTTTCGGCCAAGGCAAATGTGTCAGTACCTTGTACTTGGTGTTTGCTGGGATGTTGGTTTTCCATCGGACGGTGTAGTATCGGGAGTCTGTAATCTTCTGGTGCTTGGGCAGTGAGTTGTCTGCCCACGTAATCCTTATGGTGTCATGACTCAGAATGGAAGCCTGAACTCCCACTGGTGGCATCATGGGAGTGGGATCTGGCACTGGAGTGTATGGAGCATTAATAACAAATAAATCAACTTCAGAAGTGTCTGAGCAGAAAATAATTTAAAAAGGGAAGTGGCATTTTAATGTAAACAAAAATAAAATAAAAGGGAAATGCAGGGTAATATAATGGAATGAAAAGGTGAGAAATGGAGAAAAAAGAAAGAAAATTCGGAGTTAATAGATAACCACCATTCATTTAAAAGACTATTTCCACTTGTGTTCTTTCAGGAAAAAAATTACAGAAAAATGTTAAGAGAAGCAGTAATAAACTATATTCTCTACTGCATTCTATAGGCATATTAAAATGTTATAATCCAATGATGATATTAATGTATTCATGCTCGAATTTTCTTAAAATAACTTGAAAATTCTACCTCCTGTTCAAAAAGGCTCATGAGGCTGGATGCGGCAGCTCATGCCTGTAATCCCAGCACTTTGGGAGGCTGAGGCGGGCAGATCACCTGAGGTCCGGAGTTCAAGACCAGCCTAGCCAATATGGTGAAACCCTGTCTCTATTAAAAATACAAAAATTAGCCAGGCATGGTGGTGGGTGCCTGGGGTCCCAGCTACTCGGGAGGCTGAGGCACAAGAATCGCTTGAATCTGGGAGGTGGGGAGGTTGCAGTGAGCTGAGATTGTGCCACTGTACTCCATTCTGGGTGACAGAGCAAGACTCTGTCTCAAAAAACAAACCCCCCCAAAACCAAAAAGGCTCACGAAGACAAAAACTGCTTTTAAAACCAGGGATACAATTTCTAAACAAGCAATACAAAGCTCATGGTTTGAGATTTCAGTGAATGTGGCTGAATTTTTGGGACAAGAGTTATCTGTGCATATCACTATTCATGTAAGGGTCCAACTCTCAAAACCTGAGTCTTGAATATCAGCCATGGGCATTGAGGGTATCTGATATCCACCAAGGGTCACGTTCAGAACTCCTGATGTCCTGGGTCTACAGACAGTACAGTGACATAGCTGACACCATGTTGGACTATCTAACATAGTTTCTTCCAGAGAGTCAGAGAACAACCCAGGGATGAATCCCTATCAGTTAAGGGAAATGCCATGGTTATCACAGTTCCAAGTAACAAACTTCACAAACTTTAGAAATCAGAGTACTGTACAGTACCTTATTTGATGGAAAGTCTATACTCATGGAGCTGTCCTGTGCCATATACAACAGACACCTTCTCTGAGGCCAGAATGAGCACAAAAGCACCATGCACCATGGGCCCAGGGCAATACAGCAGAATCCATATGGGCTTTCCCAATTCATGCTTAGGTTTTCTAAGTATACACATACTGATTTAAGTTCACAGTTTACAATGGGTTTCTCACATAGCCATGGTGACTAGCCCTTATTACTCAAAATGTGGAATGGCATAGACCCTGTTTATGAATAATTGCTAAGCTAAAGTAATAGTCTCCATTTGTGTATTTCCTGCACAATGAGGACTAAAAATAACAGAGGAGAAGCGTACATTATATAACCAAGAGCTTTGTTCAAAGTTTGGCAGGACACATACCAATTAGTTACAGAAAATGCACCTTCGGGTGTAGAAGTCATTAGAATTCCTGGAGAAATTTTTTTTCTTATATGTAGCAACCCTTAGAAAACATATCTAGATGCCACATAAAAGAAAGTAATTTCAAACTTGTTTTTTACTATTAAAGCCTGATTTTAGAAAGTAGCAGACCACTTATTTAAATATTATTTTCACTGAATTTTTTTTCTTTTTGTAATACTAAAGCTATTTCTAAAAGAAATTATAAACTGTAAGCATAGAGAAGACAGAACAGAACTACCAAACACATAGTAGTCTTAAATAGAAGCTTAAAAAAAAGGACAGAGATTATTAGACCCCCTGATATTCTGGGTCAAATGGCAGTATAGTGACATAGCTTACACCCAAATAAAGCAAAAGGAACTCAAGGGTGTACTCTTCCTTCAGGAAAGGTAAGCCTTCCTTAAGAATGCTACCAAATCTGTACAATTATGCTACGTATCCAGCAGGTATCACTGGACAATACAGAATCAAAATTTGGGGAAATAAATGAAAAAGAACATTTCCAAAAATAAATTCTTTGGTTTCCAGTGCCTTTTTAAAAAATTTATAACTCTAACATATTTACTTCAATAAACTTTCTCTTTCAGATCTAAATTAGAAGTCATATATATCTATAGAAAAATTTATATGACATGTATATTACTTTATTTTAGAGATGTATTTTTTTGTTTGTTTTGTTTTTTGAGACAGAGTCTCGCTCTGTCGCCTAGGCTGGAGTGCAGTGGCATGATCTCGGCTCACTGCAAGCTCCGCCTCCCAGGTTCACGTCATTCTCCTTCCTCAGCTTCCTTAGTCGCTGGGACTACAGGCGCCCACCACACACTAATTTTTTGTATTTTTAGAAGAGATGGGGTTTCAGCGTGTTAGCCAGGATGGTCTCGATCTCCTGACCTCGTGATCTACCCACCTTGGCCTCCCAAAGTGCTGGGATTACAGGCGTGAGCCACTGTACCTGGCCTTTAGAGATATTTTAAGTAGATAATTCAAAGAAAAACAATGAATATTTGTTTGTAATAATGTATAACTTGTTTGTAATAAATGTATAACTGATGAAATGGCTAGTACCTCTGACCTTATACTCAAGCTTACGAAAGGCACATAGAAAAATACTTTCCTAACCAACTCAGGTGGCTAGTAACGCAAATGATGTTGGGTTCACGAATCACATGCATTTACTGCCGCAGTCAGTAACATGCATTTTTTTGGACTCACTTTAGTTTCAACTTACATGCCCAAAAGATGGAAAATCACTTTTAATTATCGAAAAACTCTGCTTTCCACATCCTAACAAATTAAAAACGTGTATATATCTACACAGAATGGCTTACGTGGCAGAATTAGAATCTTCCAAAAAATGCAAAATAGGAATTAACAGAACTTTCCATGCTGAAAGCCCACTTCCCATTTGAAGTCAGCACCCGAAACTGCCATACGCTTTTTCTTCACTAACACCTATGGGACAGGCCTCATGCCAATATTCTGCCTAAGCTGTTCGGAAAAGTGCTGGAGACTAGGAAAGATAGGATTCCTTACCTGTGTGAGGCCTGGTCACAGCACTCTCATACAGCGGGATGCCTTCACCCACATTATTAAATGCTTTCAGGGTAATCACATAGTGAGAGCTGGGATCTGAAGAAAAGGAACACACATAAAAAATGCTCACTACAGAATTTTAAAAATTCAAGGGTGGCTGTGCATAATCTTAACCACAGAAGAATTCAAGAAAGATAACTTTACAGTTTTTTACGGGGGATTATTTCAGGGTGTGGGGAGATGTGGAGATGGAAGCACACACAGTACAGAAAAACTGGCCGGGACCAACTTCCTGGATTTAGTCTCAGTAGAGGAGGTGGGCTGTGCTTGAATTCTCTCTTGGCCTCTCCTATGGTTTAGTGATGTTCAGAGTACGATGTAGGGCTTGGCTGAGACTGAAGAGATAAGATTTAATGTGCTGAAGCCTACAGATGGAGCTTGGAATTAAACAAACCCCTTTCATTCCCGGAAGGACAGCGATGAGAACAGACAAGGTAGAGAAGTAGGAGATAAACTGTGAAGTCAGTAAGTGCTCAATGTCCTTGACTCTCCAAGTGGCCTCCAAATCCAGAAATGGCCAAACCTCATCTAGCCATCATGCCTCATGAGCCATGTCTCATGTGGCATGTGTTACTTCAAAAGCTTAAAACAGCTGCTTTTCTTGGCGGCCACCTACTCCCTAGATTGCCACTAGAGGGCAACAAATAGAGGCAGGTCTTCCTGTGTCAGAACTGACAACAAATGGAATCAGTAAGACTTACTTCTTGAATGGCAAGGAAAAAGTGTTTTGGGCAACATAATAGATAGTAATGTCATTCACTGAGATTGGGAAAAGGGGCAAGAACAATCGCGATACACACCTGCAAGGCTTGATTCTAGGTCCTCTTCTATTCCCACTCTTTGCTCTCACCCTATGCACTTTCGTTCATTTCCTTAGCTTTGATTAGCATGTATGTGTCATCAATTACAAATACAGATCTCTAGTCTGGATCTTTCTTATGAGTACCAGACCTTTATGTTCAATTGTCTGTTTGGCATTTCCTCTTGGGTGTCTCAAATCTGTCCCTCCCCACCCTGCCTCCAGCTTCAGACCGGCTCCAGTGTCTCCTAGTTTAGTAAACGACACTACCACCAATCCTGCTGCTCAAGTCAGAAACCTGGGAGTTATTAAGACCTCCTTTACCCTCATCCCCTCCAGACAAACAATCAAGTTTTGTTGAATCTACTACTTGTCTTCTCCCACCACTCACTTCATTGTTTCTTGTGCTCCATCACTACCGGCCACTTCTCAGTTCACTGAGCGCTGTGTTCTCTCCAACACGGGGCCTTCTTGCTTGCAGCTGCTCCCTATGCTGGGGACACATCCCACTCTTCCTGTTTACCTAGGTAAGCCTATTCATCTGAAAGGGCTCATTCCACACTGGACTAACCTCTCTAGTTACAAAGCCCATTTCGCTTCCTCAGCACTGTGAACAATTTCAATTATTTTTGAATTGTATTATTTCTAATAATTGTAAGCACATCTGTCTCATTCTCTGCTCTATTTCTAGCACAGTGTCTGGGATATTGTTAAGTGTTCATTAAATATTTGCTGATCGATCAACAGGTTTGAGGAAGAAGGCATTAACTTTAACTTTGGGCCAGATGGAATATGAGATATATCCAGGTGCAGATACCCAGTAGGCAGATGTTTATATGGATCTGAAGCTCAGGGGAGAGTTCCAGGCTGATGAATAGATGAATTGCTAACTGTATTTCTCCACCTCTCACTTGCTTCTTTAACTCAACATCATATGCATGTTAGTTAGATCTATCTAGGTCAATAATTATAGCTCAAGCTTATTTTACTTTATGCCACATTAATTTTTTTGCTACTCTGTAATATGTACTCCATTTTCTAATAAATTCTATCTGCTTACTCTCTTCTGCCCATGCCGCACTCCTCTCATCTCTCTGTTTCAAATGCTATTTTGATTCTATCTTTCGAGCTCAGGTGTTTCTTTCCTGACTGCTCTACTGTGTCTTGCTAGCTCTCCCTTCTCTGAACAAAATTCACTTCAAGTCACTTCATTGTTTCTTGTGTTTTCTTTTTGTTCTGTTAGACTGAAAGCACCTGAAGGTCAAGGACCATGTCCTGTCAATACTGCAAAGGAGTTTCACATCAGTAGTTGCATAAAGGAAACAGTATGAGGCTGGTCACTACAGGGACATTTTTTTTTTTTTCCTTTTCAGACAATGTCTCGTTCTGTCACCTAGCTGGAGTACAGTAGTATAATCGACTCACTGCAGCCCTGACATCCAGGGATCAAGCGATCCTCCCACCTCAGCCTCCCGAGTAGCTGGGACTACAGGCACATGCCACCATGCCTGGCTAATTTTTTAAATTTTTTGTAGAGATGAGGTCTCAATATGTTGCCCAAGTTGGTCTTGAACTTCTAGGCTCAAGTGATCCTCTTGCCTTAGCCTCCCAAAGTGCTGGGATTACAGATGTGAGCCACTGTGCCTGGCCAGACATTTTTATTCTACCAGCAAAGCTTTCCTTTTGCTCTCTAACAATTGTCTTAAAAGATGTTCATGTGGGGATACATTTCCTAGGTTAACTGTACTGTTTCTTCCTTGTAAGGAAAAAGACAAAGGCTGCTTTTTTTTTGGAATAAAGATTTAAATCCCAGCTTGTTTTCTAACAGAAAGGATGAATATAACTCATCTGTTAGGCACTTGAAGTTGTTCTTAGGAAAGATGTTTACAAAGAAACAATTTGAATGAAAATTTGGTCAGGGCAGATTTTAACTTTAAAAACAAGTGTTTCAAAAAAGATCTATAATGATAATCCTATTTGGAAAAGTAATTATACCTGACATAATATTTATTATAAAATATAAATATTTCTCAAACTCTTTTGCTTTTAAAATCAACAATGAGGCCGGGAGCGGTGGCTCATGCCCGTAATCCTAGCACTTTGGAAGGCTGAGGTGGGTGGATCATCTGAGGTCAGGAGTTTGAGACCAGCCTGGGGCAACATAGTGAAACCTCATCTCTACCAAAAATACAAAAATTAGCTGGGCGGGGTGGGGCATGCCTATAATCCCAGCTACTCCAGAGGTTCAGACAGGAGAATCATTTGAACCCAGGAGGTAGAGGTTGCAGTGAGCTGAGATCGTGCCACTGCTCTCCAGCCTGGGCGACAGAGTGAGATGCTGTCTCAG
>NW_016804464.1:261418-267603 GCF_001698545.2 Rhinopithecus bieti
AAAAAAAAAAAAAAAAAATCAACTATGAGGTATAATTAGCATACAATAAAATGTATCAAGTGTACATTTACAGTTTTGGCAAATATATATATCTTGCATAATAACCACCAAAATCAAGATATAGAACATTTCCAATTCTCCAAGAAGCTCCCTGGTTCCCCTGTAGTTGATTCCTACCACTCCTGGTTCCAGGCAACCACTGATCTTGCTTTGTCACTATAGACAAATTCTGCCTCTTTTGTAATTCACAAAATGTAACAGCATTGTATGTAGGGGCTTGTGTTTGACTTCTTTGCTCAGCATGTTTGTGAGATTAATTCCTGTTGTGTCTTGATAGCCTATTAATTGATGAGTAGTACTCCATGGATATATCACGATTTACCACTTACCTGTTGATAAAAATTTGTCATTTCCCCTTGTTCACAAAGTTACTATGAACATTGTATATAAGTTTTTACGCAGACATGTATTTTTATTTCTTTTAATTAATTATCTACGTGTGGGATTTTACTGGGTTATATGCTTAACTTTACAAGAAACCGCTAAACTGTTTTCCAAAGTGGCTGTACTATCAAACATTCCCACCAGCTAAGTTGTGTATCCTTGTTGATATTTGTTATTGCCAGTTTATTAATGTTTAGCAATTCTAGCGAGTGTGCAATAATATTTCATTGTGGGTTTAATTTGCATTTTCTGATGATTAATGTTGCTGAGCACCTTTTCATATGGTTATTGTCCACTCATGTATTTTCTTTGGTATAGTGTCTGTTCAAATCTCCTACCCACTTTTTATTGGGCTGCCTTCTTATTACTGAGTTGTAAGAGTTTTATATATTTTAGACTCAAATTCTTTGTTAGATATTTAAATGGCGGGTATTTTCTCCAAGTCTGTGGCTTGCCTTTTCATTTTATTGGTATCTTTATAAAAGTAGAAGTTTTAAAATTTTGATGAAATCCAATTTATCAATTTTAAAATTTTATGATTTGTGCTGTTTTACAACCTAAGAGGTCCTTGCTTATCCCAAAGTCATAACGATTTTTTCCTATGCTTTTCTTCTAGAATTGTTGTTCCAAAGTCATTTGCGTCTTGCATTTACGTCTGTTTTTGCATATAGTGTACGACAACGGTTAAAGTTCCTTTTCTTTCTGATACGGATATCCAGGTATTCCTACACCTTTTGTTAAAAAGGCTATCTTCTCCCCACTAAATTATCTAAGCAACTTTTCCAAAAACCAACTGACTATATACATATGGATCTATTTCTGGACTCTATTCTGTTCCATTGATCTATAACATCTACCTTTACAATACCACCACTATGTCTCAATTATAAGAAGACATGAAATCAGGTAGTATGGGTCTTCTAATTTTACTCTTTAAAAAAACTATTCTAGTTCCTTTGATTTTTCATAAAAATTATTAGAATCAGCTTATCAATTTCTACAAAAAAGCCTATTGGGACTTTTCTTGGACTGCATTGGGGAGGACTGTCACCTTAGTAATATCATGGCTTCTAACCAATGAACATGGTATCTTCATTTAAGGATTCTTTAATTTCTCTCAGCAACAATTTTCTATTTTCAGTGCACAGATACTACATACATTTTGTAAGTCTGCTCCTAAGAACTTCATATTATCTGATGCTATTCTAGGTGGTATTGTTATTTTAATTCCAATTTCCAACTGCTTATTATTAGTATATGGAGATACAACTGTTTTTGTATATTCACTTTGTATCTTGCGGCCTTGCTAAATTCACTTAAGAGTTTTAGTGGCCTTTTTGTAGATTCCTTAGGATTTTTTACCCCAGTTACAATCAACAGACATAGTGCCCAGATATTGGTTTCCAAAATCATTTTTCATAAAATAAATCGGGGTTCCTTAGAGAAATGGCTGGTTCCAGGGCCAAGGCTAGGGAAATACTAGATGAGCCAGGAACATCTTACTATGTTGTCAAAAAGGAAGAAGGTGCTCAAAGAAAGATGGAAGATGTCAAATGGACACAGGAACCAGTTATAAAGAGACTCCCATTGGCCATTCTCTTCATGGGAGTGAAAGAAAGTTCTTCCTTATCATAGGATGTTAACATGTGTAGAGGAAATATGGAATTAGGAAATCACCACCAGGGAAACACCTTTCTAATAACTGTTACTACAGATGCTGAAACCAGTGAGTGAAAGTGTAATGGGAAACAAGATACTTACAAAGATTCAAAGTATCTCCTCCACAAGACACTTTTAATTACAAAGGAAAAAATAACAATTTTATAGCAGGAAAATGTGGCAGATGCCATTTTAGCCAACTGATTAAAGTGAACATCATTATCAGTATAGGCTGTAATGTGCCTCCTGATATGATGCACTGACAGGAACCTAACACTTCTACCCTGTTCCTTCCAAAAATGCATAACCTGAATGTAATGAGGAAATATTAAGCCAAGTCTCAATTGAGGAGCATTCTGCAAAATATAGATGTAAATGTGGTTAAATGTTAACATTTGGGGAATTCAGGTTAATAACATACAGAAATTACTTGTACCATTTTTTGCAATTTTCTTGTAAAAATAAAAATATTACATAAAAGGTTAAAAAGAAAGGAATCACCTACACAATTAACTTTCTCTACTTAGCAAACATACCCAGATTTTCAATGGTGTAATAGCGCTGTTTATAGTCCACTTTGATGGTCTGGGCATGAGGGCTGCCAATGCCATAACCAATGGCATAACCTCTGACCACAATGTTCTGATTCTCCGGAGGAGTCCAGCTCACTACGATGCTAGTGACAAGCGGGCGTACGTGAAGAGAGCTAGGCACTTCAGGAACACGAGTTTCTAGGAAAAAAAAGTGGAAAAGCAAGATGACATATACTGTCCTTTAAAATATCTCACCATACTTGGGGAATGGTGTTTAGCCTCCTGCCACACTATTTGGGGCTAAGTTTTTTACATTATGCCCAAGAGTTCAAAGAGAAACCATATGTATAGTAAAATATAGTCCAAGATTTTACTGCATTCTAAGAAAAAAAAAAACAACAACCTAAACAGCTTTAAATACAAGACACTGCAATATTAATTTGGAAGGGAAAACAAAGAGATACAAGAACCTCTTCTGCCCCAAAGGAGAAAAATAAATTGCCTTTCAATAGTTACCATCTCTCTTGGTCCCACATCCCATTCCCAAACTCTACCAGGTGGAATGAGAAAGGCATAAACTGAGTAGTTGGAAGCCTGTTGTTAACAGGTGTTTAAGCATCACATTATAGCAATAGTACTAATTACTTACTCCCCTAAGTAGTATGATAAATCAGAAAACATGAAATTTTAGAGCCACAGTTGATTCAATTGGTGAGAGACTAAGAGGCTTACAAAGGAGGAAATTTACATGCTCTTTCACATACACTGTTTTCAGGGCATAAATTATGACCTTAATTTAAAAATTAGTAAACTGAGGCCAGGCACAGTGGCTCATGTCTGTAATCCCAGCACTCTGCAAGGCCAAGGAGAAAGAATCACCTGAGCCCAGGAGTTCAAGACCAGCTTGGGCAACATAGTAAGAACCTTATCTCTAAAAAAAATAGCTAAGTGCGTTGGCACACACCTGAGGTCTCAGCTACTCAGGAGGCTGAGGTGGGAGGACCGTGCTTGAGCATGGGAGGTCGAGGCTGCAGTGAACCATGACTGCACTCTAGACTGGGTGAGTTTGTTAGACCCCTTTTCAAAAAAAAAAAAAAAAAAAAAAAAAAAAAAAAAAAAAAAAAAAAAGNTTAGTAAAATGAGACTCAGAACAAGAACTCAGGTCTTTTGCCTCCCAAGTCCAGCACCTATCACTGATAAAGGTGCCACCTATACACACGCCTTTGGAAGTACTCACTGAATGAACAGGTGAGAAAAAGGGCAAGGTGTCCAGGACTAAAAGAAAAGGGAAACTGCCATTGAAATAAAGGCATGATTTATGTGGCTCAGCCTTAAATTTTAGATCATCCATCTACTTAATGGCCTTGGTAAAAAAAATCCAACTTATAGCACATACACATTTTTATTTGCTCTAGTTCTGCTTGAAAGGACAGTTCGCTACAAGGCACTGCAAAAAATCCATTCCAGCAGCCTGGTGCAATACAGGAATGACAGCAGTGTGATACACTAAAGTTCAGACTTGAGCCATATCCAACCCACGTCTGTGGCTTTCCAGTTTGACTCATTTGACTGCAGTTAGTATTTATTGTGTGTCAGTCTTGCCAACTGTTATTCTTACCATCTAGGTCACTTTCAAAAGTTTCAGCAGACAGCCAGTCAGTTGCCGGGCCGGTACCATTGATTGTTAGAGCAGCCACACGGAAATTATACTCAGTCCCCCGATCGAGACCTGAGACCAAATGACAAAAAAGACAACTGAAACCAGAGCTTTGGAAAAACAAAAGATTAATAATCCCTCATTAAGGCAAGTATCTCAGTCACCAACTCAGTATATAGCTTAACAAAGTTTCAGTTGAAGTTAATACAGTGTAGGCAAAACGCAAATACAACATAGAGTAGCTTCCATCTCCAAATAAAGCAAAGGCTGAAGCCCACACAATCTCACAATCTAAGAGGAAAACAGAAATGACTGAAGCTCCCAGGAGATTACAGACTTTTGTTTAAAAGCTTGAAGGTACCTGAGAGATCATTCAATGCAATCCCTTTACTGTGTTACAAAGAAAGCTAAAGCCAAAAAGAGGCCAAGAACAATGAAAGAGTTATAACAAAGGAACAAAGATATCTGGTCTTAGAAGGCACCAAAACCTAAGAAGGAAAGAATGCAAAGATGTAAATCCTATTGAGTTACCTCTGTTCTCCGAGCCACTTCATAACCATGGCAGAAAAATTTTAAGCACCAAATATGGTCTCAAAATCTATTCCTTAACAACCAATTGCTCATAGATTATATAGTAAGTAAAAGTGGAAATTGGCCCAACCCTTTGTTATGCAACTTTTAATTTATTACCAGCTAATAAAGTACATGATCTACCAATGTATCAAAGGCAACAAAGATGCACACAGAAAAGTCTGTTCTACAAATCAGGGCAACAGTACTGAGAATGTAACTTGGCCAGGACACAAGAAAAGCCCTGGTTTGGTTAACTAATCCTGTCCCGTGGTGGAGAGAAGAGTTGGTAGGTTCTATCTCAACAGGCCTTCCTGACAATCTGTGTGCCCCACAAAGCAAGGAGCAAGACAAAAGGGAGGAGCAAAATGCCTGGACCCAAGTCAATTTATCTCCTTGAACTCAATGAACCAGAAAGTACTAGACTGTTTGCTGACAGATAATCATCTGGACTACTAGCAAACACTGCTCAGTGAAGCTCCTGAAAGAATCCAACCAATCATTCCCTGTCTTTTGAGGACAATTAGGATGTAAGAGAAAGCAAGCAAAAATGAGGTACCATGCAAAAAGGCTGAGTTTCCTCTCCCTCTAAGTACCCTATAGAGTTTATAGGCTACAACTAAGGTATACAATACATATCATAAAGATATGGCAAGATCTGCTTAGTGCTATAACAACAATTACTTCTGTCTAAAATTTAATCATATAATGTGTTGTTGGTAAAGGATCTTGGTGATCCATATTGCTCCCTAATACTTATCAGGCTTTAAGTTAATGCTTTAAGAGTGCAAGCATCTCCATTTTTGTTCACCATTGTATACTCAGTGCCAGAACATGCCAACAAAAGTTCAATGAAATCTATTAAATGAATAAATCCAGATATGATTTAAAAATGTAATTATTTTCTTGATAAATATAAAGCCATTTTACCATAAAATTCTATTTTGCTTACACATCAAATGTTTCATTGAGAAAATGAATAATCTCCTCATGGGCAAGGACCATATTCTTTTTTTAACAGCAACAGGAATGGTGCCTAGTATATAATAAATACAACTAAATATTCAAAATGAAAAAAGCCTTACGAATGGCAAATGTTATTTATCTGAATGTAGAGTAAAATATGAAACTGACTTTTTTTTTTTTTTTTTTTGGAAACACCTTTTCTTTTTTTGCCCCATCTAGAATGCAGTGGCACAATCACGGCTCACTTCAACCTCTGCTTCCTGGGTTCAAATGGTCCTCCCACCTCAGCCTCTCAAGTAGCTGGGACCACAGGCGAGCACCACCACACCTGGTTAATTTTATTATATTTTTTTTTT
>NW_016804464.1:267717-303000 GCF_001698545.2 Rhinopithecus bieti
TTGGAGAGACACTGTCCCTCTGTTGCCCAGGCTAGAGTGCAGTGGCACAATCACGGCTCACTTCAACCTCTGCTTCCTGGGTTCAAATGGTCCTCCCACCTCAGCCTCTCAAGTAGCTGGGACCACAGGCGAGCACCACCACACCTGGTTAATTTTTATATATTTTTTTTTTTCAGTCTCTGCTTATCCATTAAAATTTTTGTATTTTTTGTAGAGACACAGTTTCACCATGTTGCCCAGGCTGGTCTCAAACTCTTGAGCTCAAGGAATCCGCCTGCCTCAGCCTCTCAAAAGTGCTGGGATTACAGGAGTGAGCCATCATGCTCAGCTGAAACTGACTTTGAGAACATGTGTGGCCAATGCTCCCTTAGTGGTATTTCTCAGCACCATCTACTGCAGTCATGATACGGACTGCAGCTAAGAGATGTGGGGTTCTTGTGAAGAAGCTGGAAGACTGAAAGATATGCCCCTGGAGACAAACATTCACCTTCTCCTATTTTGAAGGGAGTCAATCCCATTTGTGAGGTGAGGAGTGAGAAGCTTGCTGATTACCAGAGCACAGTTTTTCACTGCCAATGGCTCTCTCAATTTTTAGAAACTTATACCCATAAACAAGGGAAAACATTATGCTTTTTTTCTGAGACAGAGTGTTACTCTGTTGCCTAGGCTGGAGTGCAGTGGCATGATCTCAGTTCACTGCAGCCTCTGCCTCCCCAGTTCAAGAGATTCTCATGCTGCAGCCTCCTGAGTAGCTGGGATCACAGGTGTGTGCCACCATGCCCAACTAATTTTTGTATTTTTAGTACAGATGAGGTTTCACCATGTTGGCCAGGCTGGTCTTGAACTCCTGACCTGAGGCGATCCACCTGCCTCAGCCTCCCAAAGTGCTGGGATTATAGGCATCAGCCACTGCACCTGGCTGGAAAACATGACACTTCTGGCCCCAGATCTTGGTTCTCTCAAGAACCTGGTCCCTGGGATCCCAGGAAAGTGGGTGATGCCAAGCTTCTGTAATCCTTTCAATGTCTACCCAGGAGAGATAAAATATAAAGAAAGTTAAAAGTTTCCAAAGGGTGATGAAATTAATTCTTGGGCTTGGATAATAATGACAATATCGCCCATTCTTATAGTTCTTATCCACCAGCACGCTTTGGAGTTTCCTAGCAAAAAAATTACCCAAGTCAGAGCTTTTGTCCCAAGATTAAACATGCCCTGTGACTACACTGTTACAGCTACAGATAACTCACACCTTTTGGTTGTAAATGTACTAGACTCAAATTCATCTGTTTGCTTGCAAAACAGATGGGCTCTATTGAGTGACAAAACTAAGCCGATGCAGCTGAGGCAATACTCCAACAGGCCCAGCCCATGTGAGTTTACTCCTAGGACAGAAGTACGGTGATGGTGCCAAAGCCGAGGCATGTGTAACTGAGCAGGACAGAGTCTTGTCTTGACACTGCTAAACTAATAAAGGAGTGGGCAGGATGGGGTCTGCTCAGACTACAGTCGATTCTGCAGCCATATGAAGCATCTATGAAAATCCAATGGAATAAGGACAGCTTGGGGCATCTGTCTCAATTCTTTGTAGGCATGATCCCAATATTCACAGGGTGAAAGCACTTAATCTGGCTCCCATGTTTCTCCTGCAAAAGAACCTTACCCTTGCTTAGCCAACTCTACTTCCCCTACTTGAGGAAGACAGGGGGATTCTCTGTCATCTCCAGGGTGAACCCACATTAGATATACATTTGGATCCATTTTTACCAGGTATGCCACTTATTCTGTTGCATATGAAGGGAAAACTATACAGAAGGAGCTATGCCTGATAGTATTTTCTAAAATGTTATCGTGTCCATAGTCGCATATATGATTATTGCAATGAGGCAGCTATTCACAAATACTGTTTCAGGCCACGTACACACGAGTGGTGGTTGGTGTTACAAAAACCATTTTGTAGACCTCAGTTACCAACTAGACTGAGTGGAGTAATTTCTATGCTTATATAACTTTGTTTAATCATTTTCAGATTACAAAAAAACAATAAATACATGCAAAATGAAAACATGGAGAATGCAGAAAACACAAGGAAGGAAAATCAAACTCAATCTCACCACTCAGAGATAGCAGAACCTTTAAAAATGTTTTCTACTAATCTTTATCAAGTCAGAAGTGGACTGAACCATTAAAAATTTTCTGAACCATTTTAAAACTGTGTAAGTCGACAGCTCAGAGCAGTCATTAGATTAGCATAATTCAATATCTGAGAAAGACACAGTCTACCTTTTGCCTATGTGCAAGGTAGCTTACCTTCAATCAGCTGAGACAGCTGTGTCCCGCTTACCAAGGTCTCAGTGACATCACTCTTTCGGGAGGCCTTTCGGTAGCGAATCTTGTAGCCAGTAATCTGCCCATTTTGTGTGGCTGGAGCAGGTGGCTGCCAGTGAATCATAATACTCTGCACAAGACAGGATTACAGAAAAAAGGCTGAATATATCAAAAGCTTGGTCCTATTTTACATATTTTTATCCTGATTTTACAGTGTAAAGAGAAGAAGCATAGAGGCAGCAAGGTACTCAGAGTTTTACAAAGTTATTTAACAATCACTCAAAAATACCTTTAAATTCTAAAACCCTCAAGGATCAAATGGGAAGATTATACATTCAAGTAGTACCCTCTGGACCCCTGATCTCCTGGCTGTTTTGCCAGAAAGAAGATGTTGGCTAAAAGTCTCAGAAAAGTTTTCAGAAGGAAAGTATAACGCCAGAAGCACATGGATTAGGGAAGTAAACTATTATTAGGTATAAAGATTCTTTCCCGTGTCCAGTGCAGAAGAGCTGAAATCTTCATCTAAAACTCTCTAAAAAGAGGACGATTAATTAACAGCTGGTTGCCTCTTAAAAGAAAAAAAGGAGTCCTATAGTACTTTCTTATTTTTTTAGAGTAGGGGGTCTCACTCTGTCACTCAGGCTATAGTGTAGTTGCATAATCACGGCTCACTGCAGCCTTGAACTCGCGGGCTCCAGTGATCCTCTCACCTCAGCCTCCCAAGCAGCTGGGACTACAGGCACGAGCCACTGCATTTGGCTCTCTATAGTACTTCTTGAAAGGACTGAATATCTCAGTTGTCTGTGTAGTCCAGAAGGGCTCTGAGCCTCTGAGAGGCATACATGGCCCTAAGAACACAGCAAACTTGGCTAGGAGGGACAGTTTGAGGAGATACAACCAATCTGACAGAGGTCTGCCTTTGATTCACATGGGCTCATCTCACAGCACTAAGGAACCATGTTATAAACAACTTATTTCCTTCTGCTGTACCACTAAGGTTCGGAACAGTTAACATCTAGAATGTAATGTTCTACAGAAAAAGAGCAATTTATTTGCAGAAACGCTAAAGCAGTTTTGGCGTCCGAGAAAGGAAGCAAAATTAAGGAGAATAAATGAGTTGGTTTTTAAGCCCAGCTTTAATGCAAGTGTAATATCTATGTCTTTTTATTTCTTTGCTTGTGATTTTTTTCAGTTAGGTTCTAATTTATAGGTTTAGTATTTTCAAATGCAGATTATTACAACACTGCCATTCATTTACTTTGATGCTTTCCCACAGAATCTCCCTTTCTATAAGCCCCTCTGAGGCGCAATAGTATACCAGTAAAAATGTACAGCAGCGTCATAAAGTTTTACCTTTGAATTTCTCACTTCCAAGGACAGATTCTGAGGAGCAGCACTGGGAACTAGAGAAGCAAACAAAAAAAATTGTTTTTTTAAATCACCCACACATCACCGCATCATATGATCATCTTGGCTGGACATTAAACAAATGCAAATCTCAAACACTGATTACGTGACCAGATCTAAACTAGCTGCCAATGCCCTTATGTTGACAATACTATGTGGATGACATATGGCCATGCCTGGTTCAATTTTTAACATAAGACACTTTCTTTTTTTTTTTTTTCTTGAGACAGAGTCTCGCTGTGTCGCCCAGGCTGGAGTGCAGTGGCGTGATCTCGGCTCACTGCAAACTCCACCTCCTGGGTTCACGCCATTCTCCTGCCTCAGCCTCCTGAGTAGCTGGGACTACAGGTGCCCGCCACCTCGCCTGGCTAATTTTTTGTATTTCTGGTAGAGACGGGGTTTCACTGTGTTAGCTAGGATGGTCTCGATCTCCTGACCTCGTGATCCACCCACCTTGGCCTCCCAAAGTGCTGGGATTACAGGCTTGAGCCACCACACCTGGCCCATAAGACACTTTCATATGGGAAAGCACCCACACCCAGGTCAGGTTGTACCTTTGAGAAGTCAGATAGTTATTTCAAGGATGTATAGTGGCTCTGAACTCTTCTAAAATCTCTCAACTTTTCTAGACCTCATATGTACTCAGAACCTTAAATGCATTCTTTTGAGTATTATTGATGATGGTTTATCTTTTTTCTTTTTTTTTTGAGACTAAGTTTCACCCTTGTTGCCCAGGCTGGAGCACAATGGCGCAATCTTGGCTCACAGCAACCTCTGCCTCCTGAGTTCAAGTGATTCTCCTGCCTCAGCCTCCTGAGTAGCTGGGATTACAGATGCCTACTACCAAGCCTGGCTAATTTTTGTATTTTTAGTAGAGATGCGGGTTTCACCATGTTGGCCAGGCTGGTCTTGAACTCCTGACCTCAGGTGATCCACCTGCCTCGGCCTCCTAAAGTGCTGGGATTACAGGCATGAGCCACCGCATCTGGCCCTGGTCTATCTTTACCTTGGCAGACAACCATGTTTTTCTGGAATACGGCAAGTGACTGAACGGGGTAATGACATTATGGATCAAAATGAGATGTACATACATCAGTAAGCCTGGCTTTTCTTGTGGAGTTTCTAAGCTGGTTTTGAAGGCAGTTCCCAAGTAGAGCAAAGATATTTAAGCAATGACAGCTGGTAAAGTGAACCATCTGGCTTCCTGAGGCAACCAGATATCAGAAAATACTCATTTAGATGTGAGAAGTTTGGGACTGCTGGTTAAACAAACAGCCACATAACTTTAGTTCCTCACTTATTTATTTATTTATTTATTTATTTTGAGACGGAGTCTCGCTCTGTCGCCCAGGCTGGAGTGCAGTGGCGCGATCTCGGCTCACTGCAAGCTCCGCCTCCCAGGTTCACGCCATTCTCCTGCCTCAGCCTCCTGAGGAGCTGGGACTACAGGCGCCCACCATCACGCCCAGCTAATTTTTTTTTTTGTATTTTTAGTGGAGATGGGGTTTCACCGTGTTAGCCAGGATGGTCTCGATCTCCTGACCTTGTGATCCGCCCGCCTCGGCCTCCCAAAGTGCTGGGATTACAGGCGTAAGCCACCGCGCCTGGCCTAGTTCCTCACTTTAGAACATAATCCAGGGTTATCTCAAAGTGTGTGGCCCACACATTCTCTAATATCTCCCTTCATATTGGTGACAGCAAGCAAAGTAAACCAAATTTGTTTTCTCTGCACTCACAAATTGCTGACTTTAGCCCTTCTCTCCTAATCCACTCATGGAAACCTCTCTCTTTCTGTCTCTAACATTTGGTGACCAGGTATACAACTAAGTGCCCACTGTACTATAGCTTCTGGAAGACAAAAGAATATGTCTTGCTAATTTCTGTAATTTGTGCCCAGCAAAGTGCCTTAAGCCTACACTCAGAGATTCAGGTAATGAGGGTCTAGAGTAGAACCTAGGCACATCGTATTTTGAAAAAAGTACATTAATAATCCAGTCATCTCTATGTTAAGAAGTGACTGAGTTGCAGAGGCATCCAACATAGCTGTTATCATTGTCTTCATTACCATCATTATAGCAAAGATTTGCTGCATGGTCATTACATGGCAGGCACTTATTCCTTATAATAATCTCAGGACGGAGTTTCTATTATCATTCCCAGTTTTCCGTAGATCAGAAAACTACAGAAGAGGTAGAGGGAAGTTAACTTGTCCAAGATATTTGTTTCACCTGGTATCAGAACCAAGATTTGTGTTATTCCAAAGTGCTTCCCCTAGCCACCATGCTGAGATGTGTTCAGTTCCCACAGATACTGTAGTCAACATGCCAACACACTTAATGCAGTTAAAATTTGCCTCATGTATAGATTTAAGAGCCTACAGTAAACTTTTTTTCCCTTAATTTTTCCCCAATATCTTGACTAACTGGCTTATGTGGTTCAGTAGCCAAGGTATAACCACCTACAGTTTGTTTCCTTTTTCCCAACTTTTTTTTTTTTTTAGACAGCATCTCACTGTCACCCAGGCTGGAGTGCAGTGGTACAATCACAGCTCACTGAAGCCTTGACCTCCCTGGGCTCAGGTGATCCTCCCACCTCAGTCTCCTGAGTACTAGGATTAAAGATGTGTGCCACTCATGCCCAGCTACTTTTTTTTTTTTTTTTAAAGTAGAGATGGGGTTTTGTCATGTTGTCCAGGCTGGTCTTGAACTCTTGGGCTCAAGTGAGCTGCCCGACTTGGCCTCCCAAAATGCTGACATTACAGGCGTGAGCCACTGCACCAGACCTCCCAACTTTTTAATCCTGAAAACTGTCAAGCCCATGGAAAACAGTAGCAAGAATAGTACAATGAATGGCTATTCTTTTCAGATTCACAATTATTAATATTCTGCAACCTTTGCTTTATTTATCTTACTCTATGTATATGTACACAGATTTCTCTCTCTACATATTATTTCTGAATCATCTGAGAGATGTCTGCAGTCATTATACTTCACTCCAAAATTCTGCAGTGTGTATCGCCACGTATCTCCTATGAACAAGGACATCCTCCAACAAAATGCACAATACAAAAATCACACTCAGAAATTTTAACACAAAAATATTATCTAATATAGCTAATAACATCTAATATTTACTATTGCCTAATACTGTAAGTATCTAACATTAAGTAATTATACCAATAGTGTCCTTTATGGCTGTTTTTTTTTATGTCCAGATGCAGGATCCAAAGATCATACATATTTTATTTCACATGTCTTTACTCTTCTTTAATCTAGATTCTAGAATGATTCCTCAACCTTTTTTTTCTTTCACAAAACTAATATATTTTGAGAATCCAAGTCAGTTAAAATAAAAAATTTTTTTTGCAGAACTTCCCTCAATTGGGATGTGTCTCATTGTTTCATCATGATCAGATTCAAGTTAAATATTTTTGGGACTAATACAACAGAAGTAATATTGTGTCTTCCTCCACATATCACATAAGGAGGCACGTGATGTCAGCCTGTTCTTTTATTGGTGATGTTAAGTTTGACTATTTTCTTAAGGGAGTTTAGCTTCTAAAGCATGTGTATATAAGAGCTGTATACACATAAATAAATTTAAAAAAAAGACATTTTTCTAAAACATTAGATTTAGCTGAGTTTCATGAAACAACATATACCCTTAGTAAGTGCAATGAACTCTAATCTTTTCTGTTCTATTCTAAAATATACATATTTTAAATGCTGGTTTTGACCTACTTAATCTCTTTGGCAAGCTGTAGTTCAAAAAACACTGCTCTAGGTCATGGGTATGTATATAACTTAATTTAGAAATTCAGTCACAGGTGAGAAATACAACAGTCATAAATATGGAGGAACTAGAAAGACTAATTTGGCATGCAAATATGATTGCTAAGTAGAACAAGGCTAGTCTTCCAAAAGCCCTGGAATGGTCTGTGTTATGAACAAGCAATAGTATTTACTTACACAAAAGCTTCTGCTACAAATATAAATGCTGAGAGCCTACTCAGTAAGAGGCACTTTATGTTCTATGCTTTCTCACTGAATCTTTACAGCAACTCAATGAAGTTAGTATTATCTACATTTTACATGTAAAGAAAGGTGTTCAGACTTTACTAAAGTCGTATTACCAGAAAGAGGTAGAACTGGGATCTGAACTGAATCTTCTAGACATCAAAGCCCATATCTTACAAGTAAACCACTAGGGGCACCAAGTGTGGTATATTGTTCCAGAGGAAGAAAGACTCACCATCTGACAATGTTCGAACAGCAACATCTTGTGTGGAGACTCCAGGACCATGTTTATTGTAGGCCACCACTCGGAAACTATACTCTGTATATTTTTTCAACCCATTAATGGTGAAAGAGTGACTTGAAACATCAACATCCTTGAATAAAATAAAACATTTTATACCTACACAACTCAAGCCAAAAGAAAAGTTGGAAATTAAAGAATTAGCTATACAAATTCTATATTCTACATGAAACAGATTTTATCCCTTTTACATAAGGTTCTTTAACAGTCAAAGCAGATTAATCATAAACTGACAATTTACTTAGAAATACTGCTTGATGTTCAGTGACCGCTGCTGGTAAAAACTACACAATAAATCTTGGTACAAAGAAATAGAATCTGTCAACTTTTCATTTCCTATATATCTTTTTCTCCCTCAAATTTCCAGTCAAGCAACTATTGAGTTTTGGAAACATATTTCGACTTTACTATTCCAATCAATGGTTTGAAAAGTTGCTTCACTTCATACCTGTTCTTTATCTGTCCCCTTTTCCATGTAGTACAATTTATAATTCTGAATTTCCCCATTGCCAGACACTGGTGTTTCCCACGTAACAGTGATGGAGGTAGGCGAGGTTGCATATGCACGAATGTTAGGTGCTGGGCCAGGGAGCTGAACTAGAAAGAAAAGTTTGAGATAGCAAGATATAAATGAAATGCTACACTCCTCAATAACCGTTCTTGGCAATATTGTCATATTGGCCATATTTTAAAAATAATAGAAGCTAAGAAAACAATGGATTTGATTGAAGTGGTTTTAGAACAATATATAAACACATTTTCCTTTTTATGATTCAAATCAAAGCCAGAAATTACACTGAAAAACTTTCCTTGTGGTTTATAAAATCCCAGTTTTGCAGCGGGCCTACACAAGACATAAAAGGCAACCACCACAGAAAGAGATCCTTCTTTTGTCGGGCACTGTGGTAGGCACTAGGGATACAGTGATGAAGAGACTCCTGCCCACAAAGAACTCCCAGTCTAGCAGGAAAGTCAGACACATAAACAGTTACAAAAAACGTCTTAAGTGCTAACAGATTTAGGTAATGGTTATAACAAAAACAGAAAGACGAGAGAGTACACAATTCTGCTTTGGGAGGGGTTTGGGAGGGAAAAGAAGGATTGGTGAAGAATTCTTGGAGTCAAGCAAAATGAACACTTTCCTCAGATACCAAGGGGAAAATCATTCCAGTCAATGGGGTCAGTAGGGAGAATATACAAAAAGACAGTGTTAAGTGGTTCAGCTTGGTTGAAACAGTGGATATGGGAGACAGAATGTTGAAAACAATGACCGATCAGATAGTGAAGAACCCTCTAATGTCCTGCTATTGAAGCTCACGTTTTCTCTAGTAGGTGTTAGGTAACTACTGAAAAATTATGAGCAGGAGCATGACATGATCAGATCTGTGTTTAGAAAGGACATATGAACACATGTATGGAAGAAAACAGCAAAGGAACAAGAGTAGATAAAAGAATAATAATTGTAAAACAGCTCCCATTTATTGAATGGTTACAGTCAGTCAAGCACTAAATACTTGACATGTATTTTCTCATATAATCTTTGCACTAAACCAAATGAGATAAATATTATCATCCTCATTTACAGGTGAGGTTATGAAGTTAACAATCTTTCCCAAGTGATGGGAAAGTTAGCTCGTGGTGGACCCAAGAGTCGAGTACTTGCTGATTCTAAAACATGGGCTCAAGAGGACCTTTCAGGAGATGATTACAATATCCATGACAGGATGCATGTGACTGGAGGCCTGGATCACCGGCTGACTGCTTAAGTGTCTAGCTGGCTCTGTCTCCTACAATGGCTCACATACCTACCCTTTTACTATATTCTTTTTGTCTGATTGACAGGTTCCAGTTCCAATTTATACACAAATCCTGTGTAGCTGTCTATGCCTACACTTTGGTAGACATCTATATTTGAAAACATTTCTCTGGCACTAGTGTTTCTGTAATTCATTAGATTTAAAAACTGGGAAGGGAAAAAAAACTAACAAAATGTAAAACAAACTGGCTTTCCTGAATAACAGCACCATAGCTTAAGATTAATTTTGCTACCAAAGTAGAGAAATCTGAATATGGTTACTCTAACAGTTGTTTGCTTTAGTTATGAATCATGTTACTCACTTAAGTTAAGGGCGCATTTTGTGCAGCCTGACAGGTGGGATTTGTCACACTTCTGCTGCTATGGGAAACTTTCCTCTAACTTATTAAAGGAGAAGAAAAACAAAACACTCCCTAAATTCTCTTGAAATCATTTTCAATATATTCATTGGCCAAGTGTAGGCAAATATGATCCTAAAAAAGGTGCTAATGAATTCTTTCATTTCAGCTGTACAGTGGCATAATAAATGGAAAAAATGTTAAGTTGGTTTGTGAAACTAAATATGTAAAATATTTTCCAAGGGCTGGTTCCAACATTTATGCCTCCCCCACACAAGCTGAACACCTCCAGATGAAATGCAAATCTCTCTTCAGAAACTGCTTCTCTTTTGCCAAAACATGTTAGTCTCTTCGCCATCCTTAAAATACCCTCACCAGAACCTGTTGCCCCTTCTACCTATATTCTTGTAACTATTTTCTTTTAGCCAAACTCCTTGAATAAATGGTTGTGCTTCCTACTTTCCTTAAGGTGATAACACATCACACTGTTGTCTATGGTACCAGACCATAAGCTCCTTGTGGACAGAAGTCAAGTCTTACTCATCTTTACATCCTGACTGCCTAACAATTACCTCCTGACTGCCTAACACAGTGGCTGACACGTGGTGGGCACTCAATAAATCCACTCTTCTTCACCCCTTTTCTTTCATCTCTAAATTTGACAATGACCCTCCCAGTGGTTCTCAACAATTTGACATATGAAGTGAAATGATAATGAAAACTACAGATTCTTTCCAAGGGAAATGTGAGTATGTACAGACTCAAAGATTTATTTTCATGTAGTTTCAGAAGGTTTACAGCTTCAGGATAGGACCCTTGCATTTCCTTCATTTTCATCATGACTTACCTTGCATGTGCACTGTTAGATTCTATTTCTGGGATTTGGGTCATGCAAATTCCTTCCCACAATAAGCTTGCTCTAAGTCAAATGCCTCAAGGCCAGCCTCAGGTCTCATCTTTCCCTAGGATCCTGCCTTGACTTTTCTATCTTTTACAGTAAGTTTTCTCTATTCTGTATCCTAGTATCTTTCATGAATGATGCTTCTATATGAAAGCTGATGAAGGATAACTGAGCTTGAAACCTAATAGAGTATTCCTGCTCTTGTCTGAACATAGATAACTGTAAAATTCAACATCCTGCCTGTAATGAGAACACACTCTTCCCTTAAATCAACCCCCTGACTCTGTGATGGCCCTCTTGTTCTTGACTGGGTTTGATTCATATCTTCAATCTCTGTCACTGAGATGATGAAAGGTCTCCTATCTTGCCTGCTCCTTCTTTAAGGGAAGAAGACCTAGCTTGTTCATCCCTGCATCTCCAGTATCTTGCACATTACCTGGTATGGGGATACTCAATAAATATTTGACAGGTGAGTGATTTGCCATGGCATTAGAAAGTGAAGTTCTACAGCTTCTTGACTTATTCTACCCATCAGGTAAAGTTCTTAAATTATTTCTATAGTTCCACTGGTAAAGTCATTTAATCTGTTTAGTTGCCTGGTCAGTAGCCTCTACACATATATCTAAAATACTCTCTACTTAAAGTAAAATATTTTATTATTACTGGAGGTTTTAATACAGAAAACTAATGCTGTTAATAATAAAAGTAGACTGAAGAATACACCGAGGAAAAACAACTTGTGCTAAAAGAAGGCAAAAGTCTAGACAAAAACGTCAAGTAGGAAAAGCATTCATGAAGATTTGGCTGCTTGTAATTTTGGGCCTATAGTTTACAACCCACACGTAAGATATACAACACATTTATACTATAAATAAACCCGACTGACACTCAAGTCACAGAAAATCTTAGAAATGTAATTAGAAGTAACCCTATGTAGCACAAAAGACCACAGGTCCAAAATAAAGCCTCAAGGAGATTCTAAAGAGCATGGTATGCCTAAAGATAGACAATCCAGTTAAGAACAATCATTAAATACCTACTTCATTGTGCAAGGCATTACATTAGACACTGTGGGAAATGTAAAGATGACAAAGGCTCTGTCTTTGCTATAAAGTCAGCAAGATAAGTTCATAATCATAACTGAAGGAAGAATGTAATAAATACCTTAGAACTGTGGAGATAACAACATTAGAGGAAAGATTCTAGAAGGCATCTGAGCTAAGTCTTAAAGGGTCAGTAAAATATGAACATGTAGGAAAGCATCAACAGAAGTATATTGTCTCATACTATTTGCTTTTTTTTTTTTTTTTTTTTTTTTTTTTAAGACGGAGTCTCACTCTGTCACCCAGGCTGGAGTGCAGTGTTGCAATCTTGGCTCACTGCAACCTCTGCCTCCTGGGCTCAGGTGATTCTCCTGCCTCAGCTATTCTCCCAAGTAGCTGGGATTACAGGCACTCACTACCATGCCCAGTTAATTTTTGTATTTTTAGTAGAAACGGGGTTTCACCATGTTGGCCAGGCTGGTCTAGAAAACCTGATCTCAGGGGATCCGCTTGCCTCAGCCTCCCAAAGTGCTTGGATTACAGGCATGAGCCACCATGCCCGGCCCTATTTGCTGTTTTTGGATGTAAATTAATTTTGTCTCCAATAATTGATAAGGGCCCTGAAGGTAAGGAACTGTTATCTTCTGCTCCCCTATGGTGTGCGAGGCTAAACAAAGGCAGAACTTCAGAAAGGTCTACCTCTAGGGGGTGCTGACAGACAGGTGGAAGACTTACCCTCAGGTTGCGTTTCTACTCGCAGTGGAGCTGAACTCTCTCCGGAGCCATGCTTATTTTGAGCCATAACTCTAAAGGTGTACACAGTCGCTGGCATTAGGTTTTGAATGGTTACCTGCATCTCTCCTGGGCGACTGGTATTCTCAACACGTTCCCTTTAGACAAAGAAGGATTTGCAGAGAAATAGCATCAATTAGGAATATTTCTAGAATGTACAGTTTCATTTTCCACTCTACATAAAAATCTATCAGTTTTAAGTCAAATTAGCTCTCAGACAGTGAAGCTTCTGGGGGTAGGACAGTGCAAAGAAGATGGGGACTGGCAAAAGAGCAAGGGCATATGTATCTGACAAGTCGGTGATGTTCTTGCTGACATGTTACTGATATTGCTGACCATAATCACAACTTCCTTTCAGAGAAGACACAGGGCTCTTCTCAATGCCATTTCAAATGGGGCAGCTAGTCATCCACTTTCTAGGCTTTAGAAATCACTGAGTTTTAGGGAAACTGATGGAAGGTGGATATTGGTATGACCTAATGATATTTCACAGAAAATATCAAAGAATGCTGTGTATATTCTGGATAAGAGACTCTCAATAAAAAGAATGCTAGAGGTTACCACTTTTTAAAACTGGAAATAAAACGTTAAACATTTAAATAAATCCTAAGTGTAACCCAGTCTATAAAATAAGCTGATTATAATACTGATTTTTATAATTTATTTTTTAAAATTAACACTACTTCAATGATTTTGAAGCTGATATGAAATGATATGAAATGTCTGACAAATTTTATCACAAACAACTCAAATCCAGTGGTCTAGTATTAAATATTATGAGATGAAAACTTAAAACCAGTTATCTAGGTTCTTCAGTAAAGGTGGCTTCTACGTTCTGTCTTGGGGTCTGTGTGACCAACACAGGTCCACAAACATGCTCAGTCTATTGTACTCACTAGAATGAAAACCAGATTGTATAATCAAGAGTTTTCAACAAATATTGTGAAGGAATTTGTTTTAGACAAACAGTTGGCTTTTAGGAACTGTCATTCATGTGAGGAAAGAGCTATACCTGTCTTAAGAAAGTAATTAAAGAGCCTCAAACTACTCCATTGAAGAAATTATTCTAATTTATTGAATTAAAATTCTTACTTTAAAATACTGGTAATTTGTCTTGAAATTGCAGATTAAAATTTGTTTAGGTCTAAATGACCATACGCCAATTTGTCTGATTGTGAGCATTTGCATTGCAGAGAAGTGCTTTTCAGTAATTTTCTATAGTTCTTTAAGTTACTTTATTTTAACTAAAAAATCCAACAGTAGTACCCACATAATATTTACAGAGGATTTTTTTCTCTATAATCAGCTAGGTCCCTGGAAAAGAATACTGTGGTAACAGAAATTATCTTTCAGAGATACTTGAGATACCTAAAAATACTATTTTATCTTCAGCTAAATCTCTCAATCACAAGATTTACAAGGAAGGATCAACTGATTTCTTACAATTTAAGGTTTCTGACACTTGGTCTGATCACAGATGATCCCTGTCTTAAAGAGAAGTACAGCTGATGCTTGAACAACACAGGTTTGAACTGTGCAGGTCCACTTACAAGCGGATATTTTTCAACAGAAGTTACACCGAGTGTGCCTGCCTTTCCTGCCCTGCTTCCATTTCCTCCACCTCTTCTGCCTCTGCTACTCCTGAGATAGTAAGACCGACCCCTTTTCTTCTTCCTCCTCCTCTTCAGCTTACTCAACCTGAAAGTGAAGACCTTTAGGATGATCTACTTTCACTTAATGTACAATAAATATTTTCTCTTAAGATTTTTTGTTTGTTTGTTTTGAGACAGGGTCTCACTCTGTCACCCAGGCTGGAGTGCTCTGGTGTGATCTCGGCTCACTGAAGCTTCCACCTCCTGGGTTCAAGGGATTCTCGTGACCTGGCCTCCAGGATAGCTGGGACTATAGGTGCGCACCACCACACCTGGCTAAGTTTTGTATTTTTAGTAGAGACAAAGTTTTGCCATGTTGGCTAAGCTGGTCTCAAACTCCTGGCCTCAGGTGATCCACCAGCCTCAGCCTCCCAAAGTGCTGGGACTACAAGCATGAACTACCGCACCTGGTCCCTTATGATTTTTTAAATAACATTTTTTCCCTAGCTTACTTTACTGCAAGAATACAGTGTATAATACATATAACATAAAAATATACACTGTTGATGTTATTGGCAAGGCTTCCAGTCAACAGTAGGCTACTAGTAGTTAAGTTCTGGAGAGTCAACTATATTGTATTTTACACTAAACTAAAGGCTCTTTGAGACAGTACAGATCAGGTCTCTTTTGTTAACCCTATACAGAAAAGTTGAAACAAGTTTTCTTCTACAAAGACACAGGAGGGGGACTACTTTACTTTAAACTGAAGTAAAAGACTGTCTCATCCATGTTCGTGTACCATAGAAGCACTTAGCAGAATGGTCACACAGGGAAGCTGCATCACAAATACACACTGAATGAATAAAAGAAAATCTGCCTTCTGATATGTAAATCTCATGTAGTAATATCATATATATAATTTTTGTTTGTTTCTATGTGAAAGGGAAAAAAATGGGAGAAATAGGTGAAGTTTACTAATACCTAAATCAAATTTCTAAAGAAGTATTACCATTAAAAAAAAAAAAGTCAGTCATAGGTGATCTGACACCATTGGTCTGAGGTCCCAGAACCAAGTTAATATGCAGGAAAAAATCCTTGGTTTTGGGATAAGATTCAAGAAGCATTTGAAACATCAATTCTCCTAAGTGTGTGGGGTTACAGTGGGACTCAGCTTAGAATGTGAAAGCTAAGAGTCAAAGGGGAAAGAAAAAGGCACACTTTATAGAAAGCAAGCACTGGGCTGGAAGTTAGGAGATGCAATTCCAGTTCTAGCAATGCTACTAGCTTACAAGGAAAAGTCACTAATGTTTTCTGGGCCTCACTTTCTTTCTTTCTTTCTTTCTTTTTTTTTTTTTGAGCGGAATCTCACTCTGTCACCCAGGCTGGAGCGCAGTGGCACAATCTTGGCTCACTGCAAGCTCTGCCTCCCGGGTTTACGCCATTCTCCTGCCTTAGCCTCCCGAGGAGTAGCTGGGACTTACAGGCACCCACCACCACGCCCGGCTAATTTTTTGTATTTTTAATAGAGACGGGGTTTCACCGTGTTGGCCAGGATGGTCTCAATCTCGTGACCTCATGATCCGCCTGCCTTGGCCTCCCAAAGTGCTGGGATTACAGGTGTGAGCCACGGCGCCTGGCCTGGGCCTCACTTTCTTTATGTATTAAATGAAAAAATGAGACAGGGTGGGCAAACTTTTTCTTAAAGGGCCTGGTAGTAAATATTTATAGGGCAAGAGGCAAAATGGAGGATATTATATAGTTACCTATGTAATGTTTCAAATGTAACTATTTAAAAATGTAAAAACTATTCTTAGCTCTGGGGCCATAAAAATAAATAACTGCCCCAATTTGGCACAGTGTCAAGGGTTTGCTAACCCCTTGACTAGACTAACAGATCTCTAAGGCTTCAATCCATCTTTAAAGTGCTATAAATAGCAGGAATACCTTACTTTCCACTTCTCACTTAATGGTTAATATAGAAAAGTACTGCTTTTTAAAGAAAGACGAAATTTCCATAGCTGAAAAGGCAGAAAGAAAGGACCCTCTGAAATCTCTGGCAACTCAGGTACCCAGAAGAATTACGGCTCATGACCAAGGCATATAGTGCCACCTGGTGGCTAAACTTTCAAATGCAGGAAGTGGGTGAATTTGTAAATACAGGTAGTGGCATACATTCTCACATTTAATTCTTACTACACATCTGGGAAGTAAATATATTACCCTTGTTTTTTAGATAAGAAAATTTAAGCTGATAAAGGTTAATAAGAAAGTTTTGTTTATATAACAATTAGCCAGGTTATAGTCTTATGACTTAAAAGAATTAACTTCTCCTTCATTGCCTCTATTGAGAAATCACAAAGTAATGAAGCAACAAAAAACTATTATGGTCTCCCAAATCTTCCTTTTAGATATTTCCCAAATTCGTCCTATCCACTTCAAGTCGCTGCTTTCACCTTCATCCAAGCCGACAACTAGCACATATCCAGGCTAACATAATTACTACCCAGTTTTGTCTCCCTGACTCTATTTTTTCTCTCCTTTAATCTTGGGTAGTGTTCCCAAAGTACTGTTTAGTAAAATCACAGTGTACAACTTTCTTAACAGTCTAAAATGGTCCCTTCTTATCTGATTACGTCAAAATTCTCACTGGCATTCCAGCATCTGGCTCCAAACGTCCACTTTATTCTAATCTCTTACTAATTTCTGCCAAAACCTCTGGGCCAGTTTGGCCAGCTTTCTTGCCTTTGCATCCTTCTCACAGCATACACACAGATGGCCTCACCGTGCACTTCCTCTTCCTTTACATACACTCGTCATGCCCACCTGCCTCTGCCAATTCAACTTCTGTATCTCTTCCAACTACAAATTCGTTTACTAATCATTCCTGCTTACTCCAACCCATAATCTATCATAAAATTTAAATAGGTGAGTCTCATTAAAAACATTTAAATATAAAAGTACATATAGTTAAAAAAAAAAAACAAGTCTCAGTTCTCTTTTGTCAAAACCTGTCCGGCCCTGAGAGCTGACTGTGGCACATATTGACGCATATCTCACCAGACAGTCTCCATGCCAGGGTTTCTCACCCTTGGCACTACTGAGACATTGGGCAGGATAATTCTTTGTTGTGGGACTGTCCTGTGTGTGGCAGGATGTTCATTAGCATCCCTGGCCTCTACCCACTAGATGTCAGTAAGTACTTCCCTCATCCCAGCTATGACAACCAAAAAAAAAAAAAAAAAAAAAACCTGCCAGCATTGCCAAATATTCCCTGAGGGATGAAGGGGCAAAACTGTTGCTGGTTGAGGATCACTGCTTTACACATTTACATAGACATCAAAATATACAGATAGGTCATTTAAAAAAACTGCTGCACCATACTTACGTGTATACATACAGTCATGCACCGCTTAACAACAGGGACATGTTCTGACAAATGCATCACGTCATTTCATCGTGTGACCATCACAGAATGCACTTATGCAAACCTTGATGGTATAGCTCAGAGTATATCCCACACACCTAGGCTGTATGGGACAGCCTATTGCTCCCAGGCTACGAACCTGCACGTTACTGTACTTAATGTTACTGTACTGAACACTGTAGGCAATGGGAACACAATGGCAACTGTCTATATGTCTAAACACAGAAAAGGTACAGTAAAAAGACAGTGGTATAATCTTATGGGATCACCATTGTATACGCAGTCTGTCTGACTGAAGCATTGTTATGTGATGCACGACTGTATATTATGTGCCCATTCTTCTACCAGTGGATATTTACATAGTCTCCTTTTATAATCTNCGAACTGCACGTTACTGTACTTAATGTTACTGTACTGAACACTGTAGGCAATGGGAACACAATGGCAACTGTCTATATGTCTAAACACAGAAAAGGTACAGTAAAAGACAGTGGTATAATCTTATGGGATCACCATTGTATACGCAGTCTGTCTGACTGAAGCATTGTTATGTGATGCACGACTGTATATTATGTGCCCATTCTTCTACCAGTGGATATTTACATAGTCTCCTTTTATAATCTTGCAAACAATGCTATAAATAAACGTGTTTGTATGAGGGCCCAATGCATACATATATCTGTATGTCTTACAGGACAGTTACCTAGAAGTGTGATGGAAGGCTATGTATATTTAAAATATGTTAAAATTCTGCCAAATCACCTTCCCTAGACTATTCTAATTTATACTGCCACCAATAACCTAGAGTGGTTTCCTCCTAGCTGTCAACTCATTGAACACTGGATATTATCAACTTAAAATTTTTGCTAGCTTTATAGATGAAAAATGGTAACTTGGCCAGGCGCAGTGGCTCATGCCTGTAATTCCAGCACTTTGGGAGGCCGAGGTGGATCACCTGAGGTCAGGAGTCCAATACCAGCCTGGCCAACGTGGTGAAACCCCGTCTCTACTAAAAATACAAAAATTAGCCAGGCGTGGTGGCAGGCACCTGTAATCCCAGCTACTTGGGAGGCTGAGGCAGGAGAATCGCTGGAACCCGAGAAGTGGAGGCTGCAGTGAGCCAAGATCGTGCCACTGCACTCCAGCCTGGGTGACCCAGTGAGACTTTGTCTCAAACAAACAAACAAAAAACCCTCATCATTTTGCTTCCAAGATTGCCTGCGATGGTGAAAACCTTTTTTTCTTTTTTTTAACTCTAATGGGCTTTCCAGTACTATGAATCATCTGCTTGTATTATCTGTCTCTTGGGATATCTTTTACTTATAATTTGTAACTTTGCTACTGTTTCCTGTTACGGTTTCCCGATTTGCCATCTCCCTTTAAAAGCCCTTTCTTGTTCTCCAAATGATAAAAATCATTTCTGCATTTTCTTCTAATATGTTTATAGATTTAAAAAATATTTATCTCTTAATCCATCTATAATTTAAGACACAGATATAACTTTTATTTTTCCCACCAAATGGTTAATCAATCTCAACATGATTACTTGAATTATCTATTATTTCTCCACTGATTGAAATTAATGTATTTACTTAATAAATATTTACTGAGTGTTACTAAATGCCAGGCTGTTCCAGATGCTGGAGAACACTATTGAACAAGACAGACAGAATAAATAAGCTGATAAAAGAGAAAATTTCAGAGAGTAATAAGCGCTCTCAAAAAAAAAAAAAAAAAAAAAAAAAAAGCCCACAAAAAAAAAAAAAAAAAAAAAAAAAAAACCCAAATAAAAGCGAAACAAAAATACCACACACATACCCAAAAATGGGTGATGTGACAGCAGTGGTGTTCTGGTGAATGTTTAACAACTGGCTCTGGTTTGTAGCATTTGTCACTGTAAATACTCCCACCGTGCCCAATTTCAAGCTGCCAAGTCATGTCATTAGGTTTGCAAAATTTCCCGAGCATTTAACAATTAGCTTGGGAACAAGCTGGCTCTGATACCCCACTGTGTGACATTAACCGAGGGGCTAAGTTTGGGTTGGTATTCAGGGAAGGCCTGAGGAGATGTCATCTAAGGATGACAGATAAGAAGCCAGATGTAATTAATGTGAGGAAAATGCATTTCTGGTAGAAGGCACAGTAAGAGCAAAACACCTGTTGTAGAAACAAAGCTTATTACACAGAATTACTAAATGGCTTCTTTCTTCTGTGACAGCTTATGAGATTTGCAATGAGATTTCAAAATCTATTGAAGATATTTTAATGGTGATATTGAAACTTGCTGTTCGGTGGGAATGTCTTACCTTTTTTATGTATAGAACTGTTTTCCTACCCTTGTAAAACTCAAAACATACAGTATAGCATTCAGGTAACTCCATCCATTGGTCTTCAATTATGTGTCACTTAGACTTCTTGAGAGTATTAAAGAAAGGGTCCTGCACTTGCTGAACTTGCCAGTCTGGTATTAACTATAATATACATCAACTATAAGCATGCTAATGGAAATGTAAGCTTTAGCTGATGTGTTAGCGCTCCTACTAAAACAGGTATCTTAGCTTTCTTATTCTGGTTGGAAGAGCACAGTGAAGGAATTTACTCAGCAATGTGTGAACAGTCAGCATGTGCCATGGTTCCTTCCAAAGAGTTTATAATCCGGTTGGGAAAACAGCACAAATACATGTAACATAATTGAAGAATAACAGCTTAAGGTAGTAAAAGATCACATATGACCACAATCAAGTGCCAATATTAGGGATACAAACACACGTACAAGGGAAACACTCTATGTGCTGAAAAGGTGGGGAAAGCTTTTTGAGAACTTAATAGGGCTTAACCTGGGCCAAGAAGGATTAATTGAATTTACCTTTAGCTGAGAAAGGGGCAAGGGGAAGTGACTGAAGAGAAAATACTGGAAAAAAAGGCTACAGTGATTAGACTGGTTTCACTAGAAAGTCAGTTACATTGGGAAAAAAGGAAAAACAAGTTGGACAGATAAAGTGAAGCCAGCCTGTGGCATAAAGCAGCCTGGACATTATGGATCTTCTCCTATGAGCAATGTGAGCTCCTGAGGGGGTGGAAATGAAGAGGAATGTAATGAAAATGCTATTTTAGTAAAAGTCATCACTAACTACTCTTGCTTCATCAAGGAAAACCCCTGGAGCTCCGCAACTCACACCACATAAGGGTGTGGCAAATATTCATTTAAGATTACTTTAATAAATTAAGTCTACCTTAATCTCTAGAACTTATACTGACTGAATCTTATGAAAAAAGGGCAGTCCTAGTTACATTTAAATACTTCCACCTCAATAGCTGTATCTATCCTCTCCCTAAGTCATCCCAGAAAAGGAGAGACTACCAGGATTTTAGTCTGCTTCGGAGATTATTTAATTACCTAAAATTAGGGAATATGCATCTCTGTGATCTTATTTTCTGGACGAAAAATTGGTACAGATACCAAGAGCCAGGGTGAGCATGACAAGGCTGCTGTGACCAAGAGGCAGCCAACTGGCTGCAGACACACACGCACTTACCTAGCAATCCCTTCCTTGGTGTAGAACACAGAGTAGGTAAGGTTGTCTCCATGAGGATCTGATGCAGGTGTCCGCCACGTCAATTTGATGAAGCGGGTAGAGACCAGGGAGGCCACGACATCCCGAGGAGCTGAAGGCAATGGTCCCGTTGTGGCTGGTGCTAGATGGTCAGTAGTGGCACTGGTCAGTGAAGTGGGAGGTAATGTTGGGATGGCAACATCTTGTCATGTGCAAACATTGGGGAATATGAAGGGCAAACCACGACGGTTTTAAAAAAGAGAACAGAAAAAACAAAAAACAAAAAAGAAATAAACAAAACCACGATGGGAAACAAAATAAAATGAATGAACATAAAAAAGGCCATTAAACTGAAGGCTAACATGCAGGCCAGGGTAACTACTGAAAACTAATGGGCACTATTCAAAACACATCACTGGAGGGCAAGCAGACTTTCTGGCCACTATAATGGTTATGGGCAAGGGACAAGGAGGGTGACAGCTGAGAATAAAACATCTCACAGAGGGCACAGCAGTGCCCATGTAATTTTCTTAATCCTGAAAGCAGCATGCAACATCTGTCAAATTTTGCATAAAAGTCTCCCAAATGACGTCACTATTTTCTTCTACTTTAACATATGGAATAGTATGGATGACCCTAGCTGCACTCAGAGGCCCATGGCTATCGTGACTTCACTGCAGAGCTCCTTTGCAGGAGAACTGAGGGCCATATCTTCAACTTTAGTCTAATATTAAACCCTGCACTTCTGTATTTGGTAATCCTGTGGGCGAAGGTTGATAAACTTCTTCATTATACTTTGCTGTTTTGTCAATTCATTTAGCTATGACAGTATAAGATCCTGAACCAAAAATTCCAAAGCCAAAAACATGCAAGTCAGGTAGCTAATCTGTTTGTTAGACTCTTCACTGCGATGTATACTGAAACGGCTTGCAGACCTCAGGGACTGGATCGGAGAAAGGAAGCAGTGGCAAGCCAAAGCTGCTAGTCAAAAGCCACTTTTATAAAGAGGTAGCCATGGGTAACTTCATGACTTCCAAGGCAGCCCATTCTACTCATGGACAGTACTGATTGTAGAAATGTATTCCTAATACTGAACCTAAAATCTCTTTCACTTTGGAGTCAGAGAGTACAAGTTTAATCTCACAGTTTTTAACTGAAAGAGCTCATCAGAATCATGTTCAAACCGTAAAAGGGAAATTAGTAGGAGAGACATAGAGAGGAAAACATGAAAACAGTGAATCTAGTTTTGAATGAAGTGGTGGAGCAACAACCTCCTGGAAATGTTTGTGAACTGCGAGAGTGTAATGTGATGCAGTCTAAATAAATATGCCACATGAAATAAATTATCTATCTCAGGGAATTGGCAAAGAAGGACCAACCTAAAATCTCTAGATAGGTGGAGAGGGAGAAGAGTAATCCAATAGCTACCACTTATTGAATACCTTATATATGGCACTCTGGCTGTCTACACAGAACATTCAATCCTTACAGCAGCTCTATAAAATAGGTACAATCATTATCTCTAACTTATATGTAGAGACTGACACTGCTAAATCACTTGCCCTAGGTCACAGAGAATGACTGGTGGAGTGGTATTAATAAAATCAACTTTAGTTTTCAGTTTAAAGGACCTCTGGATATAGCCAAGCGGAGTCTGAAAACTTGACTTCCAGTTCTCGTGCAAATCACACAAGAGAGCCTTGTTCTCTCTCCCTTTTTTCTCCTCCCTTGGTAGTGCTTTTAAGAGTGCAGATTGCCATAACAATGTTAAGATTATGCAGTTTCAGCCCTGACGTTAAGTACACACTTCACTAAATCAAGTGTCAATACTACAAAACATTAACTCTGAATGGATGCTGAGGCCTTGTAGTACTGTACACATCAACAGATGCACTGCCTTAGAGGAAATAAATACCTCTCATTCACAGCTTTCGGAGTTTTTCTTTATGTATTTCGTCAGTTTACTCACACAATAACCCTATGAAGTAGGCTGGAAATGATAGGATTAGATGCTGAGATAAAGGTTAGGAAGGAGTCAAAGACTTCCAAGTTACTAGCTTAGAAGACTGCGGAGCTGGAGGTGTCATTACTAGAGAAAGGAAACGTTAAGAGACAACAGATTGAGGGGGAGATGATGAATAATTTGGTCTTGAATATGCTTTAACAATTCAACACCTATGAAATGAGATGCAAATGAAAATATGGATCTCTGATTATTGTAAAATTAAGTCATTAAAAACCCTTATTGGGAAATGATTCAAAAAGTAGCCTGAACAGTCTTGCTTTGCTGCCTCATTTGTGTGTCCATCTAGAAACACACTAAGCTGCCTCCAATTCTGACCCAACTCATCAAACTTAATTCTTCTCAACTATCTACTGGCTAGAGGAGAGAGAGTTTGCTGGGTGAGAGGCAGCACAGCACACTGAAAAGAGCCCAGGATTTCAAGTACAAAGACCTATGTTCAAAACTTGACTCTTCCAATATGCGAGGTTGGGCAAGTCACTCTGATGTCAGTTTCCTTATCTGTAAATTAGGAATAATAATGCTCCCTACCTAAACCCCAAGCTGATATGACCCAGACAAATAGCACACAAGAAAAGTGCACGTGGAAGCTCTGCATACATGTTATTTACTATGACTAGCTTGAATGAGTAACAACATAAGGATTTCAGTAGGAAAGCAGCTGGGGAGGGAATGCAAGCAGGGAGGATGAGGGGATGGGAGTAATGAGTGATATAATAGAATCACTTAGATAGGGAAAACTCAATTACCCTACTGAACTTCCATAGCACAGATCTGTAACTCTTTAATGGCATCCAGCACATCCTATTTCCATTTTTCATGTTTACATTGTATTACTTCCACTAATCTATAAGCTCCTTAAGGACAAAATACGTATCAGCTTCATCTTGGAATCACTGAACATGCCTCTGTATACTTTAGATAACCAAGTATATATTTATCGAATTAATAAATGGAAGGAAATTCAGGGAGAAATGAGTACAATGAAGACAATGTTTCTAGAATCTCATCACAAAAGGCAATATTTTAATCTCTAGTTGATACAAAGTGTATATAAATAACATTTATATAATGATATACCATTTGTAAAGCAAATATGTTTTATTAGTTATACAGGAAATAAAAGTATAAATAATGCCTGATCATTGTAAATCATTCCTAATTAACCATGGGAAAAATCCATGCCCACTGTGGTACCAGTGTTCTACATCAACTTTCCCCAGTTTGATTCTATTGCTGCTGTTCCATATCCTAGCTGAGCAGGTAAGAGAAAGCAACTTATATGATCACAGAGAATCAAACAGGCAGTTAAGTTACACCAGCATCAATGGCAAGATGATGCAGACTGGGACTTTAGATTCCTGGCATGATGGTTTGAGACTGACAAATCCTCTTCCCCCAAAGCAACTATAAAGCGGAAAAAAACTGTCAAAAACTGGAAACTGACCAAAGACATATAACAAGCTGAGAAGCATCTGTTCATGAAAATTACCACACTTCACATACAAACAAGTGTCTGAACCAGTCCCCCACAGCTCTGTTAGAGTGATTGTTCAACCAGGCTACAACAGGCCCTACAAACCAGTGGCTTTGCTGCTGTTGCCAGAGGAGCTCATCTGATATGGAGTATTGTCAACTAGAGGAGCAATCCTGGTGGCAAGTGAATAGGAAGGGCCAGTGTTCTGCTAGCCTGAGGTTGTACCTTATTGAAGTAAGCAATGGATGGTAGACTAGCCATTGAACAAGGTACTCTATGAGGTGAGAAAGTGGTGAGGCGGCTTGATAACCTCTGCACACATCCTAAGTTGACTGAAGGTCATGTGTATGTGCTCTAGGGACTGCAGCAGGCCCGAGCCACTCACATACCCCTGGCAGATGAAACCTGTGTGTGTGTGTTCACAAGACAACTGAGAGAGCCTGGTAGAAAGCAAACGCTGGGAAAAGTAAAAAATAATCCAGATTTTGAAAGCACTCACCAAACCACACAAAGACCCATCAGCTCAAAGTGGTAGGCTTTTTGGCTTGAGGTATTTGAGCATAACTTCTGACCAATCTTTGGTTCAACACTAATCTATGCAGACACAGGGTAAAATCTAAACAGAGACATTTAGAAAACACAAATAAAAAGATAATCAAAACTAAACACTAAACAGAAACATCTGTGGTTGCATACTCTGGGAGAGGCAGAAATCACAGATTTAGTACAGTCAAGTTATTAAACAAAAGAAACAAGAACAACTGCTAGGGGGTGGAAGAAAGAGTCAGAATCCACGGTTGCTACAATTTATTATTCAAAATATCCAAGATTCAACAAAAATGAAGAAACATGCAAAGAAATAAAGTGTGACTCATACTCGGGGTAAAAAAGGCAGTCATTACAAAATGTCTTTCTTGGAATGTCCTCAGATACTGGATTTAACAAAGACTTCAAAGTGGCTATTTAAATATATTCTAAGAACTAAAGAAACTGTCAGGAACCAAGCAGGATCTGAGAGTCTACCTTATTGATAAGCTAACAAGTTAGCTTATTACTGTTTCACGAGTGCCGGCATATGATACAAGTGCTGCATCAGAGACAAAGAACTTTATTAGTCATGGCAGTGGAAGCAGCTAGAGTTTCTCGTTTGTGTTTTGTCAGTTTCCCACGCCCCCAAAGTCCCATGAAGGCAATGTGGAGGGGCCGGAATGGATGCCTGCATATGCAGGGTTTCGCTCTATCACCCAGGCTGGAGTGCAGTGGCACGATCATGGCTCACTGCAGCCTCCACCTCCCAGGCTCAAGCAATCCTCCCACCTCAGCCTCCTCTGCAGCTAGGACCACAGGCATGCGCATTCACGCCTGGCTAACTTTTTGTACTTTTAGTAGAGATAGGGTTCTGCCATGTTGCCCAGGTTGGTCTTAAACTCCTGAGCTCATGCGATCCACCCGCTTTGGCCTCCCAAAGTGCTGGGATTACAGGCAGGAGCCACCATACCTGACCTGTTTACTACTTTTATAGCAAGAGGAAGTAGGCCCCAGACAAACAGCAGGCTTACTGTGGATATCTAATTTAATTCTCTTGTGGTCAGAGAACACACTCTATATGATTTTGGTCTTTTAAAATGTATTAAGACTTGTTTTGTGTCCTAGCATGTGGTCTATCCTGGAGGTTGTTCCATGTGTGCCTGAAAAGAAATCTGTATCTGCAGTTTCTTATAAAGAAGATTATGAAGATTCATAATGTCAGTTTGGTCAAGTTGGTTGACAGAGTTACTTAAATATTCTATATCCTTTCTAACTTTGTCTAATTGTTTTAGCAGTTTTTGACAGTAGAATATTGAAACCTGCAACTATTATTGAATGATGTTATTTCTTCTTTGAATATAACAATTATAAATGCATACACATCTAACAAAAAAGCCCCAAGATATGAAATCAAATGACAGAATTAAGAAAAATCTGAGAAAACCCCAAATATTTGAAAATTAAACATGCTCTTAAACAATCCTAGGGTCAAAGAAGAAATCATAAGAAAAATTTAAAAATATTTTTTTAACAGGCCAGGCATAGTGGCTCATGCCTATATAAACCCAGCACTTTGGGAGGCTGAAGTGGTGGATCACTT
This sequence comes from Rhinopithecus bieti, assembly GCF_001698545.2. Classification (NCBI taxonomy): domain Eukaryota; kingdom Metazoa; phylum Chordata; class Mammalia; order Primates; family Cercopithecidae; genus Rhinopithecus; species Rhinopithecus bieti. The sequence goes on from NW_016804464.1 coordinate 294,855, forward strand.
GAGCCCAGAAATTTAAGACTAGCCTGGGCAACATACTGAGACCCTATCTCTACAAAAGATACAAAAAATTATCCAGGCATGGTGGTGTGCACCTGTAGTCCCAGCTACTTGGGAGGCTGGGACAGGAGGATCACTTGAACCCAGGAGGTCGAGGATGCCGTGGGTCATAATTGTGTCACTGCACTCCAGCCTGGGTGATCATGAGACTCTGCCTCAAAAACACAACTTTTTTAACACTATAAAAATAAAAACACAACGTATTAAAAATTACAGGATGCAGCCAAAGTGGTACTTTAAGGGAAATGTAGTGCTTTACCTTCATCAGAGAGAAGAGAGGTCTCAAATGAATTACTTAAGCTTCTATCTCAGGTAGAAGACTAGGAAACTAAGAGAAGACACAAGTCACTCAAATCAAGAATAAAAGAAGGGACAACAGTATAATACTACCAATCCCACAGATGCTAAAAAAGCTTTAAGGGAATATTTTGGGAAAAAAAATTGCCAACAAATCAGACATCTTAAGAGGAAGAGGACAAATTCTTAGAAGAACATAAACTGCCAAAGCTATCGAAGAAACATGAAGTCTGAACAGACCTATAATAGAGAAATTGAATTAGTAAGTAAAAATCGTCCTACACAAAGAAAATTCTAAGCCCAAATGGCTTTACTGCTGGATGTTATCAAATATTTGAAAGTAATACTAATCTTTCACAAACTTTTTCAGGAAATAGAGAAAGAGAAACATTTCCCAATTCATTCCTGTGAGTTCAGTATTACTCCATTATCAAAGCCCGACAAAGAAAAGAAAGAAACATGACACATGAAAAGAAAGCAACAGACAGTATCCCTTATGATCACAGTATAAACCTCCTTACCAAAATGTTAGTAAGCCACATTTGGTAACACATTAAAAAATTTACATGCCATGACCAAGTAGAATTTATCACAGGAATTCAAGACAGTTTAACGTTCCAAAATCAATTCAACTCATCACATTAAGAGACAAAAGAAAACCACTAGTCATCTCACTAGACACAGAAAAGCATTTGACAAAATGAAACACCCATTAATGATAAAAACTCTCAACAAACTAGGAAAAGTAAAATTCCTCAACCTGAAAAGCCTACAGTGAGCACTGTATGTAATGGTGAAAGATTAAATGCTTTTTCCCTAAGATTAGAAACAAGACAAGGATATTAGTTTCTCACTCCTTAGTACTAGAAGTCCTAGCCAGTGCAAAAAGGCAAGAAAAGAAAAGGAATACCGATGGGAAAGGAAGAAGTAACACTATTTCATTTGTGGATGACGTAATTATCTATGCAGAACACCGTCATGAGTTTACTGGAAAAAAAAAAAAACACTAAAACTAATAAATAAGGCTAGCAAGGTCAGAAGATATGAAAACCAACTGTATTTCTATATTTTAGGAACAATCCCAAAATGAAATTAAGAAATCAATTCACAAATTCCACTCATAATAGCATCAAAAGAACTAAAATACTTAGAAATAAATTTAACAAAATATCTAGCAATAAATTTTAAGATACTCAAGAATAAACTTAAAAGAAGTGTAAGATTTGTACAGGGAAAAACCTACAACACATCGCCGAGAGAAATTAAAGAAGATCTAAGTAAATAGATATTCCATGCTCATGAACTGAACAACTCCAAGTTGTTAATAAGGCAACTATTAACATGCTAGAAGAAATGCAAAAGACCTAGAATAGCCAAAACAATTATGAAAAAGAATGAAAAAATGTTGGAGGATTTACATTACCTAACTTCAAAATCTACTGTAAAGCTACAGTAATCAAGACATATGAATAGGCACATTGATCAATGAGACAATTTAGAGTCCAGAAATAAACCCTTATATTTGTGGTCAATTGATTTTTGGCCAAGGTGTCAAGAAATTTCAATGTGAGAAGAATAGTCTTTTCAACAACTGGTGCTGAGACAACAGTATATCCACATGCAAAGTAATGAACTCACACCATATATAAAAATTAACAAAATATCTCAGTCTTAATCTAAGAACTAAACTTCTAGAAGACTTCATGTCTTTAGTGAGCAAAGAATTTTTAGATGCTACACCAAATGCACAAGACATAAAAGAAAGTATGCCCTGATAAATTAGATTCTATTAAAACAAATACTTCTGCACTAAAACAAAACAAAACAAAAAACAAAACAACAACAAAAAAAAACAACCCACAACTAAGTAAATGAAAAGCAACAGACTGGCAGACAGTATTTCCAAATCATATATCTGATTTAAAAAAACTTACACCTCAAATATATAATGAACTCTTACAACTCAATAAGAACACAACCAAAGTTTAAAAAAAAAAAAAAAGGCAAAAGCTTTGAATAGTCATTTCATCAAAGAAAACATAGAATAAGCACACGAAAATGACATTATTAGTCATTAGGGAAATGTAAATTGAGAGCGCAATGAGATAACTACTCTGGTGGCAGAAGGGAAAGCAACCAGCCTGACTCTAAGAAACAAAGGTTTTTACTATATGTGGCCTAGAGATCTGTATTTTTCATGTTTGCTTTGGGCCCTTGATGACTGATTGGCATTTATAAAAGTCTTTGAGAATTTCTGGACACTTTAATTTTATGAAGACTTTAGATAGACTGATTTTAAGCTCAGGCGTTTTGAGCAACAGAAATGTCCTAGGACTGTGTAACTATTGCTGTTTTACACTAGGAAAAAAAAGTATGTTTAATAGTTTCAACTATCCAGTCTTTCTTTCCTTTTAACAGCTTTACTGAAGTATGATTTACATAACATAAAGTTCATCCATTATAAGTATACCAAACAGCCTCCAGAATAAGTCTAAACATCTCAGCATAGTGTTCAAAGTCCTCCAGACTGGTCTCATCCTCGCTTTCCAGGCTTATTTCCTAAACAGGATGTGTTCTGGATTTGCTTGGTTACTGAACAAGAAGGAACTTTATAGCTTGTATACGTTTGTTCATACTGCTACTATGTTTAGAACGGTATGTAAACACCATGTAAATCTGAATCAAGCCAAAGGCAGCTGGGAAATCTATTTGAGAAAAGGTATTACATTTTCAAATGTGAACATTGCTGTCCACTCTGACCTGCGGCTCTAATGCTTGGCAGCAGCTTCACACTGACCCAGTCACTGAAACCTAAGGGCTGCACAAGGCTGTAAGTAGCAGAAACTGAATTGTTCCGTGGAAGTTCCTAAAGAATGATGATGTTTCTCCTGATCTGGCTTTTTTGTTTGTTCGTTTTCGAGATGGAGTCTGTTGCCCAGGCTGGAGTGCAGTGGTGTGATCACTGCAGCCTCTGCCTCCTGGGTTCAAGCAATTCTCCTGCATCAGCCTCCTGAGTAGCTGGGATTATAGGCATGCGCCACCACGCCTGGCTAATTTTTGTATTTTTAGCAGAGATGGGGTTTCACCATGTTGGCCAGGCTGGTCTCGAACTCCTGACCTCAAGTGATGTGCCCGTCTTGGCCTCCCAAAGTGCTGGGTTTACAGGTATGAGACACGGAGCCCGGCCAGACCTGGCTTTATATTGAGTAAGTCATCAGAATTACTCCTAATATTTCTGAGAATTAACTTTCAAAATCTAGCTACATGGTGGTTGATGGCTCCAGTTTTAATACACTAGATTTGTGACTGATAAAGTGTCACTTAGTAACAGTTTATAATTGTTAGTTTAACCAATACATGTACCTGAAAGTTTCTGAAGGTGGAGATCATTAAATTCTGTACTAGGCATGTTGCACCCTTGGTTAAGCAGATCCCCAATTATCCTAATTTGATGCCCACTCACACCAACTACAGCTGTGAGTTGGTACATTTACATTTTCTTTTTGGAATCCAAATTTTGTTCATTTAATAAAATTTCTTTGAAAATAGATTAGTTTTGAAATTTCTTTAAAAATTTCTAAACTCATTTGAAAGGTAAAGTATCATGGAAAACATTCTTTCTCTCTGGCCCTTCATTAGGAATCTACTAAATTGTTATTTCCCAAGAATGTTCATTCTAACATTATTCAGAATTCATTATTCAGAACGGAGTCAGATTTACATGGTGCTTATTACTCCAAACATAGGAATAGTGTGAACAAAAGTACAGTTCCACAGAATATTACTTTTGGGAAATGTTAACACATATACTGTAAAATAAAAAAGAGAACAACAATCAAATTTGGGAGATTGTAGAGATTTGCCACGCATATTAGTATGTTAAAGACTCCTAGCACCTGTTCTGTTTGTTAACCTAGCATTTCTCATTCTTATTTGATCATGAAATTCCTATTTCCTCAAACAGTAATCCAGTCTGAGGATCCATTCCCGAATTAAATGCTTCCTGAGGTACTGTCTAGCAGAGAGCATTCTTTGGATCATCATGGCAGATGGGAGGCAGGAATAGATTGCAGCTCCGACTTGGATGGACAGAGTAGTGTGTGGAGGCTTGCATCATGACTTTAAGCTCCAGACTGACTGCAAGAACAAACCAGCAATTCCGAGAGGACCCACAGGAAGTGGATTTCTGAAGGCAGTGGATTGCTCATGCAGGACCTGGGAGACACCCCAAACACTGTGAGTGCCCCAAGTGCCCCAGCTTAGGAAGTGGGAAAGGGAGATTTTCCTCTCCTGAACACACATCCCCACTGGAGAAACTGAAGGTTGTTTGAGGGAGAAGTTTCCGACCTTACCTGGAGTTGAGTCTATTTAGAGAGCCAAGCAAAATACAGGGGTAGAGGAAGCAGCGAGAAAGGCGCTGGGAGCTCACTAGGTCCCCAAGCAGGCCATACCTGCCTGGCACCACAAGGATCCTTTGGGAGGGCAATCAGAGGAGTGCGGGGGAAAACACCACAGGGAGAAGGAAATCTCCAACTGAACTTTGTAACAATTTGAAGCCGGGGAGAAACCTCTCGGCCAGAGCTCTGGAAACCGTGCGAATCAGGTGTGCAGACTCCACAGGCTGGGGAAGAATCAAACCCTTTTCTTTCACAGCTGGGAGTCAGGCAGCCTGGGGCAAGTTCTCAAGCCTGGCTCACCCACCGCCTGCAAACAGACTCGGGGCTGTTCGGCAGGGCACGGTGGGAGTGAGACTGGCCCTTTGGTTTGCGTGGGAGCTGGGTGAAGTCTGTGACTGCGGCTTTCCACCACTTCCCTGACAACCTGCATGGCTCAGCAGAGGCAGCCATAATCCTCCTAGGTACACAACTCCATTAACCTGGTAAACTCACCCCCATCCCCTACAGCAGCCACAGGGAGACCCGACCAAGAAGAGTCTGAGCTTGGACACCGTCTAGCTCCGCCCCTTCCTGATGGTCCTTCCCTACTCACTCTGGTAGCTGAAGAAAAAGGGCATATGATCTTGGAATTTCTAGGACCCCACCCACCTCTGGTTCCTCTCTACACTACCACAGCTGATGCTCTCTGGAAAGTACAACCTCCCGGCAGGAGGCCAACCAGCACAAAAATAGACCATCAAACCACCAAAGCTAAGAGCCCTCACGGAGTCCACTTCACCCCCCTACCACCTCCACTGGAACAGATGGTGGTATCTGCGGCTTAGAAACCCACAGACGGTTCACATCACAGGACTCTGTGCAGACAACCCCCATACCAGCCTGGAGCTGGGTACACTTGCTGGGTGGCCAGACCCAGAAGAAAGACAACAATCACTGCAGTTTGGCTCACAGGAGCCACATCCATAGGAAAAGGGGGAGAATACTACATCAAGGGAACAACCCGTGGGACAAAAGAACCTGAACCACAACCTTCAGCCCTAGATGTTCCCTCTGACAAAGCCTACCCAAATGAGATGGAACCAGAAAACCAACTCTGGTAATATGACAAAACAAGGCTCTGTAACACCCCCACCAAAATCACACTAATTCACCAGCAATGGATCCAAACCAAGAAGAAATCCCTGATTTACCTGAAAAAGAATGCAGGAGGTTAATTAAGCTAATCAGGGATGAACCAGAGAACGGCGAAGCTCAATGCAAGGAAATCCAAAAAATGATACAAGAAGTGAAGGGAGAAATATTCAAGGAAATAGATAGCAAAAGAAAAAACAATAACAAATTCTGGAAACATTGGATACACTTATAGAAATGCAAAATGCTCTGGAAAGTCTCAGAAACAGAATCAAACAAGCAGAAGAAAGAAATTCAGAGCTCAAAGACAAGGTCTTCCAATTAACCCAATCCAAAAAAAGACAAAGAAAAAAGAATATGAAAATATGAACAAAGACTCCAAGAAGTCTGGATTATGTTAAATGACCAAACCTAAGAATAACTGGTGTTCCTGAGGAAGAACAGAAATCTAAAAGTTTGGAAAATATATCTGGGGAATGATCAAGGGAAACTCCTTCGGCCTTACTAGAGACCTAGACATCCAAATACAAGAAACACAAAGAACACCTGGGAAATTCATCACAAAAAGATCATCACCTAAGCACGCCGTCATCAGGTTACCTAAAATTAAGACTAAGGAAGGAATCTTAAGAGCTGTGAGACAGAAGCACTAGGTAACCTACAAAGGAAAACCTATCAGATTAACAGAAGATTTCTCAGCAGAAACCCTACAAGCTAGAAGGGATTGGGGTCCTATCTTCAGCCTCCTCAAACACAACAATTATCAGCCAAGAAGTTTGTATCCAGTGAAACTAAGCCTCATATATGAAGGAAGGATTAAGTCTTTTCCAGACAAGCAAATGCTGAGAGAACTCACCACTACCAAGCCACCTCTACAAGACGGCTAAAAGGATCTCTAAATCTTGAATCAAATCCTGGAAACACATCAAAACAGAACCTCTTTAAAGCATAAATCACACAGGATCTATAAAACAAAAATACGAGTTAAAAAGCAAAAACAAAAAACAAAAAAACCAAGGTACGCAGGCAACAAATAGCACGATGCATGTAATGCTACCTCACATCTCAATCCCAATACTGAATGTAAATGGCCTAAATGCTCCATTTAAAAGATACAGAACTGCAGAATGGATAAGAACTCACCAACCAACCATCTGCTGCCTTCAGGAGACTCACCTAACACATCAGGACTCATATGAACTTAAAAGTAAAGGGGTGGGAAAAGGCATTTCAGGCAAATGGACACCAAAAGCGAGCAGGGGTAGCTATTCTTATGTCAGACAAAACAAACTTTAAAGCAACAGCAGTTAAAAGAAACACAGAGGGACATTATATAATGGTAAAAGGCCTCGTGTAACAGGAAAACATCACAATCCTAAACATATATGCACTTAACACTGGAGCTCCTAAATTTATAAGACAATTACTAATAGATCTAAGAAATGAGATAGACAGCAACACAATAATAGTGGGGGACTTCGATACTCCACTGACAGCACTAGATGGGGCATCAAGACAGAAAGTCAACGAAGAAACAATAGATTTAAACTATACCTAGGAACAAATGGACTTAACAGATATATACAGAAAGTTTCATCCAACAAGCACAGAATACACATTCTATTCAACAGGGCATGGAACTTTCTCAAGACAGACCATATGATAGGCCATAAAGTGAGCCTCAATAAATCAAAGAAAACTGAAATTATATCAAGCGCTCTCTCAGACCACAGTGGAATAAAACTGGAAATCAATTTCAAAAGGAACCTTCAAAGCCATGCAAATATATGGACATTAAATAACCTGCTCCTGAAAGAGCAGGTTCAAAACCTGCTTTCGTTCAAAAATGAAATCAAGATGGAAATTTTAAAATTCTTCAAACTGAACAACAATAATGACACAATCTAACAGGACCTCTGGGATACAGCAAAAGGGGTGCTAAAAGGAAAGTTCATAGCCCTAAACACCTACATCAAAGAGACTGAAAGAGCACAAACTGACATTTTAAGGTCACACCTCAAGGAACTAGAGAAACAAGAACAAACCAAACCCAAACCCAGTGGAAGCAAGGAAATTACCAAGATCAGAGCAGAACTAAATGAAACTGAAACAAACAAACAAACAAAATAAAAAAGATAAAAAAAACAAAATTTATTTTGGTTTACATCAAGGAATCATTTATTTGTGGTTCTTTGGAAAGATAAATAAAACCGATAGACCATTAGCAGGATTAACCAAGAAAAGGGGGGGCGGGGGGGGCGGAG
>NW_016804464.1:306752-319991 GCF_001698545.2 Rhinopithecus bieti
ACCTAGAAGGGAGGCATAAATTCCTGGAAAAATATAACCCTCCTAGCTTTCATCAGGAATTAGATACCCTGAACAGACCAGTAACAAGCAGCGAGACTGAAATGGTAATTTAAAAATTACCGACAACAAAAAGTCCAGGACAAGACAGATTCACAGCAGAATTCTATCAGACATTCAAAGAAGAATTGGTACCAATCCTTTTGACACTATTCCACAATACAGAGAAAGAGGAAACCCTCCCTAATTCATTCTATGAAACCAACATCACCCTAATCCCAAAGCCAGGGAAGGGCATAACCAAAAAAGAAAACTACAGACTAATATCCTTGACGAGCATAGATGCTAAAATCCTTAACAAAATACTAGCTAACCAAATCCAACAATATATCAAAAAGATAATCCACCATGATCAAGCGTGTTTCATACTAGGGATGCAGAGATGGTTTAACATACGCAAGTCAACTAAATGTGATAAACCACATAAACAGATTTAAAAACAAAAATTATGTGATCATCTCAAATAGATGCAGAAAAAGCATTTGACAAAATCCAGTATCCCTTTATGATTAAAACTCTCAGCAGCAAATCAGCATACAAGGGACATACTTCAATGTAATAAAAGCCATTTGTGACAAACCCACAGCCAATGTAATACTGAATGGGGAAAAGCTGAAAGCATTCCCTCTGAGAACAGGAACACAACAAGAATGTCCACTCTCACCACTTCTCTTCAACATAGTACTGGAAGTTCTAGCCAGAGAAATCAGACAAGAGAAAGACATAAAGGGCATCCAAATAGGTAAAGAGGAAGTCAAACTGTCACTGTTTGCTGACGATATGATCGTTAACCTTGAAAAACCCTAAAGACTCCTCCAGAACGCTCCTAGAATTGATAAAAGAATTCATTAACGTTTCTGGATGCAAGATTTTTTTTTTTTTTTTTGAGATGGAGTCTTGCTCTGTCGCCCAGGCTAGAATGCAGTGGTGTGATCTCGGCTCACTGCAAGCTCCACCTCCCGGGTTCATGCCATTCTCCTGCCTCAGTCTCCTGAGTAGCTGGGACTGTAAGCGCCCACCACCATGCCCAGCTAATTTTTTTAATTTTTTATTTTTTAGTAGAAACAGGGTTTCACCATGTTAGCCAGGATGGTCTCGATCTCCTGACCTTGTGATCCACCCGCCTTGGTCTCCCAAAGTGCTGGGATTGCAGGTGTGAGCCACCGCGCCCAGCCACGGATACAAGATTAATGTACACAAATCAATAGCTCTTCTATAGATCAACAGCAACCAAGCGGAGAATCAAATCAAGAACTCAACCCCTTTTATAATAGCTGCAAAAAAACTCAAAATACTTTGGAATTTACCTAACCAAGGAAGTGAAAGACCTCTACAAGGAAAACTGTCTACCAAGACAAACTGCTAAAACCGCTCGGAATAAATCACAGACACACACAAACAAAGGAAAACAGCCCACTGCTCATGCATGGGTAAGAATCAAAGTTTGCTGACACACATGCACGCATATTTGCACAAAAGCAACTCTACAAATTCAGGCTTGCAATCCTGCATCAAAATACCACCATCATTGTCTTCACAGAATTAGAAAAAACACTTATCTAAAAAATTCGTCCCATGAACCCAAAACATGCCCACATGGCCAAAGCAAGACCTAAGCAAAAGAACAAATCTGGAGACATCACACTACCTGATTTCAAACTATACTATAAGGCCATAGTCACCAATACAGCATGGTACTGGTATAAAAATAGGCACACAGACCAATGGAACAGAATAGAGAACCTGGAAACAAACCCAAATACTTACAGCCAACTGATCTTTGACAAAGCAAACAAAAACATAAAGTGGGGAAAAGACATTCTTTTCAACAAATGGTGCTGGGATAACTGGCTAGCCACATGTAGAAGAATGAAACTGGATCCTCATCTCTTACCTTATGTGAAAATCAACTCAAGATGGATTAAGGACTTAAATCTATGACCTGAAACTATAAAAATTCTAGAAGATAACATTGGAAAAACCCTCCTAGACATTGGCTTAGGCAAGGATTTCATGACCAAGAACCCAAATGCAAATGTAATAAAAACAAAAATAAATAGTTGGAACTTAATTAAACTAAAGAGCTTTTGCACAGCAAAAGTAACAGCAGACTAAACAGACAACCCACAGAGTGGGAGAAAAGCTTCACAATCTATACATCTGACAAAGGATTAATATCCAGAATCTACAACGAACGCAAACAAATCAGTAAGAAAACAAAAACAATCCCATCAAAAACTGGGCTAAGGATATGAATAGACAATTCTCAAATGAAGATAAACAAATGGCCAACAAACATACGAAAAAATGCTCAACGTCACTAATGATCAGGAAAATGCAAATCAAAACCGCAATGCACTACCACTTTACTCCTGCAAGAATGGCCATAATCAAAAAATCAAAAAACAGTAGATGTTGTGATGGATGCGGTCAACAGGGAACATTTCTATACTGCAGGTGGGAATGTAAACTAGTACAACCACTATGGAAAACAGTATGGAGATTCCTTGAAGAATTAAAAGTAGAACTACCATTTGATCCAGCAATCCCACTACTGGGTATCTACCCAGAGGAAAATAAGTCATTATAAGAAAAAGATACTTGACATGCTCGTTTATAGCAGCACAATTCGCAACTGTAAAATTGTGGAACCAACCCAAATGCCCATCACTCAATGGGTGGATACAGAAACTATGATATATTTATACTGTGGAATACTACTCGGCTATAGAAAGGAATGCATTAACAGCATTTGCAGCGACCTGGATGAGACTGGAGACTATTATTCTAAGTGAAGTAACTCAGGAATGGAAAACGAAACATCAAATGTTCTCACCGATATGTGGGAGCTAAGCTATGAGGACGCAAAGGCATGAGAATGATATGGACATTGGGGACTTGGGGAGAATGGTGAGAAGGGGGCGAGGGACAAAAGACTACAAATAGGTATTGTGCATTGTATACTGCTCAGGTGATGGGTGAATCAAAATCTCACAGATCACCACTAAAGAACTTATGTAACCAAATACCACCTGTACCCTAATAACTTATGGAAAAATGAAAATAAATAAATGCTACAGAGAAATCCAAGAAATGACCAATGCAGGAATGCCATTCAAATTCAACCAAAAAAAAAAAAAAAAAAAAGCCCATGCCTGAAAACCTCCAGCGGTTGCTCAACTACTGCTGTAGGTAGTCTATTTCATCTTTTCATTGAAAAATCAAAATGCAATATGCTTGTTATAAAAATAATACACAGGGTACAGAAGTATACAAAGTTTAAGAAGTATACAAAGATTATGATTTCCCTTTTCATCACCTCCAAAACACTGCTATTAATAGTTTGGTGCACATTCTTTCAAGTATTTTTCATTTCAATGATACACTTACATATATATATATAAATATGGGAATGAAATGATACCAAACATGTTGTTTTATAAACTGCTATATGATGTAATGTCTTTAGGAGGTTCCCTTATCAGTACATAAAGACAAACCTCATTATTACTAATTGCTGAATAGTATTCCACAATATAGATATACTACAACTTATTTAATCATTCCCTTATTGTTCCTTTCTTTTGGGCTGTTTCCATTACTTTTTTTGCTACTATAAGCAATGCTTCTATAAACTTTCCTATACGTGTTATCTTTGGGGTCCATATGTAAATATTCTATAAGACAAATTGCTAGAAGTGGAAATGCTGAGTCAAAAATTTGCATTTGAATGCTTGAGAAATGATGCCAAATACTGTCTTCTGAAAAAGGTATTTTTAGCTTCAGTTTTAGGATGGAAGGTCAAATACGTTTCTGGGTCCACCACTTCATAAATACTCCCAAACAACAAACAAGGTAAGAAACAGTACCACAAACTCCATTTCTGATAAAACTGAGAGATATTTTGGGTTGTAATCCTAATCCATAATATATGAAAGAAGAAGGTGGATAGAAGCAAAGTAAATTATTTCATGGGGAAGAGTCAATCTAAGTACCTCCAAAGGGACAGACAGGTTAGACTCAAGCCAACTGACCTTCAGGAAACAGCGGCACTTCAGGAGGAAAGGATGATATGGGGGATGGAGGAATTATTTGAAAGCTCCTGTAAGAGGAGCTTCAAATCTCCAAATCCCTCACCCTTGGCAACAGGAGATTTACACTCAGGAGAAACTAAATCAGAGAGGCTCTGGGCTCAGAGATGACTGCAGGGAGAAGACGACTGGCAAAAACCACCTTAACCACATGATCAGTGTTAACATTACCAAATAACGGGACATGCTGATACCACGTACCCCGATATGAATGTACTGAAAAGGGTACATCACTTCTGTGGTATTCCTCCAAAAAAAAAAAAAAAAATTCCATAACCTCAATGTAATCACAAAAAAGTATCAGACAAATCCATACTGAGAACACTGTACAAAATACCTGACCAATACTTTTCAAAAGTGTCAAGGGTATGGCAGACAGGGAAAGACTGAATAACTATTGCAAACTGAAGGAGACTAAATGCAACTTGAGACCCCAAAGACTCAAGGGGAACCCAATACAGCTTTCTTGAGCTGCTTCTTTGCATATTTCTCTTCTCCCCAGTAGCCTGCTGCACAAATTCTGCTTACTTTTACTTTCTTTTTCTTTTTTGAGATGGAGTCTGGCTCTGTCGCCAGGCTGGAGTGCAGTGGTGTGATCTTGGCTCACTGCAGCCTCTGACTCCCTGGTTCAAGTGATTCTCCTGCCTCAACCTCCCGAGTAGCTGGGAATACAGGCATGCACCACCACGCCTGGCTAATTTTTGTATTTTTAGTAGAGACGGGGTTTCACCATGTTAGCCAGGATGGTCTTGATCTCTTGACCTTGTTATCCGCCGGCCTCAGCCTCCCAAAGTGCTGGGATTACAGGCGTGAGCCACCGTGTCCGGCCCCACCTACTTTTCTAGACCTAAACTCTGATCTCAGTCTCACTGAGACTCCTGGGCTTTCTGCTCCCCTCTGCCTGTTCATAAATGGGGCATCCTATGCTACAGAAAAGTGGCTCCAAGCAGAAAGCTGGGAGGGCAATTATGGGGCTCATTCCATTTGTTTTCCTGAGTCATAGGGATCATGGTTCTGCACGTTTTCAAATGTCTACAAACATGTATTTCATATATTTTGTCTAATTTTCTAGCTGTTTACAGCAAGAGGGCTAGTCCAGTACTAGTTACTCTGTCATGGCCAGAAGTAAGGTCCAAGTGCTTTCAAGATATTACAATAATTATCAGACAACCTCTTTCAAAGAAGTACCACTGTACTTTTAAAAAATGCTGTATTTAAAGTATTTCTAAGCTCTGGTCATGGTAAAAAATGTTTATGTATTTTTATGTTATTACATTCATTTTAAATATTCGTTTAGAAGCTAGTATTACTATACATTCAATAAATGTTTCTTCAACGACTAAATAAAAACTAACAGAACCCTTACAAACAAAAATGTTAATTTTGGGGATATGGAGAACCTTAAAACATGAGCTTATATAGTGCATAAATAAATCCTCTGGGGCTGACTTTCTAAACAGAACTTACTTAGTTTACATGAAAATAAAGACTTGACTATACAAAACTAGACAGCTGTAATTCCTCTGAAACAATCTAAGAGCCAGTAAAAGTAATACTCTTATTAACCAAAAAGACCAGAATGTTTCTGAGTATATAATATAAATGCATGTTATGCTACATATTCAAGGCTACACCTAACAAGCTATTAAACCTCCAAATAAATCCTAAATTATTTTGCTCTAATTTGTAGAAGTTCCACCCAAGTTATTTGCTTTTTCAAATAAAAGTTTATGCATTCAACACTCAGTTTCACAAGATAAGCCTTCAAGCTTTCTTATCAGTGGCTTTGAATTCATATAAAGTTCTTAATTTCCAATTTGACAATTTAGCTGGCCTCTGGTTAGGGCCAATGAAGTCCTTGACGATTGGTGCCAATGAGGCCCAACTTGCCTTCTGGATTCTTGAACAAAAGGAAAATTGTTCTATGGCTACAGGAAACACTTCTAATCACAGCCAGGCTCCTGGAAGTAAATGTAGAAATGACTAGGCTAAAGGGTATCACCACTTCAAGGTCAAAAATAACAAAAAGAGCTGTCCTCTTGGTAAGTGGGCACCATATTCTTGTAAAACCTCAGTTCACAATTTCTCAACTTTTCAATAGTCCTTTTGTCTCCACCTCTTGTCTTGTTTTATACTTTAACTCTGATTTGCAAACAACAACAGAAAGACGTATTGAAAGCACATGGCACTTCAGATAGCATCTATACGGCAATGTCATCACAATACCAGTAGGCCAGACATAGGCTACTTTTTTTTTTTTTTTTTAGACAGAGTTTCGCTCTTGTGGCCCAGGCTGGAGTGCAATGTCGTGATCTCAGCTCCCCGCAACCTTGGCCTCCTGGGTTCATCCAATTCTCTTGCCCCAACCTCCCAAGTAGCTGGGAGGTGCCCGCCACCCACACCTGGCTTAATTTTTGTATTTTTTTTTTTAGTAGTGACGGGGTTTCACCATGTTGGCCAGGCTGGTCTTGAATTCCTGACCTCCGAAGATCCACCTGCCTTGGCCTCCCAAAGTGTGGAGTTACAGGTATGAACAACCGTGCCTGGCCAAGCTACTTTTATAATTGCCACTAGACAGTCAATCAAAATTGCTAATGGGTGTTTCTACCATTCTGAAATTATAAAAATGTATGTATTGAATATTCAAGTATCTCAGTATTCATCCTCAAAAATTTTCTACTGAGTCGTACTCCATGATTCTGACAGAGTTCATTTTCCCCATTGCAAAGAGCTCAGAGAAAGCAATCAGAAAACTTTGAGAAGCACAGAAAAATAACAAGAGTCCAATAAAACAACTGTTCCTTCAGATTAAAGACATTCAGATGAAGCATTTACACTCAATGGGGAAACAACAATAACACTAGGCTATTAATCATAGCATTTATTAAAAATAAAAACACTAACAAAATGTGAGAAGAGCTGCATATTATTTGCTCCTGAGAGTAATCTGTCATCTAAAGGAGCCACTGAAAAATACGTGGCAGATACAATGAGTTCAGGCTGTAACACAGGTTGTTCCCAATGGTGTCTCTCAACAGACTGGTCATATTTCATGAAGCTCATAAGTGAGAAGTATAAGAAAAGACATATTCTTCCCTTCCCAAACTAATACAATTCATCACTTTTTCCAAATTTAAAATATAATGATAATGAATAAAAGAAAACTAAAGCAGAGGAACACTACTACACATTGGTGATAATTCAGAATTAGCATCCACTTATCCAGTCACAATCTAGTTTATAAACATCTGCTCTCAGGAGACTCAGAGAAAGAACTACATCCCCACTCCCTATGCCCTATCCCATTATGCTTCACAACTGCTCTCATGGGAGTTAGCATGAAAATCTAAAGGTTTTGTGTTTTTGTTTTTATTTTATTTTTGAGACAGGGTCTCACTCTTTCACCCAGGCTGGAGCGCAGTGGTGAGATCACAGCTCACTGCAGCCTTGACCTCCTGGGCTTGGGTGATCCTCCCACCTCAGCCTCCTGAGTAGCTGGGACTACAGGTGCATGCCACAATGTCCAACTAGTTTTTGTGTTTTTTGTATAGACGGCATTTCACCATGTTGCCTAGGTTGGTCTCGAACTCCTGGGCTCAATTGATCTAGCTGCCTCCGCCTCCCAAAGTGCTGGGATTACAGGCGTT
Organism: Rhinopithecus bieti; assembly: GCF_001698545.2. NCBI lineage: Eukaryota > Metazoa > Chordata > Mammalia > Primates > Cercopithecidae > Rhinopithecus > Rhinopithecus bieti. The sequence goes on from NW_016804464.1 coordinate 314,548, forward strand.
TGAGTCACCACACCCAGCTAATCTTAAGATTTTTATAGATTCTATAAGTTCAAAGTGTAGGTAAGAAATAAGCTTTAGAAAACAGGAAGACTTTAATTTAAAATACGGAACAGTTTTTTAAAAACATAAAGTTCTACTAAACAGTAGAATGGGATGTCTTGTAAGAAAGAATACCCTATCACTAGAAAATGGTAAGGATTACTGTAAAGATAGCCACTGTACAGGTAAAATTTGTAATTCCAAAATTCTTTCTGAAACAGAACAAAATGGTCTTGCTAATAAATCTCAGGGACTCCATGTCTGACATGTCACTTATTTGAAATGGCACAAACTTCTTTGCTACGTACTATTTAAAAGAAAGATACCGTATGATCAATTGCTTTGTGAAATTCTGACAAGAATTTTAAGACTTGACAGATATGATATTTTCCTTCAAGGTTTATGTGACAAAAGCAATGATTTATTTGATGCCTACTTTTAATTTGAGAATCACCTTCCATATTATAATCCATATTATTTAACTTCTAGAAGGAAAAATCAAAATGTTTAGTTAGTATGCAAATGGCTCCCAAATATCCTGAATCTCCTTGAAATTTTCATACATATTCAGATATCTTTATTGATGTAAGTATAATGAGAAGCCTCTATCTAATTAGTTCCAAAACTATTTGCCATTTCCTGGATATTCATAAATATTAATCCCAAAGGCAGGTTTAAAACAAATATGCTCAAGATCCCTTAATCATATTTAAATAAAATTCATGCAAATATTTATAATGAGCCAAAAAGGATGCATTTATAAATTAAAGTCAGAAGTTAAACTAAATAAATATACTTATAATTACTTAATAATATTTATTAAAATGGTACATGCTGGGGAATGCTGGGAATTGTAAAAATAACTGACACAAAGGACACTGAGAAAAGACACAAATCCTTTTCCTAGTGATCTCATTGTGAAGTAGGGATGAAACTATGTGTCAAATGACTGTATTATATATAAAGTAGAAAGTGCTAGACAAGAGGTCAAATAAATGTAAAATTAAATTAAAAGTTAAGAGTTTTCTTTCTGCTGGAATACTGCCCAGAGCACTGGTGCTGAGGTGGCATTTAAAACTGGGCCTTGAATGATACACAGGATTTGGCCTGGTAGAAGAGAGGCATCTTATGAGCAAATCAACTTGAGGGATGAAGTTTAAGGTGAGTGAGGAACTGAGGTTAATTGAGTTTGCTGGGATAAATCTGGGTTCATATCCCAGCTCCAACAGATATATTAGCTGTGTGGTGCTGTGTAGATTATTTAATGTTTTTAAGTTTCCATTTTCTTAAACATATATACAAATAGTAACAACATCTACTTTACTGTGTTGATGTAATGATTAAAATATATTTAAAGCATTTATCATGTTTCCTGGCATAAAGTAAATGCTCAATTAATATCAACTTACCACTATTAATAGTAACACATCTATTCATTAATTGAAAGTGAATGTGATTGGATCAAGCTGGATTGAGCCATACTTGTCTACCTTCCTTTCCAACCAAAATCTCTTAAAATTACAGAAACAACTACTTGTATAACAAGAGATGTCACTAGGTGTGGTGGTGTGCACCTGTAGTCCCACCTACTCAGGAAGCTGAGATCGGGGGATCGTTGCTTGAGCACAGAATTCAAACCTGCAATGAGCTATGATCACTTCACTACACTCCAGCCTGGGCAACAAAGTGAAACCCTGTCTCTTTAAAAACACACACACACACACACACACACATACACACACACAGGCATGCATGCAAACACATATACACACACACACAAAAAAAAGAAAAATGAAAATGCCATTCTTAAAATTAAAAAGTTGAAGAATTCTTAAACGATAGGAAGTGGTTTGGTGAAAACAAAAGAATAGAGAAAATCTACAGCCAAATTTGGCAGAGGAAAAAACAGTTTTCAGATGAGCAGATAAGCAAGACCAGAGATATTCCATAGAGTAAAGGACACGGGAAAACACATGAGTAATTAAAACAAAAACAAAAAGAAAACTACCTTTGGATAGTCTGAGCCAAAGACGTTTCTTCTTCTGCTCCTATTGAGCCACATGTTACCCTAGTTTTATTCTTGGGACAAAACCTTAAACCTCCTTCCCCAAAAACAGTGCTTATGACAAACTTTTATGAATAAACTTGTGATAGGTCAACAACCTATCAACAACCTAAATAGGGATAATCAAAGGCAAATATGTATAGAAAGCTAAACCATCTAGAATTAACACAGTAAAAGAGAGGGATAAAATTCAACAAGAGAAATAATAAAGGAAACAGCAAATAAGGAAACAGGAGAAAACTTTAATGTTTACAGGCCAGGTGGGGTGGCTCATGCCTGTAATCCTAGCACTTTGGGAGGCTGAGGTGGGCAGATCGTCTGAGCTCAGGAGTTCAAGATCACCCTGGGCAACATGGTAAAACCCCGTCTCTACTAAAATACAAAAAATTAGCTGGGCATTGTGGCACACGCTGGTAGCCCAGCTACTCGAGAGGCTGAGGTATGAGAATCGCTTGAGCCTGGGAAGGCAGAGGTTGCAGTAAGCCGAGATTGTACCACTGCACTCCAGCTTGGGCTACAGAATAAGGCTCTGATTTAAAAAAAAAAGTTTACAGATCTTGAAAATTAAAAATACAGGCAGAAGAGATGTCCAGTTTCAATCGTGGCATGTAAATAGCTTGAAAATCATCATTTTCATTCTTACAATAAGAAAAAGCTGCACAAATTGAAAATGAATGACTTTTCTTGGACTCACTAGAGAAATGAGATTGCAGAGCAAATCACCACCCCAAACTGTAGAGACAGGTGCATTCAGAGACATACAGCAACCAAGATTTGCTTACACAAAGCGGAAGCCATGGGAGACATAAACTGGTAGGAACACTTAAAAGGTAATCTTGATAAATTGCTGGAGGTTGAGTGTGGACTAGCATGAGAATGAGAAAATCCTGGGGGCCACAGTCTTAGGGGTGACTATATTTCTGTGGGCATTCCCTCCAGGAATTCTACCAGGTTGTCATCACGAGGATTCCAGAAGATTCCCTCCTGTCTCTGGCAGGGGAAGAGGAAGAGTAACCATCATGAAACATGCCCAGAACCTGTTCCAGAGAATAACTGTGAAAGCTCATCCCAGCTAGAAGAAAGAAATTCCTGCCGGGCGCGGTGGCTCAAACCTGTAATCCCAGCACTTTGGGAGGCCGAGACGGGCAGATCACGAGGTCAGGAGATCGAGACCATCCTGGCTAACACGGCGAAACCCCATCTCTACTAAAAAATACAAAAAACTAGCTAGGCGAGGTGGCGGGTGCCTGTAGTCCCAGCTACTTGGGAAGCTGAGGCAGGAGAATGGCGTAAACCCGGGAGGCGGAGCTTGCAGTGAGCTGAGATCCGGCCACTGCACTTCAGCCTGGGTGACAGAGCGAGACTCTGTTTCAAAAAAAAAAAAAAAAAAAAAGAAATTCCTTGCCCCTCCAATTTTCTTCAGCTTTCCTGTTTGACCTAGGTGGGGGTTAGAAGAGAATACAACAACCCATAGTTAACAGGGGACAGGGACTTCAGGAAATAGATTGGGAACACTACAGATGGGAAAGGGAATAGGGAACAGCAGGGAGAAAGCTGTACCACTGGAGAAACACTTGTGAAGGTCACAACCATAAGACAAACCCCCTGAAAACCTGAGACTTAATCAAAGATCATAGCATGTCCTTCTCCCCCACATCTTAACACTATACAAACAGCACTCAAGAATAATGGTGGAAACAACTGTTAGCTGAAAGAACTGCAAGAAAAAGGCTCTCTCTGAGGAGTAATACTTAGGAAAGTTCCGAAGTCAAGAGTAGAGACAAAAAATCAAGCACGCTAAAGAAGCTTCAAGTCTCTGATACCTATAGCTACGACAAACACTAAACACACAACCCAACTTCTAGCTGGATTAACATAAATCCTCACACTAAAGGCCTATTTATCTCAGTTCTTATTACTGCATACAAGATACCAAGTTTTCAACAAGAAATTATAATATTTTCATGCCCCAAACAAGGAAAACCCCAGTCTGAAGAAACTAAACAATCGTCAGAAAAAATCAAAGATGTTGGAATTATCACCAGGGTATTTGAAATCACTATGACTGGAAGGCTAAGGCCTGTAATGAAAATAAGTAGGTAACATGCAAGAAGAGACTAGTAAGCACAGAGACAGAACCGTAAAAAAGAATCAAAAGGAATTCTACAAAGAAAAAATGAAGCACGCCTTTGATGGGCTCATCAGTAGATTTAACATGGGTGTGGCAAGAATGAGTCAATTGAGGACAGCCAGTAGAAACTTCCTACACTAAAATGCAAAGAGAAAAAAGGATGAAAAAACAGAATATCCAAAACCATGGGGCATTATCAAAAAGTGGAATATACATCGAATTGGAATATCAGAGAAGAGAGAATAAAGCGAGAATTTTCCAAAATTAATGACAAACACCTAACCACAGATCCAAGAAGCTGAGAGGATAACAAGCACAATAAGTATTTAAAAAATCTACATACACCTAAGCACATCATACCCAAACTGCATAGAGCCAAAGACAAAGCGAAAATCTTGAAACACAGCAGAGTAAAAAAACCACCCTACCTGCAGAGTAATAATGATAAGAATTACAGTGGAGAGCATGTCAAAAGCCAGGTAAGTGTAGTGAAATATTCAAAGAACTGGGGGAAAAAAAAAAAAACCCACCAACCTTAAATTCTATGTCCAGCAAAACCACTTCAAAGATTAATGGGAAATAAAGACTTTCTCAGACAAACAAAAGTGAGGAGAATTAATCACCAGATAATTTGCCCTGCAAGAAATGTTAAAAGAAGTTCTTCAAGCAGAAGGAAAATGATATAGGTCAGAAACCTGGATTTGGTCAGAAACCTGGATTTACAAAGAAAGGAAGAGTGTTGGAGAAGGAAAAAATAAAGGTAAAATAAAATCTTTTATTTTTCTTATTCTTAATTGACCTAAAAGGTAGTGATTTGTTTAAAGCAATAGTAAAGCAATTTGTTTAAAACAATATATTGGGTAGCTACAGCATATGGATAAGTGAAATAAATGACAGCACTATCACAAGGGATGGGAGGGAAGAATTGGGAATACTCTGTGATAAAATACCTGTAGTACAAATGGAGCAGTATACTGCTGTCTGAAGAACTTAGGTTAGTTCAACCCAAATGTCCATCTGTGACAGACTGGATTAAGAAAATGTGGCACATATACACCATGGAATATTATGCAGCCATAAAAAAGGATGAGTTTGCGTCCTTTGTAGGGACATGGATGCAGCTGGAAACCATCATTCTTAGCAAACTATCACAAGAACAGAAAACCAAACACCGCATGTTCTCACTCATAGGTGGGAACTGAACAATGA
>NW_016804464.1:320170-347041 GCF_001698545.2 Rhinopithecus bieti
GGGGGGAGGGATTGCATTGGGAGTTATACCTGATACAAATGACGAATTGATGGGTGCTGACGAGTTGATGGGTGCAGCACACCAACATGGCAGAAGGATACATATGTAACAAACCTGCACGTTATGCACATGTACCCTAGAACTTAAAGTATAATAATAATAAAAAAATGTATATTGTAAAACCGAGGGCAACCACTAAAAATTTTTAAAAGAAGTATAATCAAACTTTTGAGAGAAGAGATAAGGTGAGATTATATAAAGTACTCCAAACTGACGAAGGCAGAAAAAGAGGGAGAAAAGAAACCAATAACCAATGCAATGAATAGGAAGAAAACAGTTGGAAACATGGTAGATATTCATCTGATTACAGCAACAATCACTTTAAATGTAACTGGCCTAAATATACCTATTAAATGACAGGGATTATCAGAATAAATTAAAAAACATGACAAAACTATGTGTTGTTCTACAAGAAAATTCACTTTAAATATAAAGATTCAGATAGAGTAAAAGTAAAGGGATGACTACTTTATACCCATTAGGATGGCCACTATAAAAAACACCCCCAAAAATGAAAGTAATAAGTTTCAGGGACGACACTGAAAACCTGGAACTCTTTTGCACCATTGGTGGGCATGTAAAATGCTACAGTCACTGTGAAAACAGTATAAAAGTTCCTCACAAAAGTAAGAATAGAATTATCATATGATCCAGCAATTCCACTCTGAGTATACACTAGAGAATTGAAAGCAGGGTCTCAAAGAGATCTTTGTACACCCATGTTCATTGCAGCATTATTCAGAATATCTGAAATGTGGAAACAATCCAAATGTGTAATGATGGATGAACAGATAATAAGAATGTGGTATATAGATGTAACAAAATATTATTCAGAATTAAAAAGGAAGGAAATTCCAACATATGTTACAATATGGATGTACCTTGAGGATATTATGGTAAGTGAAATAAGCCAGTCACAAACAGATACTGTATGATTCTATTTATATAAGGCTAGAGTAGTCCTGATCATAGAAATAGAAGGTAAAAGAGAAGAGGGAATAATGAGGAGCCTTTGCTGAATGGGTACAGAGTTTCGGTTTTTCAAGATGGAAATAGTTCTGGAGGTGGATGGCAGCGACAGCTGCGCAACAGAACGAATGCACTTAATGCCAATGAAATACACACAATAGTTAAGATAGTTAATTTTAGGGCTATGTACATTTTACCATAATTTTTTAAAATGGGGAAAAATATTAGCAGGAGAAGAAAGTAAGTCAGAGAGGAGGAGGTAGAAAACAAAGATAGCTAGAATGAAAGAACCATGAACACAGGCAATTCTGGGTAAGGTAACTTGTAAAGGGACAAAGGGGCAATGGATTGAAAGCAGGTAACAGATGCCCCTCTTCTGCCCCATCTAAGGAGGCTCAGCTGAGTTCAAAACAGCTCTTTCTTACAGATTAAAACAATGACTTCAAAATTCTGAATAGGAGGACCTCTATTATATAATAATTTGAAGATCTTCATGTGTGATTATGGTTTAAATATCCTTTCATTAAAAAGCCACACGACTAAAAGTTACAAAAAAAGTAAAGGGAGGCCAGGCACAGTGGCTCACACCTGTAACCCCAGCAATTTGGGAGGCCGAGGCGGTTGGATCACCTGAGGTCGGGAGTTCAAGACCAGCCTGATCAACATGGAGAAACCCTGTCTCTACTAAAAATACAAAAATAGATGGGTGTGGTAGTGCATGCCTGTAATCCCAGCTACTTAGGAGGCTGAGGCAGGAGAATCGCTTTAACCCAGGAGTTGGAGGTTGTGGTGAGCTGAGATCGCGCCATTGCACTCCAGCCTGTACAACAAGAGCAAAATTCCGTCTCAAAAAAAAGAAAAAAAAAAAAGAGAGAGAATGATATAGCTTACTATCATTAATCAAAAGAAAGATGGAATACCTTTATTACATTGTTATATTAATATATTAATTAGCTATATTAATACTAGACAAAGCAGACTTCAGAACAAGGAAGATTATCGGGAAAAAGGAGGGTATTACATAATGATAAAGCTGTCAATTTTCCAAGAAGACATAACAATCCTAAATATGTATGCACCCAACAAAAAAGTGCCAGAATATATAAGGCAAAACTGACAGAACTACAAGAGGACAGGCACAATTCACTATAATAATTGGAGAATTTAAATACCCTTCTGTCAGTAATTGATAAATCAAGAAGGAAAAAAATTACTAAGTATATAGATGATCTGAACAGTCATCTATATCAATTGATCTAATAGACATTTATAGCATGTTCTTTCCAACAATGACAAAATGCACATTGTTCTTAAGCTTGCGTGGAAATTCACCAAGATAGATAACATCTGGGACATAAAACATACTTTAATGCATTTAAATGAACAGAAATCATCCAAAGTGTATTTTCAGACAATAGCATTAAATTAGAAATAAGTAACAAAAATATAGCTGGAAAACTCCAAATATTCAGAAATAAATATATATCTGAATAACTCATGGGCTAAAGAGGGAGCTAGATAGAAAATCAGAAAATATTTTGAACTGAATGAAAATAAATGAAACTTAGATTATATCTTAGGAAACTAGAGAAAGAAGAGAAAATTAAGCCTAAAGCAATCAGAAGAAGGGTAATAATAAAAATTAGAGCAGAAATAAACGAAATTGAACACAGAAAAATAGAGAAAATAAAATGAAACTAAAAGTTAATTATTTATAAAGATCAACAGACTGATAAACCTGTAGCCAGGCACCAAGGGAAAAAGAAAGAGAAGCCACAATTTACTAATATCAGATATCAAAGACAGGTTAACACTACTCATTTCATGGGCATTAAAAGGATAAGAGAAGCATGCCTGTAAACCCAAAACTTTGAGAGGCCAAGGCCGGCAGATCACTTGAGCCCAGGAGTTTGAGACCAGCCTGGGCAACATGGCACAACTGTCTCTACCAAAAACACAAAAATTAGCCGGGCATGGTGGCACACACCTGTGTTCCCAGCTACTTGAGGGGCTGAGGCAGGAGGATCATCTGAGCCCAGGAAATCGAGGGTGCAGTGAGCCCTGATCATGATACGGCACTCCAGCCTGGGTAACAGAGTGAGACCCTGTCTCAAAAAAAAAAAAAAAAAGATATTGGAATACTTTAAACAACTCTATGCCCACTTAGATGAAAGAGACTCCCTTTCTCTTTTCCCTTTCATTCCTCTCTGTCTCTCCAGAGACTTCCTTTCCCTTTCCTTTCCTCTTCCCTTTCCATCTCCCTCTCCCTCTCCCTGTCTTCTTCCCCCGAGTCTTCCACCTCCCCTTCTCCTGCTCCCTCTCCCTCTCCCTCTCTCTCTCTTAACTTTATTTTTGGTAAAGACAGGAATTTGCTCTGTTGCTCAGGCTGGTCTTGAACTCCTAAGCTCAGGCGATCTGCCCACCTCAGCCTCCCAAAGTGCTGTGATTACATGTGTAAGTGACTGCTCCAGGCCAACCAATTTCTTAAAAGACTCAAATCACAAAAATTCATACAAGGATAAATAGATAACCTGAATAGCTCTATGTCTATTAAACAAATGTAATCAATAATTAAAGATCTTCAAAAAAAGAACACACTAGGCCTAGATTGTTTCACTGGTGAATTCTACCAAAGCCTAAAAGGATAAATAATACCAACAGTCTACAATCTTTTTGAGAAAACAGAAACAGAGAGAACATCTCCTCATTCTATAAAGCCAGTGCTATGATCTGAATGACAGTGTCCCCTCCAAAATTCATGCGGGAACTTAATCCTCAGTGTAGCAGTATGAAGAACTGTGGCTTTTGGGAGGTGATTAAGTCATGAGGGCTCTGTCTCATAAATCAGATTAACGCCCCTATAAAAGGGTTTGAGGTTGAAGGGTCCCCATTTTGCCACGGAAGACACAGTGTTCCTCCCCAATATAGGCTGGAGCAATAAGGCACCATCTTGGAAACAAGGACTTAGACTTTTACAGAGTGTGGTAAACAGGCTCTTACCAGATACTAAATCTGCTGGCACCTTGATCTTAAGACTCCCAACCTCCAGAACTGTGAGAAATAAGTTTCTGTCTTTTTTAAATCACCCAGTCTAAGGTATTTTGTTATAGCAGCACAAATATACCAAGAAAGCCAACATTATTCTAATACCAAAACCAGATAAAGACATTACCAAAAAACTCAGACCAATCTATCTCATGAATATAGATGTAACAATCCTTAAGAAAATATTAGCAAATGATTGAACAAATAAGTAAATGGGGAAGGATGGACAATTTTGTGTAGAATACCAGTCTATGTAAATACTTAGCCCACAAGGAGGTAGAGCATAAGTCTCCAATCCTTAAATGTAGACTGTGTATAATGATTTTTTTTCCAAAGTATAGAGTATGGAAAGGGTAAAAAAAAAAAAAAAAAAAAAAAAAAAGAGTAACTTTATGGTGGAGAACTCTGATAAACACTACCTTAGCTACGTGATCAGGGATGGCATCTACAGTGATAAGTCATGTTGATAGCATGTGCCCTCAACGTGATGTGATGAGAACACTATTTTACCTCTGTGGTCTTCCTCTCAAAAACCCATATCCCAGTCTAATCATAAGAAAATATCAGGCAAATTCTAATTGAGCAATATTCTACAAAATACCTCACCAGTGCTCCTCAAAACTGATATGTTGATCAAAAACAAGGATAAGTCTGAGGAACTGTTACAGTCAAGAAGAATCTACTGAAACACGATGACTAAATGTAATATGGCATCCTAGATAGCATCCTGGAACAGAAAAAAGATAAAAGCTAAGAGTATCTGAATAAAGTTTGAACTTTTGTAAGTGAAAAATATATCAATGTTGGTTATTTGTGACAAATTTATCATATTAAGAAGTTAAAAGTAGGGGGAAATGGTGTAGGATATATGAGAACTCTCTGTATTATCTTCGTAATTTTTCTATAAATCTAATATAATCCTAAGATAAAGTTTCTTAACAATATAGACAGAAAAGCACATTGAACTCAAAAAGAAAAAAAGAGGAAATTCTAGAAGTAATTCTAAGGACTTTCCCAGGATATAACACTTAAGGGCAGCAGATGACATGAAAAGCAAAACTATAAGAGGAGCTAACAGAGTAAGTAGCAAGAACAATAATCAAACAGATACATCGTAAGATTTTTCTGGACCTAAACAGACACAAGCCTTTAAAGAAACCACTCAAGCTGGACAATATGAAACTGGGGGTTTATTCCTTAAATTCAAATTAAAAAAAAGCTTTGCGAGAATAAACTAAGCCATCTAAAATCAAGACATGAATGAGAAACTGAATTCCTAATATTATGCTAAAAGATGATGAAACTGTATATAAGGGCAAATAATATATTTTCAGACAGACAAAGTTTTGAATATTTACTTCTCACTGTTTCTGAGAAATTTATCATAAAATATAATCAAGTGAAATAAAGAATGATGAATCCAAGAAAGTAGAAATTGTAGCCCAGAGAATATAGTTTAGGAAAATGTACAGTATATGAGAAACAAGGCAGTGAAAAGATGAAGTTTTTTTAATTGTTTGGTGAAGGAAAAGGGATCATGATGAATCCTGAGTGCTGCTAGAAAAAAAAAAAGGCTAAATATGTTGAATTTTTAAAGGCAGCCATTTGATAAACAGAAAGAAAAAAATCAAGATGACAGAACTCATAAGGACAGTAAGTATAAAGTGGTCTACAGTTGATAACCTTAAAACAAAAGGACACCAAAAGTTTGAAAATGAAAGAATAGAAAATATATTTCAGTCAATCCTATTATAAAAGCATGAACAGGCATGGTGGCTCACGCCTGTAATCCCAGTATTTAGGGAGGCTGAAGCAAGTGGGTCACTTGAGGTCAAGAGTTCGACACCAGCCTGACCAACACTGTAAAACCCTGTCTCTACTAAAAATACAAAAATCAGCCGGGCATGGTGGTGGGTGCCCGTAATCCCAGCTACTTGGGAGGCTGAGGCAGGAGAATCACTTGACCCCAGGAGGCAGAGACTGCAGTGAGCCGAAATTGCGCCACTGTATTCCAGCCTGGGTGACAGAATGAGATTCCGTCTCAAAAAAAAAAAAAAAAAGAGGCAGGTATAATAATGTCAATATCAGACAAAACAAAATTGAAAGCAACAAGAATTAACTAGGACAACACAAATGTTTCCTGCTGATAAAACAAATACCATGTTTTCTTGATCCTTTTCCATATTTTAACATCTCTGCAATCAGGTTGTATCTTATAATGCATGGTATCTTAGATTTGATGAAATGGAGTAATTGACCAGGAAGATAAATCATAATTCCTAATGCATTAACAACATAGCTTCTGAATATATAAAGTAAGAATAGAAATAAAAAATTGAACAAATCTGCAGTCATACTTTCTTAGAAATATATTTTTTTCTTTTTGAGATGGAGTCTCGCTCTGTCACCCAGGCTGGAGTGCAGTGGCACAATCTTGGCTAACTGCAAACTACACCTCCCAGGTTCAAGTGATTCCCCTGCCTCAGCCTCCCCAGCAGCGGGGACTACAGGAATGTGCTACCATACCTGGCTAATTTTTGTATTTTTATAGAGATGAGGTTTCACCATGTTGCCCAAGCTGGTCTCGAACTCCTGAGCCCAAGCGATCCGCCCACCTTGGTCTCCCAAAGTGCTGGGATTACAGGTGTGAGCCACCGTACCTGGCCCCTCAGAAATATATTTTCTTAGAAACTGACAGATAAGGTAGACAAAAATTAGGTAAGGGTTTAATGAATTTTAAGAACACAATTAAGTTAAATCCAATTGATATTTACAAACTATAATATGCAGCAAACTTAACACCCATAGAATTGTCACCAAAAAAACTGACCATGCATGAGATCACAAAAAGATCTTAAATTCCAATGAATGGGAAATGTGGGATCATCTGCCGAAGTAAGAGAATTATAGGCTTGAGGGGCACGAAGGTTTCAAATATTGACATACAGTGACGGGAGAGGAAGTAGACTAGGGAAACCTAATAGGATTTGCCAGCAGTCTCAGCCTAACTGAAGTTGGTGCGTATGAATTTGGTATGCAGTCTCCCTGGTGATGAGAGAATAACATACTTCAAAATGAAATTATTCAAAGCTACTCTAATATCTGAAATGTCCATGAGCGTGGTTGAATAGCTAGGAGACTGGTTAGGGCCAAAATGCAACGTGAACATAAACTCACAAAAATAGCCAAGGCTACATATTTTGAGTATTCAAACAATTTCACTGCAAGGGAATAAAGTGCATGTGAATAATCTCACAGACACTGGAGTTTCTCCTTTAAGGAACCAAGTCTCAAAGGCAGAGAAGTACTAATCTGATAGGAACACACTACTGGGGAGTTTTAAATATGTGTATGTTCTGATAAGCAGCCCTTGCAGTGAACTGCTGATTTCAACAAATGACTTATATAAACAATTGAAGGAAGTTATAAAATAAAATGAACACAAAATACTCCTCCCATTCTTGTATGCAAGAGAGATGTTTTAATTTTAAGGAAGTCATCTGACTTTTTCCTGACATCAAAAGCACTCATTAAAAAAGGTGTGACAGATGTTAATGACGCACCTACCACAGCAGTGGGCCCAGAGAAAAGATAGCCTTCTCTCCTTTCATCCTAAACCAAATGCTGCCTCCTCAGTATGATTCCCATATCCCAGAGGAAAGGAGGAAGACAAAAAGCAGAAAGGTATTTCTGCTCATTACCCATTTAGTCCAATAAAAAAGAAAAACTGACTTTCAATGAGCTTAGTGATTTATGTTACATCTAATCATAACCAATTTTCTAGGATGTAGTTGAAAGAAAAGAGCATTAGCAGTTTTAAGATGCGGAAGTCCAAATTAAAGCAGTTTTATTTCCTGAGATTATTTTAAAAGTAGTCTCTAATTGAGATTTTAACAAAACTATTCTAAAATAAACTACAACTACTCAAATTTGTAAAAGAGTGTAAAATGAAGAGGAACTCTAAAATTAGGAGAAAATCATCACCAAACCAGAATCTAGCCAAAAAATCTCTTACGTTTATTTTATCATTTGGGGTCTACAATGCTCATGTATATGCTATATAAGGGGAAACTCAGGCAATAATTCTGGTGGTAAATAAAGGTGTTTATGAGAAATACTCATACAGCTAAAATATTAAGACAATATTATAGCAGTTATGAGGCAGTAGTAGTAACATTTAAAATGTTAATACCAAAGAAAAACATTTCTCTAAATGCATATCAAATTATATTACACTTTTTATTTCTGGCAGTCTCTTAAGTATGCATCAATTGGGAGATATTCTCATTGCCAACAACACTATAACCTAAAAAGAAAAACACACAGATCCAGCATGGAAACTATATGAAAACTAGTCTATAACAGCCAGATTGTCAGTGATATCTTTCAGACTCAAATGATATTTTGCCAACTATGACATTATTGTATAATTTAGCATCTTTTAAACATAACTACCAATTAAAAGATATTCAGACATACTATCTTCCTTCTGGTGTTTTAGCACTGCATAATAGATTCTTTCTTTGTAACAAAATAATAGCATCAAATTCAAATTCAAGCTTGCTCTTTGATAATTCTAAATTCAAATTTGTGTCCAGAAAGGTCATCTGCAGGACTTTTATTTAACACCAAAAATTATCATTGAGGCATTAAATTATTATTTGGACCTCAGAAATTCTGGTCTTAAAGTCCATGACCTTTGGCAAAGAAAATTAATGTTTAACATCAAACAAACTATTCATACTTTAATTATATGTCTACCTCTTCAAAGCTATCTAAAAACATAGCATTCATTATAGCACAACTCAAAATTAATGCAGACAAACCTCCTTAACCTAAGTAGAACAAAGATCATATCCTCAGATTTATACAGAGAATCTCTCTACTTTTAATTAGTGTAAAACTCCAATGTTTTTTTCTTATTTTAAATATCCAATAAATCATAAATCTTGTGCCATCTTCTTTTGTAGAAACATCTAACCAACATATAACAAATGTGTACCATGTATAAGCCTGATAATCGTTTGGATGTTTGTCCCCTCCAAATCTCATGTTGAAATTTGATCTCCAATTTGGAGGTGCAGCCTAGTGGGGAGTGTTTGTGTCATGGGGACAGAACTCTCATGAATGGCCTGATGTCTTTCTTGCACCGAGTGGGTTCTCGCTCGATTCGTTTCCTTGAGAACTGGTTGTTTAAAAGAGCCTGGAACCTCTTCCTCTCTCACCATGTGACATGCCTGCTCCCACTTTGCCTTCTGCCATGATTACAAAGCTTCCTGAGGCCCTCATTGGAAGCAGATGCTGGTGCCACGCTTCTTGTACAGCCTGCAGAACCAGAAGCCAAATAAATCTCTTTTCTTTATAAATTACCCATCCTTAGGTATTCTTTTATAGCAATGCAAATTAACTAATATAAAGCCATTAGGGAATAAAAAGAAAGCCTCTCTCTCTCCATTGCCATAAACTAGTCCAGGGCCTTAAACATCACATCTGATTTGGTACAAAATCCTCCTAAATGGTAGGACAGATTCCATATTTTCCTCTGTAAAGCCACTCAACACATCTTCCATAAATTAATCCTCATAAAGTGCTACATAACTGAAAATTGCTGGAGTCCTCCAACTGGTCAACAAATTCCAACCCTTTGACTTGGTATTAAATAATCTGGTCTATGCACACCTTCCCAGAAGTATATTCCTGCACTCATATTTCTCTCAACACTGGTAAACTGAGATGCTTGCTATTCTCTAAATGCACTTTGAGCCTTCTTGCGTATACACCTCTTCCCATCTTCTTGTAACCTGACTAATCTATAATCCCATCCATCCTTCTAGGCTCAGCTCAAATGCCACGTTCTTCAGCCTCCCTTGCCTGTCAAACCTAGCAGAAATTATTTCTTCCAATTTAGAATGAGTAGCACTTTGGCATTCATCACAGCTTGCATTATAATTATTTAGATTCATAATCCAAAATCTTTACCCTGGCACTGTGTAGAATCTTCCAGATTCACTAACTTGGCAACAATTGGGGTGACCATGGAATATGCTGTCCACAACCAGATACTACTAAAAGTGAAAGGAGACACTTTTTGGTAATTATGCTTGGGGACTGTCTCAGGCACACTAGATGTATGGTCGTCCTAGCAAAATGACACATCTGACCAACCTTGTCAGTAAGTAATTACACTTATTTATACTGACTTAAAAGATTGAACTTGAAATTAAGAGAATATAAGCGGAAAAAAAGAACATAAATTTTTGTCTTAAAAACATTAAACTTGCTAAAGTGGTACAGTGAATTCTGAAATTGAAAACCAAGGTATCAGTCCTGACTCTGATGCCAACTAGTTATTTTATGGCAAGTCACTTAACTGAGTTTCCAGCTCAGCTAAATTAAATACTCAGATCTCTAAGGTCTATTCTAGCTAGACTTATAATTTTACATTATCTCCCCTAATAGCCTATATAATAGGGTCTCTGCTAGATAACTGTGAATCTCTATTTACACAGCATATGTACTCAATAAAGTACTTGGTTAACAAAACAAATTAGTTTTTAATATTTTAATAAAGTATACTTAACCACCTCAGCATTTATATGACATGATTCATCTTCTAGGAAAAAAATGCTATATTAACTAACATTTGCAGACAGTTGCCAAATACTTTTAAACTATTTTTTTCTCCTATAGCATTTTGTTTCAAGAAATAAAAACTAAAAAAGTTTATAACTACCTTACAAGTTAGAAATCACTAGGTATAGATTTAAATATTCCAAGTTTAATTTCTAATTGATGTTTCTATTTGGCTTTCCAAAAATTTCAAATGTATTATTTTTCCTTTCCTCCTCATCTTCAGGTTTTTCCAATCCCATTCCTCAGATATAACCATCATTAACAGATTGCTGTGTAGACTTGCAAAACTTTCTTACACATACAAGGATATATACATTTATATCTTTCCTTCTCCTTTCCACAAATGAAATCAGAGTATACATACTTTTCTGCAACTTGTTTTTATTAATAATATAAATTGCATATTTTTCCATACATCTTATTCTTATTAACAGCCTCCTAGTATTCCACTCTATTCTGTATTTAACTAGTCCGTTATTGGTTGGATCAATTAGGTTACTTAGAGATTTATTCTAGTCTAACATATGAATCTTTAAATACTTAGTAACTATATCTGTAAGATAATTATAAATAGGATTGTTTGATGAAAGGGGTGTGAATTTTAAATTATTCTTAAACTGCAGCTCAAAAAAATTTACATTGTTTCAAGAACTCAAAAACATGTTTCCTCATACTCTAGTCTGACAAGTATAGATCAGTTTAAAAAAAATAAAAAAAGATAAACCTATAAGGACTACCATGTCCATAAGATACTGTTTTCCAAAGTCACAGAAAAATATGATTTCACTTCTGCAAATAAAAAGTTTATATATGAATATGTGTATATGTATGTGTAAGTGTAAAACAAGCATAGGCTCCTTCTAACCCTCAGGTCTCAACTTAAATATCACCACTTCAGAAAGGCCCTCTTTGTCTAGCCTATTTAAAATAACTCCCACTTTACCCCCAATAATTCTTTATCAGAGCAGTATTTTTATTTACTTTAAGTAGACAATAAAAGGTATAATTATTCATTTACTTGCTTATTGTCTGTCTCTACTAAAAGGCAGAGGGCAGAGAATCATGTCTGCTTATTAGCTGTCTCATCCCTACCACTTAGCACAACAAATACAGAATCGTATATGCCATATAGAATTTCGCTTAACAAATTACTTACTGAATGCACAAATACATAGAATGTTTGTTAACGAGTAGAAAGTAAGATTAAGGGAAGGGTTAAAAAGTAAATTTACTTTTATTTCAGTCAATTATGTATTCTTATTCTTGACAATGAACATGTGTTACGTTTGCTTTAAAATATTTTAGTGCAAATTTAGTTTTAACCAGATCATTACAGACGCCTTACAATCTGGTCATATAAAGAAGATTTTCTAATTTTGCAAATTTAAATGATCTAACTGAATATTATGTGGATTTCTGTTGTCTATTTTGAAAAAACCTTCAAACTTTGCTTCATAAAGTTAAGCTTTTATCTTCACTTTTAATCTCCTTTAATGCTGACTACTGAATTCTCATCGGTGCTCTGCCTTTGTATGTTCTTTCAAATTACTATTACCCTAAAGTTACAGAGTACTTACAATTTACAAAATGCTTTACATATATTATTCTGTTTGCCCCTCAAAGGTGTGCTGTGCAGAGATGACTGTTTAGAGTCACAGGTAAGAAAACTGATGCGCAGGGAGGTTAATCACCTCATCCACAGTGGGACTGGGACATTAATGCAAAATGTCAGACTTTTAGCACAAGGTTTGTTTCATTATACAAGTTATGACAGTTTACATAAAATTATTAACTGGAAATGCCTCAATCTGTCTGCAAACAACATATCTATTTCAATATACCTATACAGAAAAAGCATTCTGAAACACATTTTACATTAAATGCATATGTTTGTAAAACAACTGCATTTAACAGAGTATTTGGAGTGATATGGGACCTAAGAGATCATTAAATTTAATTCCTTTATTTTATAGAAAATAAAAAATCACAGAATTACAATATGTAATCCAGTCATTAACAGCAGACATGAACTAGAACCCAAGCAGTGACAGTAGATATATATTCAGGCTTTAGAGAGTTCCTAGACATGAAATTCATGATTAAGAAGTCAAATTACACCAGTTACCTTGAATAAAACTTTCCCTAAAGTTATAATTACTGTTACAAAAAAGCAAAATAACTGATTAGAACTTATCCTTTAATTAACACCAACACCAACTACTGTACATCCTAGTGCTTTGAAATTAAAATATTCCACTAATGAGTAACAATTTCCTGCTATCTAGCCAATTTTTAATCATGCCAGGACATTAGTCACTTATTCCAGAACCTCTATTATTCAATACTAACCTCAGATACTATATGGAATTTTTTACAGACATTTCTGTCAAAAAAAAAAAAGGTGGGGGATGCTCAGTGTGTATTCTTATCTACCATGGCCATAATATCCCAGCAGTCATTTAAGGAGCTGGTAAAGTGTAAGTTTCCTTTACTAAAAACAAATTCATCTTACTCCCTTTTCATCAATCCTTCTTCCTTTACTAGAACTAACATTTGCCAATTATCAGACGTGGTATGAAAGGACAGAAAAAGAAAGTGTATTTCTGTGTTTTCACATTCCAGTCTCACATGATAATTTTGGAATCTATTTTTAAATTCAACTGACAGGAAGAAAGGTCATTAAAAAATTAATGGACAAAAGATACAGACATTTTACCTTAATTCCTACTACTCTTAATGGACCAGTAATAATTTAAATAATAATAACAATGTACCTGCCAATGCTTTTCTGAAAATATGATTCAACAGATAATTATAAAAAACAAAGGATTTTAGCATACAATGACAGGCAATGTTAATCTGAAATGGCAGCAAATAAAATAATGCTGTTTTATAGTCAGTTAAATATTTTAAAAGATACAAGATCTTCTAAAATCAAGAGTTGCTGTTACTGAAAATGTATAAAAGTAGAGTTAAATATTAAAAGTTGTATTTTAAATGTTTTGACTAAGAAAGCATGTTGCGAACAAAAGTCAAATTCTACTTCACAATTTCCTCAGAAATTCTGTTTTCCAGTGATAATGCACAAATGTTTTATATATTTTAACTATAATTATTGTTTCATTTAATGTTTAAAGCTGATAATTAACCTAATAGTCATGTTAAGTATACCACAGGCCTACTATGGACGCTCCAAAGCAGCTTCTTGCAGCCAAGCACTAGCCAGCTGGCTGATGGCCAGTATATATAGCCACACACTTCAGGTGGGAATCAGAAAACTCTCCCTACAGAAATAAAACCATCGAAGATGCACAATACTTTCAACATTATTTTTAAAGAAGGTTTGTGAAGATACGCACCATCACAAGAGATGTGTTTCCTTTTTCAATAACAGAAGAATACAACTCACAGAAGAGCAAACATAGAATACAGTGGATCCTTGAACAACCTGGTTTTGAACTGCATGGTTCCACTTACATGGTGATTTTTATTTTCAACCAAACGCAACAGAAAATAACGGTATTTGCGGGATGCAAAACCTGACGCTACAGGCAGCCTAGTTTTCATGTACTCAGGTCTTACAGAGGTGACTACAGTAGTTGAATATGCACAAATCTGGGCATATGTGGGGGTCCTGGAACCAATCTCCCATGTACACCAAGGAATAACTGTGTTTCTGAACATATGACAAATATTCCACTTCACAATCAAAGATATAAAATTCAACGAGTAAAATGTCATTTTTGCCTAATAATGAAGTTTATTTTTGCATGGGCAGGGCGGTGGTGGTCTTGCTCTGTTGCCCAGGCTAGAGTGCAGTGGTATAATCACGGCTCACTGAAGCCTCGACCTGTTGGGCTCAAGCAATCCTCCCACCTCAGCCTCTTTAGTACCTGGGACCAAAGGTGTGTGCTACCACACCTGACCAATTTTTTTTACACTTTTTTTGTGAGGATGGGGTCTCACTATGTTGCCCAGGCCAGTCTTGAACTTTTGGGCTCAAGTAATCCTCCTGCCTCAGCTCCCAAAATGCTGGGATTACAGGGGTAAGCCACCTCACCCAGCCTAAATTTTGTATTTTTAAATGAACATTACTTTGTAATAGTTGGCTAAAGTGTGATTAGGTTTGTATCCTTTCTTCACTCTTAGTAAAAATGTAAACTGTTACATCATTTACTAAAACCATTTGACAATTACATAAATTACTGACTCAAACCATTAATTGTTCTTTTAGGAATTTTTCCTAAGGAAAGAATCAGAGATTTGGATAAAGACTACTAATATGAGCATTAGTAATTAAAAAGGAAAAACAGACAGGGATACAGAAAGGAAGAACAGGAAATGACTTAAATGTCCCCAAATAGAGGAAGTAGTTAAAATAATTATAGTACAACCTTATGATGGAAAAGTTTTTTGGCCATTAAAAACCATGCCTTTGAACGCCTTTAATGATATCAGGAAGATCTCAGGATATAATAACAAGTAGAAAAACAAGATACAAAACAATATATACCAAATAATCTGAATTTAATTTTTAAAAGTGTATATACATATTTAGACATTTCCATACCAAAATGTTAACACTGGTTATCTTTGGGCAGTGATATTTTTCTCTGTGTTCTAAAATAATCATGTATTACTTTTATATAATTAGTAAAGTCTTTTTTTTTTTTTAAATACTAAACTCATCTTTTAATCAGTGGTAAAATTTAGAAAAGGCACCAGATAAAACATTGATGACTTTCTGCCAAAAACATGACAGACAGAAGTTAAGAGTCTACAAACAATTCCTTTCACAGGAGAATTGGGTTGTCTTGCAAGAAGTAAATACAGCAAATTCCGACAGACCTCACTGATATGTCTTGATGTGGTAGGAGAAAGGCAGATGCTTGGGCAGCCTGAAGGAGAAATGATGAAAACTGACCCACCTTGAGCCTCTTCCCATTTGCGTTCATTAGCACTGTGAATTTCCAACAGTGGAATACAGTGTTTATATACAGCAGTCCCCAAATCTGTTGGACTGTGGAGCATCCTTTTTGTTTGTTTGTTTGCTTTTCAGTAGACCCATTAATACATCTTAAAGGGCACAGTTTGGGAAACAGTGATATAAGGATATTCAAGGGAAGATGGACTAGATTGAGATTTGCAAACTGTGGCCCACAGGCCAAATCCACTGCACTTCCTGCTTTTGTATATAAAGTTTTACAGGAACACAGCCACACATATTTGTTACAGATTGTCTGTATTCTGTCTGTGGTGGTTTTCACATTTATAATAGCAGAGGTGAGTAGTGTAAACAGAGACCAAATGTCAAGTAAAGCCTAAAGTATCTATTCTTTGGCCCTTTAACAGAAAGTTTGCCAACCACTGTACTACATGATACATATCTTTCAGCCCTGATAGTTTGTGATTCTAAGTTATTTCTCGTCAGAGGGATGCCCGTTTCACTTAAATTTTTTTTAATAAAAAAGGGGGAGGGAGTGGGAGGAAAAAAGACAAACAGGGAGCAGGAGGATAAAGAATATAAGGATAAGAGAAGAAACTTGGTGTATGAATAATGAGGAGGAAATGTGCCCTAGTGACTGCAAAAAGGAACTGTTAAAGGGAGAACTACAAACTACACACAGTTTACTAACTTATCTTTGTGATCACTATCTTAGCTTAACTAGAAAACTAACGGAGTGAATTCTTGAAGAAAAAAAAAAATTCTGTGATAGTTCTTATCTTCGTGAGTCTTGTTTAAAAATAACATTCAAAGTATCTGAGCATCTTTGACACACAGCATTGTTGTGTGCTATAAGAATCCTACAATAGTTTATTTTCAATTCTACCCTACGCATCGGACTACACTACATATACCATTCTGTCACACTTTTACACTTTATGTTATAAACTATTTCTGTGTTAGACCAGAATAAGCATATTAGGACCTGCTACCTGTTTTTGAAAACAAAGTTTCACGGGAACAGCTAAGGTTGTTTGAACTATATGGCGGCTTTTGTGCTACAATGGTCGAGTTAAGTAGTTGTGACAGAGACTGACCCATTAAGCCTAAAATATTTACTATCTGGCCCTTTACAGAAAATTTTGTTGCATGTTACCCTATTGCTGCCTGCCCTATTCCCCTCACCTCTCTATCACTGGCACCCATTTGCTTTTAAAATCCACTTTTATCTTGAATCATGTAAGACAAATACATACTGATATAACTATTTAATTCATGGTGCCTTGCGTAATGGCCAGAGGTGCAAGAGTTTGTGAAGGTGGAAATAAACTACTTAGACAGTGAAAAAGAGAGAGAAAAAAAATTGTGGGTCCCTGTTTAGACAGTCAATTATCTCTTAAAGCAATTAAGTAATTTAAAAAATATATTTTTATATTTACTTTAAAAAAGAAAACACTCTAGCCCACTTTGTTTTGTCCTTTTACATTTCTTGTAGCATGGGTATGTCAGCAACAAACTCTCAGTTTTGTTCTGAAAAGGTCTTTATTTCACTTTAATTTTGAAAGATATTTTGCTGGGTATAGTTTTGGTTGCCTTTTTTTTAAGGACTTAAAAATTATTGTTCTGTGCTCACTTGGGCAGCATAGATACTACTACTAAAATTGGAACAATACACTGAAGATTAGCATGGCCCCTTAATTACTTTTTTTAAACTAAAAAATATTGCTCAGTATCTTCTAGCTCACATTTTTTTCTGGCAAAAGTCTGCTGCACTTCTTTTCTTTGTTCCTCTGTATGGAATGTGTCCTTTTTCTTTTTAAATTTCCTGTTGCCTTCGAGATTTTTTCATGTTTGGTTTCCAGAAGTTTGACTATAACGTGTACAGGCATATTTTCTTTTTATTATTATTATTATCATCATCATGGTATTTAGTTTGCTTGGGGTTGTCTGAGCTTCTTTTGGTTGTGTGGTTTGCTCTCATTCATTTTTTAAAATTATTGGCCATTATCTATTCAAACATTTGTTTCTCCCTGTCCTTGTTCTGTTTTCCTTGTGAGACTCCCATTTACTTATAATTTACTTATGTTACAGCCTCTGATATTGTCCCATCTTAGATGCTCTGTTCAATGAATGATGTTCCATTATATAAATGTATCACACTTTGTTTATCCATTCAGATACTGAAGGATATTTTGGTTGCTTTAAAGTTTTGGCAATAATGAGTAAAATTCTTATAAACATTTCTGTGTAAGTTTTGTGTGAACATAAATTTTCAACTCGTGGGTAAACATCAAGGAGCACAATTGTTAAATCTTATGATAAAAATGTTTAATTTTCTAAGAAACTGCCAAACTGTCTTCGAAAATAGCTGTACCATTTTGCATTCCCAGCAACAATGAATAAGAGTTCCTGTTGTTCTGCATCCTTATGAGAGTTTGGTGGTGCTGTATTTTAGATTTTAACTATCCTAAGAAGTGTGTAGAGCAGTTTTAGATTCACTGCAAAATTGAGCATAAGGTATCAAAATTTCCTCTGCCCTACACACGCATAGTTTCCCACATTATCAACATCCTCCACTAGAGTGGTACATTTATTACAACTGAATAACCTGTAGTGAGACATCATTATCACCCAAAGTCCACAGTTTATATTAGTGTTCACTCTTGATGTTGCAAATTCTATGGGCTTGGACAAACTTATGACACGTATCCTCCATTATAGTATCATACAGAGTAGTTTCACTGCTATAAAAATCTGTGCTCTGCTTGTTCATCACCCTCTCCTCCTAAACCCTGCAACCACTAATCTTTTTACTAACACCATAGTTTTGCCTTTTCTAGAATGTCATGTGGTTGGAATCATATGGTTTTTAGTCCTTTCAAATTGGCTTCTTTCACTTGATAATTTGCATTTATAATTCCTCCAGTGCATTATGGTTTGACAGCTCATTTCTTTTTTCTTTTTCTTTTCTTTCTTTCTTTTTTTCTTTTGAGACAGAGTCTCACTCTGTCACCCAGGCTGGAGTACAGTGGTACAATCTTGGCTCACTGCAACCTCCACCTCCCGGGTTCAAGTGATTCTCATGCCTCAGTCTCCTGAGTAGCTGGGATTACAGGCATGCACCACTACGCCCAGCTAATTTTTGTATTTTTAGTAGACATGGGGTTTCGCCACGCTGGCCAAGCTGGTCTCGGACTCCTGCCCTCAAGTGATCTCCCCACCTCCACCTCCCAAAGTGCTGGGATTACAGGCGTGAGCCATGGCCCTTGGCCTGGTGGCTCACTTCTTTTTGGTAATGAATAATATTCCACTGTCTAGATGTACAACAGTTTATTCTTTCACCTGCTGAAGGACATCTTGATAACAAGGAATAAAGATGCTACAAATACATTTGCGTGGTTTTGTGTGAACATAACTTTTCAACTAATTCAGTAAATACCAAGAAGTGCAATTGCTGGATCAGATGTTAAAGAGTGTGTGTTGTTTTTGAGTTATTGGTTTGACTCATCTTGTAGTCTGTAGGAGTATATCTCAAGTAATTTTTAAAATAAAGGTATATATGAAACCCCGTCTCTACTACAAATACAAAAGTTAGCCAGGCGTGGTGGCACGCACCTGTAATCCCAGCTACTCAGGAAGCTGAAGCAGGAGAATCGTTTGAACCCAGGAGGTGGAAGTTGCAGTGAGCTGAGATCGTGCCACTGCACGACAGCCTGGGTGACAAGAGCGAAACTCTGTCTCAAAAAAAAAAAAAAAAATAATTAATTAATTTTTAAAAAAGGTATATAAAGAATGAAATGTGAATGGTATATTTTCTAAGAATATCTTTCTATCACATAGAAGTCACAAAGGCTGAAAACAGTTCTATTGATTAGTTTCTCTCTCAATAGTAGATGGGCTCATTAAAGTCTATTAATTTTTTGGTTGAATGCTGAACATGGCATGCAGAACAGCAGTATTATTTACACCTGAAAAATGGTATGCTTATTTTTCTGTCATGCCAGATTAACTAAATCTAGTCAGGAATGGATTTTATTGCTACAGTTACCTTAAGTATACTATAGGCTTCAAATTCTTCTACTGGGAGACTACCACTGTCCTGTGCTTAGGAGCCAGAGAGTTGTTTTTTTTTTTCCCCCTTTCCTCTGAGTTTTCAACCACTCCAACATACCAATACCACAGGATATCCCTCTGTGCTCTTGACCCTTCCCAAACAGTAGAAAGCTCACCGAGGCCGGGCGCGGTGGCTCAAGCCTGTAATCCCAGCACTTTGGGAGGCCGAGACGGGCGGATCACGAGGTCAGGAGATCGAGACCATCCTGGCTAACATGATGAAACCCCGTCTCTACTAAAAAAATACAAAAAACTAGCCGGGTGAGGTGGCGGGCGCCTGTAGTCCCAGCTACTCGGGAGGCTGAGGCAGGAGAATGGCGTGAACCTGGGAGGCGGAGCTTGCAGTGAGCTGAGGCCCTGGGGCTCTTCTTGTGGCAGTCAAAATCTGCTTTGCATTTGTATTGGTCTTAGGTGGAAGTTTCCTACTCTTCCCCTGATAGTAAAAGACCCCTCCTTGGTATCAGTGTAGAATCCTGAGGCAACGAATGGTTTCTGCGCTTCTTTCAGAAATAAAGGGTTTTCTCTTCTACCCTTTCTCCAGCATCAGTGAGTCTCTGTCTGCATCCTGGGGACAGGAGCGCTCCTCCTCTAAGAAGCACAGGGCTTTGACTTCTAATCTCCCTTCAGAAACTTATGAAATCAGAAGGTTTTCTGCCCCTCCCCCACTGGTTTGAGGCTTAAAGGGGAAGGGTCTGAGTAAATGGGAAGGCCTTTGTCCTGTCTCCCAGGCACAAAGGCCGCTCTGCATCACTCTCTCTCTGCAGCTGCAGATCATCACGTCCTTCATCCCTATACCACAGAGATGGCTTTCTGTAGTCTCCTGCTTTTGCCTCCTCTTAATTGGGAGTACTCTGTGGAGCCCCAAGGAAAAGTGCTTGCAAGAAAGTATAAACTCCCTTTCTGTCTGAGGCCCCCATACATTCCAAACTAGGCCATAGTTGGCCTTGTAGTTAAAGGCCTTTTAATTAAAACTCTAGGAGTTTTCCTCTTACTCACTTTTATGGTAGTTGTCTCTTTCTCTTGTGTTCTGCCAAAAGTGAAACAATGCATATATGATCGATGCCTTTGAGGGGGTTGCGTGGGGAGGGTTGTCCTTTTTGGAATTTAGGTTATTTGGTTGCCGACACGGTTTGGCTGTGTTCCCACCCAAACCTCACCTTGAATGTAGCTCCCATAATTCCCACGAGTTGTGGAAGGGACCTAGTGGGAGATAACTGAATCATGGGGGCGGTTCCCCCCATACTGTTCTTGTGGTAGTAAGTCTCACAATATGATGATTTTTATAAGGGGTTTCCCCTTTCACTTGACTCCCATTCTCTCTTGCCTGCCACCATATAACGTGCGTTTTGCCTTCTGCATGATTGTGAGGCCTCCCCAGCCATGTGGAACTGTGAGTCCACTAAACCTGTTTTTCTTTATAAATTACCTAGTCTCAGGTATATCTTTATCAGCAGTGTGAAAATGGACTAATGCATTTCCTTTGCATGCTCAGCTCTCTGCTGGGCTCAAGAGAACTTATGACATTGTAGCTTACTAAGCTCTTCTTGTGGTGAGAGTGGGTTTTTCTTTATGCACCTCTTTATATCCTAAACAGAAGTGGAAATCTCCTTCCACTTTGATCTGCCTTCCTTTTCTATTTGTGTAAAAGTGTCACCATTCTTCTAGTGATATGGTTTGGCTGTGTCCCCACCCAAATCTTATCTTAATTTGTAACTCCCACAATTCCCATTCCACCTCCCAGTGGAATCACCCAGTGGGAGGTGATTGAATTATAGGGGTGGGCTTTTCCTATGCTGTTCTTGTGATAGTGAATGAGTCTCATGAGATGTGATGGCTTGGAAAATGGGAGTTTCCCTGCACAAGCTCTCTCTTTGCCTGCTGCCATCCATATAAGATGTGACTTGCTCCTCCTTGCCTTCCACCATGATTGTGAGACTTTCCCAGCCATGTGGAACTGTAAGTCCCATTAAATCTCTTTCTTTCGTAAATTGCCCTGTTTCAGGCATGTCTTTATCAGCAGCGTAAAAACAGACTAATACACCTAGTTACCCAAAACCTGGGTAAACCTTGAAAGTATGTCTGACTTCTCTACAACAATTAATGTTCAATCAGTTGATAAAATCTCAATCAGATAAATCATTAACACCTCTGATATAGTTTGGATATTTGTCCCCGCCCAAATCTCATATGAAAAGGTAATCCCCAGCGTTGGAGGTAGAACCAGGTGGGAGGTGTTTGGGTCATGGGGGAAGATCCCTCATGGCGTGGTGCTGTCCTTGAGATAGTGAGTTCTCACAAGATCTTGTTGTTTAAAAGTGTGTGGCACCCCCCACTTCACTCTCTTGATCCTGGTCTTGCCATGTAAGATGCCTGCTCCCCTCTTGCCTTCCACCATGATTGGAAGCTTCCTGAGGCCTCCCCAGACGCCAAGCAGATGCCAGCACCATGCTTTCTGTACAGCCTGCAGAACTGTGAGCCAACTAAACCTCTTTTCTTTATAAATTACCTAGCTTCAGGTATTTCTTTACAGCAATGCAAGAACAGACTAACACAATCTCCTTAGTAGGATCCTTTTCCACTGATTTCTCTACTATAAGTACTTATCATCTCACAATGGCCTCTTACAACAATTTTCCTTCAACCAGCTTGTACTCTGTCTTCCTCTAAACCTGACTTTACCATCATACTCATTACACATGGCATTGTTTTTATTATTTACAATCATGCGATCTGATCCTATCCCTGCTGTTAAAGGCTACCTTCCTATAGGAACAGGTCTTCTATTGTATTTCCATACTGATCCAGGTCTTCCTTTGAATCAACATCTAGAAATCTTATAATTCAAGGCCTATTACAAAGGGGACATCTTACACGAAAAAATTCCCTGATCACACAGACAGAATTCCTCTCTTCTGAACTGTATGCTGCTTTATTTATGCATCTGGACTGGTATTCAAGTTGTATACATCTCTTACATCCCGTATTAAATTGTTAACTCTAAAAAAGCAGAACTCAGATCTAATAAGTTACTGTATTCCTTCTTTTAGCTTTCCTGCATAAATATTTATCTTGCAAATTAAAACAGCAAAATAGAAAACACAATAACATGACACTCTTCTTCTTATAATCTATGCATCTTTAATGCATGCCCAATAACGACACTAAAAAATTTCATCAGTTCATAAAACACTATTACCAAAAAGAGAGAAGCAAATACACTATGACTACAATTTGTACACTATCTAAATATTTTCAGAGGAAAGCCCAATTAGGATTAGTTTAGGAACTTCCTGGCATACTTACCATTTCTACTATTAAAGTTAGATTTGTAACAGTAATCTCAAACACAAATATACTGAAGTGCCTTTGCTTAGTACCATGTAAATAAATATATCCCAAATAGCCATGAGGTTTACTAAGAAAAGTCACTGCTGCAAGTAAAAAGAAATAAGCCTATCTACTTCACTAATTCGGCTAGTGCCTTACTTGGTAATTGTACTCAGGCATTTCACCAAGATGGAAAAATGGCATGCTTCTACTAAAATCATTTCCAATAAACAGGGGAGGGTATATATAAACCTAAGAAGAAAAAAAGCAGTTCTAATATTTTATGCTTTTCTGTAATAGTACTCTCAAGTATAGTTTTCAAAAAACAGCACATAAAAATCCTACATATATGCCATGTTAGTGAAAAGCCAGAGTAGGGGCCATCGTTGCCAATTAGGTTCCCTGGCCAAACTACAATCATCAGAGAAATTCTTCCAGGAGGCATACCAATACCCGATTGTATTTGACTTGAATAAAAGATCAGATGTCTAAAGTGGCATCGTTTTCATGTATTTTTGAGAAATGCTCAAAATGAAAAATGTTTTAGTTGCTAAAACAAATAAATAATGCACCCAGCAAATACCCTTATCAATTTAACACAGACCTGTTATCCAATAATTCAACTTCTAGTAATTTAGTATAATAATCACATAAAAAGTTCAATACATCATTGTTTATAGTAGGAAAAAACAGGTGACAATCTAAATGTTAACCAATATAAAATCTGTTATATAAAACAGAGTATATATATATATATATATATACTATTTAATAATAAACAATATTGATGCAGATCAACTGTTGACATAGAAAGATGTACACAGCAATGCTGTTGCAAGAAAACAGGAAATTATAAAACCATACACAGTATATCCAGGTGGTAGGATTTGCAGTGTGTACCAGTTATCAATTTACTGCCTCTCAGCTTCAAATTCTGATTTCATTGCCTATGCTGCAGAAACAGAGCCATGTCCTTTATATACTTTTCCTTTGCCAGCTGGCATATGTATTAAACTTTATCAATAAGAAGGCAATGGAGATACGGTACAGAAGAAAGGCGTTTCCTTCCTGGTTCTAGTGTACTACCCTGGCAGGCTCCTATAGCCAGCAGCTTCCCCTTACACCTGATCCACTGGGTGGTTTTGTAGCAGAATGCCTCCAGTGAGACACTATTCTGTGAGCAGCTTTCCCTAACCCTCCAGAAAGGAGATTTTGAGCAAGTTTAGAGAGCAAAACACCATATCAACTTCTCTGCCATCCAGTAAGTTATACCATCTACAACAGGGTCTGGACCTCAACCTTAAAAAGAGGGGCCTCTTTCTGAGGGCTCTATCTCAGATGTAGGGGTTCTAGTTGCTCCTGAGAGTTGCCATTCTTACATTGTCTAGAGTTCTCTTTACTTCTTACTAGTCAAACTTTTGTTACTCCAATCCCAATATCAACGTTAATTCCTTCTATTAAACCTCTGCTCAAATTACAGTGTGGGTTCCCTAATTTGAGATACAGGATGGATTTTTTTTCTTTATACTTTTCATTGTTATCTGAATTTTTAAATAATAAACTTGGTTTTTTGGTGGTAATCAGAAAAGGTAAATTAATTGTATTCTGGAAAACTAAAATTTCAATGCAAAATAAATACTAAGTTTTTCTAAGAAATGTGGATCTGATAAACTTGTGCCTATGATTTTAACTTATGTTTGATATATAGTAGTCAGGGTTTTATGAGTGTTGGCTATTTGGTGCCAACAGCCCAGAATCGTCACTTCTATGTAAGCAGAAAACAATGAGCTCTGCTTCCAAAGTTATTTAGTTTCCTCAGTGTTTGAATGTTATTTTTTGTAAGTGTGTTAATAAAAGTGTAAAGAATTAGAAAAAAATATAAATATTCTTAACTCAAGCATTTGCTGGATCATTTTTCTACAAAACTTGTTTGTATAATATAAAACACTCTCTGAAGAGTTGACTTTTTTCAGTTTCGTATCCTGGAAATCACATTTTGTAAAACTGGGGACCATTCATAATTGTCAGATAGTTTTTAAAATTATCTCAATACATCACTTTTATAAGAAAAAAAGTTTTTTTGAAAGAAAATTAGATACATATGTGGCCCCAGATGTTTGTATAACTCTAGAATGATCTAGACTATGTATGNGGGGAAAAAAGAAGTTTTCTTTATAGGACAGAAATACATTTGTGAGATTAAGATGACTAAATTCTTTAAAAAATTAATTTATTAAGACTATAATATTCAGTTTTCTTTTCTTAGTAAAATTTCTTTTCAACATTATCCAAAATTGTGCTTCTAGGTAATTTTATGTAATATAAATGATTCAGACTGCTATTCTTTTTCTCTCAGTTATGCCACATATTGGCCTTGACTAGTGGGTCATCAATCATGAGTTATTTGGACTCATGGGTGCTCGTTCATCAGGCACACAGCCTCTATCATCTGACTACTTCAGCCCCTCTTACCATGTTCAAGGATTATCAGTTGGGCTCCAGCTTGTGCATTTCCAACATCATTTTCAGCAATGCACTGATAGAACCCTTCATCTGATTTCACCAGACCCAAAACTTGAAGATTATGTTCCTTCTGAAGAAGAAAAGCATAAATAAAATTTCATGATTTAATTGAGAAATACCAGACCAAAATCTCAAAATATGCTTTTGGAGAGGAAAAAAACAAGTAAAGTTTTTATGATTCAATTATTACATATTATCCATCTAAGCACCTGTTAATCTCATACTAAAGCACTGACAAAGTACCAATTTAACTGAATAGACGACTACGTACTTGTCATTCACAATGAAGAACTTAACGCATGGAAAGTCATACTCTCACTGTTTGCAAACTTACACTTTTGCTTGGAAAAAGATCTGGCACGCAATACCATCTGACCATAGTTAAGTCCAATTTGTGAATTTAAGGTATTATTTTTTCCTAAGACTATAATATCAATAGTTTTAACAGATTAGACTACAGTAAATTCAATGAAGCCACGTGAGCTTTCCTTAAATGAAAAAGTACTATATGAATGTCAACTATTATTATTGGTCCAGGAGCAGTGGCTCACATCTGTAATCCTAGCACTTTGGGAGGCCGAGGCAGGAGGATCACTTGAGCCCAGGAGCTGAAGACCAGACTGAGCAACAGAGTGAGACTCCATCTCTATAAAAATACAAAACTGGCTGATCATGGTACTACGGGCCTGTAGTTCCAGCTACCCAGGTTTGCAGAAGGATTGCTTAAGCCCAGGAGTTTGAGGCTGCAGTGAGCTATGATCACACCACTGCGTTCCAGCCAGGGTGACAGAGTGAGACCCTATCTTAAAAAAAAAAAAAAAAAAAAATTAACTATTGTTATTGGTATAATAAATATGGTTTAAAAATTTTCTAAAGTTTTCAAATATTGATTTTTAAAAGACTATTTTAGCTATAACAGATTGCTTTATAATGTTAAATACTTGTGAATTACTTTTTGTAACAGGAGATCATGCATTTCAAAAACAGAAAGTATATTTCTAAGAATGAATTACTTGTATGACAAATTTGTAATGAGATATTATGTCTTTAACAACTACAGTTCTGATCATTTTTATGAATGTCATGTATAGATCTCAAGGTATGTCATTAATCTTTATTACTAAAGCTGGATAAATCTATTACTAAAATGTTAGATATTGATGATAATATTAGTAGGTAATATCTACAAAGCATTTACTATATATAAAGTATATTAAAAAACAATTATGGCTGAGTGTTCTTAAATACATTTGACA
>NW_016804464.1:347483-388671 GCF_001698545.2 Rhinopithecus bieti
ATTAACTATTGTTATTGGTATAATAAATATGGTTTAAAAATTTTCTAAAGTTTTCAAATATTGATTTTTAAAAGACTATTTTAGCTATAACAGATTGCTTTATAATGTTAAATACTTGTGAATTACTTTTTGTAACAGGAGATCATGCATTTCAAAAACAGAAAGTATATTTCTAAGAATGAATTACTTGTATGACAAATTTGTAATGAGATATTATGTCTTTAACAACTACAGTTCTGATCATTTTATGAATGTCATGTATAGATCTCAAGGTATGTCATTAATCTTTATTACTAAAGCTGGATAAATCTATTACTAAAATGTTAGATATTGATGATAATATTAGTAGGTAATATCTACAAAGCATTTACTATATATAAAGTATATTAAAAAACAATTATGGCTGAGTGTTCTTAAATACATTTGACACTTTTAAATGCATTTTAAAAAAGAATCTTTGTAACTATTGTGACAACAATTGTCTGACACTGGGTCATCCTTATTTTAAAGGGTCTGGCATCAGTATATGATTTAAGGTTAAGCTTTGTATAGTCAGTTGCATTCTTACATATTATGTTTTTCAAAAGGATCATCTTTCCACACTTCAAGAGGAAGTGTGGAAAGATTTCTGCTTCTTGAACAGAGAGCTGTGGAGACAACTGGGGACACACACACACACACGTGTGTGCTAATCATCTGCCAGAAAATGGTGACAGCTGTGTTTCAGAGTGCCAGTGTGTTCAAGAAAGAGTCTAGACTCTAGGCTTAGGTAAGCCACTGCCTTGCTATGTGATCTTACATAAGCTACCAAAATATTTCTGGGCTCAGCTTTCTCATCAGCCAATGAAGACATTACATTCTATGTGAATTTTTCTATTTCACTTGCAGCACATAAACTAGTATATATAAGATAACTGATCTCTTGGTGACTACATTTAAAATATCTAAAGGTTACAGAAATAAACATACTTCTTT
This sequence comes from Rhinopithecus bieti, assembly GCF_001698545.2. NCBI lineage: Eukaryota > Metazoa > Chordata > Mammalia > Primates > Cercopithecidae > Rhinopithecus > Rhinopithecus bieti. The sequence goes on from NW_016804464.1 coordinate 348,459, forward strand.
GAAAAATACTTACTACAATCTTAAAGTAATCACTTGGGATAACCATATCCCCATTTTTGACCCACTTCACAGTTGGAGTTGGTTTTCCAGTCACTTCACATTCAAATACAATATCCATAGATTCGTGAGCATATATATTAGTAGGCTGCTTCAGGAATTCAGGTTGAGCTTTAAAATAAAAAAGGAAATTAAGACATTAATGAAAATAGAACTAGTCAGCTATTCATATTTCAACCAATTTTTTAAATCATAAAATCCACAGGATTTTACTCATTATTTGAAACTTCCACATATTTTGGAAAAGCATAACATAAATATATACTAAAATACATATTAGGAATATAATTATCTCTAAAAAATGATTTGCTGGTACAACTAACTGTTTTAAAAGATAATTTCTGAGTTTCCTTATTTGGAATTATTTACTAAGCTGACTATATTGGAGAAATTAAAATGTCTAAAATAAATATTAAAGACTACTTTCCTAAGATTTATACAATTTTCTAAGAGCTATAATTAGAATTCAAAGGTTGAAAAGATTGATAAAACTTTCTTTTTCAGTCAGCTTGATAAGAACAACAACAACAAAAAGTAAAACAAATGTCACATTAGAGTCCTTAAACAGCTCACTCATGCAACACACTCCTATTACTAAGACCCCTCATTATATGCAATGGTTTTCCAGGGTGATGGAGAAAGGATAATTATATTTGAAAAAGTCTGAATATTCCAGTAGCTCCCTTTCCACATGCCCCACAGTTGTAAATTGCTAACTTACAAATAATAGATCACAATATTTTTAATTAGAAGCGTTGAAGTAGATCATCTAGTCCAGCATCCTACCGAATGATGTCATTTCCTGTATGACATCCTTGAAAAAGGGTCTTAATGATCCGTGTTTGAAAAGTGTGAATGACAGGAACTCCCTACATCACAAAGCAGCAAACTCCATTGCAGGCTACTTCTATGAAATAACAACAACAATGGCAATGACAGCAGCTTTATTTACAGTTGACCTAAAATCTGCCCAGCCTGCTGGGATTTTGATTGGGATTGTGTTGAATTTGTGGCAACTTGACATCTTAAAAATATTGTCTTCTTTTCCCTGAACACAGGTTTATCTCTCTATTTAAGTCTGATTTCTTTCATAAATGTTTTATAGATTTCAGTAAGCAAATCTCCTTCATGCTTTGTTAGATAAATACCTAGGTATTTCAAATAGTTTTGATGCTATTCTAAGTGGTACTTTAAATTTTTAAAAATTTCCAGTTGTTCTCTGCTAGTATGTAGGAATGAAATTGATTTATGTGTATTAACCTTTTATCCTGTGGCCATCCTAAATTCTCTCATTATGAGTTGTTTCAGCTTCTGTAAATACAGTTTGGGGATTATCTACACAATCATGCTTGTCTGTGAGTAGAGAGAGTTTTATTTATGTCTTTCCAATCTCCTTTTCCTTTTTTAAAAAAGAACTTTTTAAACCCATTGCACTGTCTAGAGCAGGCCCTGGAGATCTAAACTAGCTATATAACTTAGGTAAATGAAGAACAACAGTACAGAGAGGAGGCAGAACCCCAGGCAAGCAGAACCTCCCCCAAGGAGGGAAATCATGTATAATCTTAAGAAACAACATACATTCACAGTGATGGAAGATCCAGAAAACATAAATCTGTACAACAAGATGAAATCAAGGAAATCTATTAATAGTGAATTTGACTTGATTCTTTCAAACAATGACAAGCCATTTATATTTATTCTTTTGTGAATTATGTATATAAATATGCTGCCGTTTTTCCAATTAGAGTAGTTATAATTTTCTTATCTATATATAAGAGCTTTTTGCATAATGAGAGTTATTATTTCAAGGCTCTCAGCTCCAAAACCTGTCCTTCTTTGCAGTAGTGGATATGGACTTTTGTCAGCTGGTGCTTTGTTAACAGCACTAGGAAAACACTGCACAGCAAAGCAGAGTGATGGGCTTAATTTTCAGATTGGAAGATGCTCTTCTTTTTGCTCCTATGGTGAGGCTGATTGTGAAAGACCCAATAATGATCACCCTCTTGTAAGTTTCTCTAGCTTACTCCAGCATGTGGCTTTCTGTGCACCAGCTCTGACACACTGCATCCCACTGGATAGGGTCCTGTACACCAGCTCCAACTCATGTCATCCCAGTGGGCAACTTTCTGCTTATCATCTGTCCAGCCCACAGCACCCCAGCAGGTGTCTTCTGCACACCAGCTCTGAGGCCTCCCAGCAGGGGATTTCCTGTGCCCCAGCTTTGGCCCATAGCTATGTCCTTTGGCAGCAGCTACACTGTCTCCAACAAGGTCTGAACAACAGTCTTCCTGATTTTCGGATTCTCTCCCTCAGCTCAAGAGGTAGTCATAGCTAATCCCTATATTTACTATTTTTGTATTCTTTAATGTCCTATTTTGCCCTCTTTTAGTAAGCAGATTTTAATAGTTAATAATTTTTTTTTTTTTTTTTTTTTTTTTTTTTGAGATGGAGTCTTGCTCTATTGCCCAGGCTGGAGTGCAATGGTATGATCCTGGCTCACTGCAATCTCCGCCTCCCAGATTCAAACGATTCTTGTGCCCCAGCCTCCCAAGTAGTTGGGATTACAGACATGCACCACCACGCCTGGCTAATTTTTGTATTTTTACTAGAGATGGGGTTTCACCATGTTGGCCAGGCTGGTCTCGAACCCCTGACCTCAGGTGATCCACCTGCCTCGGCCTCCCAAAGTGCTGGGATTACAGGTGTGAGCCACCACGACTGGCCATTAATAATTCTTTATATTAAATTTTGTCTGTTCAAAAATGCCTAGTATAGTTTCTGGCTCCTAACTGGGCCCTGACTAATACAGTAAGCTATGAACCCCTTATCTTCATGCTGCCAATATTTGTTTCCTCTTCTGTCTTTAACTTAAGGCATCTATTGTAACAAAGTTTTATGTTTTCATATGGTAAAATGTATAAGTCTTCTCCATTTTAGCATCTGTATTTCACTATTTTTACTCCAAAGGCTTTCCCTTCTTCTGTACTATAACAATATTCACTTGTATGTTCTTCTTCTATTTCTACAAAACAATCTAGACTTACTAAGTATCCAGCTTTACATGTATCTAAGTGACAAGATCAGTCATTCCAAAAAGAATGACTGATTTGAAAGATTTAATACTAAAATCTGTGTACTCTTGGGGGTTTATTTCAGGACACTAATTGGTTTCATCCATCTGTCTATTCCTGGGCCAGAACCATAAAATTATTGTAACTATGCAATAGGTTATAATATATGGTGGAACAAATATTCTTCCTTTACTTCCTCAAAATTTTTCTAACATGTTTGTTTAGTGTTCCACCCCCTAGATAAATTTAGACTCATCTTATGTTAAGTTTGTCTGTTCTTTCTCAAAGTAAACAGACAAACAAGAACTTGGAGTTTTCATCTGAACTGCAATACATTTTAGATGCAGGAAAACTGAGCATGTTTGCAATTGTGAGTCTTTTTATTTAGAACTAGGTTACTTAAGCTTACTTGTGTTAAATAAAATTTATGGGAGGCTACTAATATGGACTGAGCTTCTACTCTACAGATCAAATCAAACAGACTGAACCAAAGTGAAGTCACTCATGCTAAAGTTGCACATCACCAAACTGAACCTCAGTTATTTACGTGACCTTCTGAGAAATCAGGAGAGTGTGTGTGTGTCAAATCCCCAAATGGGACACTTTTAGCCATCATAAGAAAGTCCCTTCTGCTTTGACCCTTACAATGAAAGTAATCTGAAGCAACTGATGTTAACCAACCCACTTTATTTCTTTGTTCCTCCTCAAGTTACCCTGCAAAAACTAACTGTTCTGCCTGCCCAGTGTAGTGCTTATCTCTGTTCTTTAGATGAGATGCTGCCTGACTCATGAATTATCATTAAAAGTCATTATATCATTCAACTAAATTTGTAAAACTTTTGTCTTTTGATTCTTGGATATTCTTTGATAATTATTTACTGTAAAGCAGTTGTAAAGGCTAGGAGTCAAGAGACATAAAGTTGAGTTCTGGTTCTACCACTGGACATTTTACTAAATGTGGGTTTCAAATCCCTGGGTTACTAAATAAGGAATTCAACTAGACTATTCCTAAGTACACTAAGATCTTTAGCCAATGATTTATAACTTTAACATATATCTTTGATGTGTGATAATTAACACAGCAAAACTAACATTCATAAGTGCTTTCCACTTATAACCATTTAGTTCCCACAACAATTCTATTATGTAGTTATTATTATATTATTTCCATTTTATAGACAAGGACACTAATACACAGAGAAGCTAACTCCATAGCATAAGGCTTAGTCAGTGACAGATCTGGAATTTGAACCTAGGCAGTCTGACTCCAAAACCTATATTCTTTTAAAAAACTTTTTATTTAAGAGGATAGAATAAATCCCACGTACCTATTATGTTGATTCAACAATTATCAAGTCATGGTCAATACTGATTCATCTATGCCTTAATCCATTCCATTCCCAACCTCTACCCCACACACATTATTTTGAAAGCAAACTCCAGGTATTACATTATTTCACATATAAATATTTGAGTACCTCTATAACCCAAGAACTCTCATTTCTAAACATAACCATGATACCATTATCAGGCTGGTATCTAAAATAATTTACTGGCCGGGTGCGGTGGCTCACACCTGTAATCCTGGCACTTAGTGGGGCTGAGGCAGGCGATCACCTGAGGTCAGGAGTTCAAGACTAGCCTGGTCAACTTGGCAAAACCCTGTCTCTATTAAAAATACAAAAATTAGCCAGGCGTGCTGGCTCATGCCTGTAGTCCCAGCTACTCGGGAGGCTGAGCCAGGAGAATCGCTTGAACCCAGGAGGCAGAGGTTGCAGCGAGCCAGGATTGTGCCACTGCACTCCAGCCTGGGTGACAGAGCAAGACTCTGTCTCAAATAATAATAACAATAACAACAATAATAATTTCTTATTATCACCTATTATCCAGTTGGTATTCACATTTCACTAATTGGCCAATGTTCTCACTCTGTTGCCCAGACTGAAGTGCAGTGGCGTGATCATGGCTCACTGCAGCCAAGACTTCCCAGACTCAAGTAATCCTCCTGCGTCAGCCGCTCAAGTAGCTGAGACTACAGGAACACACTACCACACCCAGCTAATTTTTTGATTTTTTTGTACACAGGAGGTCTCACTATGTTGCCTAGGCTAGTCTCAAACTCCTGGGCTCAAGTGATCCTCCTACCTCAGCCTCCCAAAGTGTTAGGATTACAGGCGTGAGCCACTGCCTCTGGCCTCTGTGTTCTTAAAAATGATCTACTTCATTCCAATTGGGCAAACAAGATGCATTCACTGGTGTTAATTTGTTTCTTTTGGTTTTTTTTTTTTTTTTTTTTTTTTTTGCATCTACAGATTCCTCTTTATCTTTTATTTGAAATTTGTTTAAGAAACCAAGTCATTTGTAATATAAGGTTTCCCTGCAATCTGTCTTTTGCTGACTACATTGCCATAGTGGTATTTAACATGTTATTTCTGAAAGCTCACAGTTAAATGTAGAACCTTGATTGGAGTCAGGCTAGTTCCCCGCCCCACCCCCCACACGACACTACTTCATAGGCAGTTCCATGTGCATCTATCAGGAGGTTCATCATGTGTGTCTATCTGTCTTTTGGTGATGTTAACAGCCTTTGGTTATCACTGCCCATCAGGCAGTGCAAAATAGTAACAGTCTTATTCTATCACTCATTCTATAAAGAGAAATATCCCTTATATTACTTATTATTATATCCCCTCAATTATTAGGACAACCCTACAATTATTCGGTTATCCTAAAGTACAGTTCTTTGAAAAGGGGCAGAATAAATGCTTGATTTTTTTTCCCTTCACTTACGTTTTCAAAACAGTGAGCTGGTTTTCTAATATCCTCTCCCAAAGGTGATTGCTGAGGATTTTTTGTTTAAGTATTAAGTGCCCTTAGTTTAAGATATATTTGGTTAGTTTCAATTTACTGAAGTTATTATTCTTTTGATTCTTAAACTATCCCATATTTGACCAACGGAGGAAATCTGAACACAGTGAAAGCTCCTGAGTCCTTTTTCACATGACTCTACTGGTCTTCAGTTTATGGTCATTGCTCTGAGGCCCTTTTTGTGGACAAAGTCAGCAATTCTGTATTTTTTAAGTATAAACTTCATCATGATTTTCTACTAACGTTTCCAGTTAAGTCTAAGACTGTAGGTTTTAGCTGAATCTTCTTAATTTTACATCTATATTTTCCTCTCAAGCCAAAAATCTCTGTTCTCAATGACACTAACATAATTACTCATTTACTTTATCCTACACCCATGGTCTCCGAATAAACATTTGTACCAACAATACGATAACAGAAAACAACTTAAGATTTTTTGCAGTTGTGTCCTTAGAGTAAATCCCACTAGGTACATTATAGTCCAATTACAATTTTAAATTTATATGGAATTATAATTCCACATACTTAGAATTTACTTAGAATTGTAACTTTCTATGTGGCTATATTACCAACTGGATATACCTTTGGAGTCACCTGTTTCATTTTACTTTCCATTTTCAGGAACTACTTTGTAAATGTTTAAATCTATAAAGACAAGGTATATTCAAACAAACCTACATACCTTCTAACCCTGTTTCTCTCATCCTATTTCCTCCTTTACCCTATTGGTAAATCTATAGTTTATTATTCCATTATGAAAATTATAAGCACATACCCACACCCACAATTTGTCCCCACTCCTCTTATTTAGATTGTAAATGACAGCATACTAATTTTTTTCTATCTTCAAAGCCTATACTCTTAACGACTAAGGTGCCATGTTTCCAAGGAATTAACATATTCCTTGAGTCTAAAGAACTGAAAGAACTGAGGCTCCCCCTAGGGCAGAGTAAGTAATTACTCTGGAAAACACAGCAAAATCCTCTTCAAAAAAAAGGAGGGGGGGGGGGCGGATTATTTCAGTATGCATTTTTAGTAAACAGACTTTCACAGACTATTAGAAAAAAAACCATCATAAGCAATGTTCAATTAATCATTACTTTCCCTTTCATCAATTATAAAATAATGCCCTTAAAATGTTCTCTGGATTTTAACTACTCTGTAGATAGTATTCACACCAATTAAACACAATGTAAGAGCACATGTTTGTGGTTGGGAAGTTAAATTGATAACCAGAGAACAAATGAGTCAATTACCATAAGAAAATAAGTGTTGTAATGGAAGATTATGCATTTTGTTACCAAAGAGATAATTAAGCTTCAAATCCTCTTTGACAGCTCCCTATCCCTTCAAATGCCATCATCATTTCAAGAATAATTTTAATTGCTAAATGTACAAGTAGAATTTAATACTAAAATATATTATACTTGCAAAATTTTTTTACTAGAAACATCACTTAATTCCATCACTGTTACATAATGCTGAAAATTGCCATTTAATTAAAATAGAAAACAATATAGTGCCAACGCCAATGTTTCAAGGTTACTTTATTATGCTATGATTTGGAAGATAACCGTTTTCATTTACATTAGCGCTGAATTGTTGGAGTTTCTATTGTTTCATTTTAAAGGTTTATGGATTGAGATTCTTATTAAGCTCTGTAAGCAGAGAAAGAAATCAATTTTGTCCATTTTATATTAAAACTGCTTCTTTTCTGTAATTCACAAATTTACATCTACATTGTTAAAAACAAAAACAAAAACAAAAAAACCCAACAAATAAAAACCAAGCATATAACAGTGTGAAATCCCTTCAGGGATTTTGTTTGACAGTCTAATCACAAATTTGCTATTGGTACTGATTCAACTAACAAAGCAGGAATATATTTGAATCCTCTGACATTTCTTGAGAAAGCTTCCCATTCCAATGAAGGTGAACAGGCTTCTCCTTAACCTCCAGGAGAAACAGGTGACATCATAACTGAAGTAATATTATAACAATGTTTCCACTTGACTATGAAATTGTATTTCTCTCCTTTCATCCCAACCCTGCCCCTAGTCTCATTGTTTTTTCCTTACGCTGGCCTTCAATTTAGTTAATAGGCACTCATCCATCTGATCCTAATTAAAAGTACTTCTTGGTCAGCACGGTGGCTCATGCCTATAATCCTAGCACTTTGGGAGGCCAAGTCAGGTGGATCACTGGAGGTCAGGAGTTCCAGACCAACCTAGCCAACATGGTGACACCCCATCTCTACTAAAAATACAAAAATTAGGCGGATGCTGTGGTGCATGCCTATAAACCCAGTTACTTGGGAGGCTGAGGCAGGAGAATCAACTGGGAGGCAGAGGATGTAGTGAGCCGAGATTGTGCCACTGCACACCAGCCTCGGCACCAGAGGGAGACGCCATCTCAAAAAAAAAAAAAAGTATTTCCTTAAAGAAGCATTTCCTGACACACAGTCCCTCACTTTTCCCTGTTTCTAGCCCTTGACTGTCCTATTTACTATCGAAATCCCAGGGGCCTAAACCGTAATAGGTGCTAACGCATATTAGAATTTTTTTCAAGGATTCTCAAGTTTCTTAAGGATTCAATGTTTTGTGTTGTTTCTCCTAAGTCCACTCTTCAATGTCTGACTTTCTGCATGAATTTTAAATTTTGCTTTTAAATGTTTATGATGATGTAAAATTTTAATGAACATGAAATTTCAGCACCAACATTTGTGCTCATGTTTACATGTTAGCTCTGTGATCACATGATTTAATTCTAATGCAATATTCCTCAAACTTGGAGTCTTAGGGTCTAAAGCTCTTAACTTTGAAAAACTGTACTCTATATATTAACTTTTATTTTGAAAAATTCACAAAAACCTTTATTAAATATAGGCTCCACTTCTTTAACAAGGTTAAACATACTCAATCTTTGCTTGATGTCTCAATATTGTATGTATATACAACATCTAACTTATCCATTCATTCATCATCGTACACTTGGGTTGTTTCCATGTTTCAGTTATTGTGAATAATGCAGCTGTGAATATGGGTGTAGAAATATATTTCTGAGACCCTACTTTCAATTCTTTTGAACATGCACCTGAGATGGAGCACCCTTGAGGGGCCTGTGGGCCTCCCCGGCCCCCAGCACGGAAATAAAGGAAAATCTTGAGTTCCTTCAAGAGAAGTTCCAGGCACCTAGCTGGACCTGAGAAGCAAATGAGCAACTTGATAAGCAAGAGGGTAATAGCAGCTTAAAATAATAGCCAAGGAAGTTAGAGTGGTGGGATGTTTGGTTCCCTATAGAAACTAAAGGTAACATCTTAACACATGTCCCTGGCTTGTTTTTCAGAAACCTGAACCCCACCAAATGGATGTGTTGGCATGTAAACCTCAGATAAGGGGGAACTGAGGACTGAACATCTTTGTCCTAAAGTTCTTCCTGAGGGACTTGGGAAAAGTCACACCCATGAGCCAGAGCTAATATTCTTTTCTGCCGACCCTCAAATTTTAAAACAAAACTTCTCTCCCTTAATGAACTGCAAATCAGAAAATCTACCTATGACCTGTAAATCCCACTTCAAGATTTCCTGCCTTTTCAGGCCAATGTATAACCTCCATGTATTGCCTTATGATTTTGCCTGTAACTTCTACATTCCTGAAATTTTCCCCTGCTTTCGTAAACTCCTGCTTGCAAGCCATTGGAGAGTTCAGGTCTTAAGCATGAGCTACCCGATTCTCCTTGTTTGGTGCCCTGCAATAAACATCTCTGTTTCTCTTGCTGCAATCCCAATGTCAGTGTTTAGCTTTGCTGCACTGGGTGAGCAGATCAAAGTTCAGTTTGGTAACATGCCAGAAGAGAAACTGTTAGTTCAAACGCTAATTCTAGTTTTTTTTTTTTTTTTTTTTTTTTTGAGACAGTGTCTCGCTCTGTCGCCCAGGCTGGAGTGCAGTGGCCGGATCTCAGCTCACTGCAAGCTCCGCCTCCCGGGTTTACGCCATTCTCCTGCCTCAGCCTGTAGCTGGGACTACAGGCGCCCGCCACCTCGCCCGGCTAGTTTTTTGTATTTTTTAGTAGAGACGGGATTTCACCGTGTTAGCCAGGGTGGTCTCGGTCTCCTGACCTCGTGATCCGCCCATCTCGGCCTCCCAAAGTGCTGGGATTACAGGCTTGAGCCACCGCGCCCAGCTCTAGTTTTTCATTTTTTAAGAAGCCACCATACTTTTTACCAGCGACTATGCTTTTCGCTGTACCAAAAGTGCAAAAGGGTTCCAATTTCTCCATATCCTTACCAACACTTGCTATTTTCTGTTTTGTTTTTTTGAGTCGGAGTCTCGCTCTGTCACCCAGGCTGGAGTGCAGTGGCGCGATCTCAGCTCACTGCAAGCTCCGCCTCCCGGGTTCACGCCATTTTCTTACCTCAGCCTCCCGAGTAGCTGGGACTACAGACGCCCGCCGCCACGCCCGGCTAATTTTTTGTATTTTTAGTAGAGATGGGGTTTCACCGTGTTAGCCAAGATGGTCTCGATCTCCTGACCTCATGGTCCGCCCACCTCGGCCTCCCAAAGTGCTGGGATTACAGGCGTGAGCCACCGCGCACGGCAGCTATTTTCTGTTTTTAGAGAGGAGCCATCATAGCAGGTATGGGGGTGGTATCACAGTACTGAGAGAGGATAAAGGAATAACCCGGTAAGGTAGGCAGTTAGGGTGGGTCCTCAGTTGAATTATTTCAAACAGAACCACCTGAAACATCAAGCTGCAGGCACAGATAAGGGAACTTGCATAGGGGGGCTTGCCTAAGACATGTCCACAGCCACACAGGTAAGAAAGGCTACATAGGTGACTTGCCCAGACATGCCCACAATGGAAAATCCCGTCTCCTGACACATGTGCAGCAAGGGGAACAAAGCAATGTGCAATAACTCAAGCTAAGGGCCTGCATGTGCATTAGGAGGACGGGGTGGAGCTGTCAGAAATTTGCACATTATGTAAATGGCATGCCCAGCCCTCAACGGTTTCTTATAAAAAGCCTCCGCATTCAACTGTAAAAACGGCAGCCCTCTTCTGGGTCCCCTCTCTGCTGTGGAGAGCTTTCTTCTTTCACTTATTAAACTTTTGCTCCAACCTCACCGTTTCTGTCCACGCCCCTTAATTCTCTTGGTCACTGAGACAAAGAACTCTGAACTCCAGGTGATACCTCACAAGAGACTGCTACATTGTAGTGCATTGGCAAGACTCTAACAATACCATATATGTTTTTGTACCATTTGATTTTTTACCACGCTTGTTGACTATTTAAGAAAATTACTGACTGCTGGATGGTTTGAATTTACCTGCTCTCTGATTCTCCCTACTGTTCTACAGTTGGTATTTTTCTGTTAACTGACAGTATCGTTTTCTTTCTTTTCTCCATCTCTCTACTTTCCTTTTTATCATTTTCAAATTTAAGAAGGTGAAAATTACTCAGTATAAAAGGTGTACAGAACATAGAAAACGTAAAAGCCTCCCCTTTATCAAGCTTCAAACCACCTGTCAATACCACTACCCTCCTTAGAGAGAAATACTATTCATATTTTGGTGTGTGAACTGTCCAAACATTTTCTATGTATTTAAAACACATCACACATACACACACACATACTTGTTTTAAAATATAGACTGTAATCTAGGCAACGTAGTGAGAACCCCATCTCTACAAAAAATAAAATAAAAAAATAAAAAATTGGCCAGGCATGTGGAACATGCCTCCAGTTTCAGTCACTCAGGAGGTGAAGGCAGGAGACTCCTTGAGCCCAGGAGTTCGAAGCTGCTGTGAGCTATGATTATACCACTGCACTACAATCTGGGCAACTTAGCAAGACCCCCACTTCTAAAAAATAAAATATAGACTGAGTCAACCAATAACTAATTTTCTGCAACTTGTATTTCTCTCTTAATAATATTGCATATTAGTATACATGTAGCCACATACACAGCATAGTAGGTCAATCGTATGTCCATATCCCAATGTAATTATTCTATTAATGCACAGTTAAGGTTACTTTTCATTTTTCTACTACAGGCTGCAATATGCATCCTTGTACATATCTTTGTATGCATGTGCAAGGATTTTAGAACAGATTCTCAAAGGGAATAACTAAGTCAAGGTGTTTCTGTATTTTAGATTTTGATAAATATCACCAAAGGCTGTACCAATTTCATATTCCTATCAGAGAGTAACTATCAATGAAGCTATTCAACATTCTACTGCACGTCCTAGCTAATTTAATGAAATAAGAAAAAGAGGTTGGGCATGGTGGCTCATGCCTGTAATTCCAGCATTTTGGGAGGCTGAGGCGGGTAGATTACTTGAGGTTAGGAGTTCAAGACCACCCTGGCCAACAAGGTGAAATCCCGTCTTTATCAAAAATACAAAAAATTACCCGAGTGTGGTGGCATGTGCCTGTAATCCCAGCTACTTGGGAGGCTGAGAAAGGAGAATCGACTGAACCCAGGAAGTGGAGGTTGCAATGGACCGAGATAGATCGTGCCATTGCACTCCAACCTGGGTGACAGAGCAAGACTTCGTCTCAGAAAAAAAAACACACACAAACCAATAATAATAATAATTAGCTGGATGTGGTGGTGGGTGCCTGTAATCACAGCTACTTGGGAGGCTGAGGTGGGAGAATCGCTTGAACATGGGACGTGGAGGTTGCAGTGAGCTGAGATTGCACCACTGTATTCCAGCAGCCTGGGCAACAGAGTGAGACTCTGTCTCAAAAAAATAAAAAGAAAAAAAAAAAGAAAAGAAATAAGAAAACAAACAAAATACAAATACAGGAAAAGGGCTGGAGAAATCCACCCCCGCCCCTACCACACACATCATAGCAATGACTGTCTACTTAAAACATTCAAGAAAATCTCTCTCGCCTGGAGAAATTCCAATGTGCATTACTGTACTATCTGTAGTGGGAAGGGACTCCAGTGATTTCATGAACAGGAATAATAATTACACAAACTACAATAGGTCTAAAGCATATGTTACAGCCTTCCCACTCAAAGTATAGTACAGGACCAACAGTACTGGCATCATCTGGGAGCTTATTAGAAATACAGAATCTCTGTTTCCCCACCCCAAACCCTCTGAATCGGTTTCAGCATTTTAACAAAATCTCCAGGTGGTTTGCAGGCACATTCAAGTTTGATAAACATCGCTTTTGGGCATTTAAATACTGATTATAGTCCTGTATGTACAAACAGAGAGAAATTTAAATACAATAATGTCAAAAAGCAATTTGCAGAGCAAACTAGATGATACAATAACTGCTAATGAAAAAATTATTTTTAGATGTACATGTATGTAAATGCTTTTTGAAGACACCTGTAAGTATACACACTAAACTAATAATGGTTATCCTCTGAGGAAAGGGGTGGGAATGGGGAAGGGGTAATAAAGGAGGAGGTTTACTTTGTTGATATGGTTTGATTCTTTAATAATGTTACTGCATTACTTAAATAATTTTAAAAGAAAATAAAAGCCAAAAGAATAAGCTGAAAACTATTAGAATGAAATATAAACCTCTAGTAAACTAGCAGAATAAATGATTAACATGTTTTTTGTTGTCACTCTTACGTAACAAAAAAAAGTAGAAAATGTAAATCTAAAAACCTAATTCATAGCTACAAAAACAATAAAATAGTTGAGATATATACTTAACAAGTAAACTATAAAACCTTTAGGATGAAAACTATGTAATTTTATTAAGGAAACAAAATATTAAAGAATGGCCTGGTTTGATTGAATCTTGCATGGCTGTTGTCTCAAGCAATAGTTGTTCATTTCCATCTGCTTTCTCTCCCACCTAAGTGTGTGCCACCACCCCATGGAAGATTCAGTGGACATGAACATGAGCCCCCAAGGCCTGAGGACCATGTTTCTCATTGTGAACCAAAGGCTGACAAAGATTACCACCTTAGGTGGCTAATGATGAAAATGAGTATCGGTTATCTTTAAGAATGGTCAGTTAAGAGGCTGGTGCTACTGATGAACTGCAGATTGTTGATACAGAGACGATGAATTATGAAGGCAGTCGAATTAAAATAATACTGGCAACTGGCCGGGCATGATGACTCACGCCTGTAATCCCAGCACTTTGGGAGGCCGAGGTGGGTGGATCACTTGAGGTCAGGGGTTCGAGACCAGCCTGGCCAACATATTAAACCCAGTCTACTAGAAATACAAAAACTCAAAAATTAGCTGGGCATGGTGATGCACACCTATAATCCCAGCTACTTGGGAGGCTGAGGCACGAGAACCACTTGAACCCAGGAGGTGGAGGTTGCAGTGAGCTGAGATCACACCACTGCACTCCAGCCGAGGCAACAGAGCGAGACTCTGTCTCAAAAAAATAATAACAACAAAATAAAAAATAAAGTAATAGTGGCAACTTTGAACAGCCAATGATTTCCCTTGGGGGCTTTGAAATACCACCACCCGTGGCCTTATGGTTGAAGTGTGGTTCAGGGCCCATGCATATCAGGGGACAGCACTTAGTAGCTGGGGAGGAAGGTGGAGAGGCTTAGAAGATCAAGAAGAGGAGGATGTGAAACTCTTAGGTACATCTGGAGAGCAATCTGCCCCTGGAGCTGGTAGCAAGGTTACCCGGGTTGTGGAGAGGGAAGAGGAGACAAGAATAAGCTCCAGTGAAGAAATCTATATGCGACACTCCAGCCAAAAATGCACAAAAATCAAAGCAAAATGGAAAAGATTAAAAACCATCAACACCAAGATCAAAGGATCAAGAATCCTTCAAAAAACAGGAGAAAAAATAAAAAATAAAACACAAACTTCAAAAACACCAAGAGGACCTAGTTCTGTAGAAGACATTAAAGCAAAAACGCAAGCAAGTACAGAAAAAGCTGGTTCTCTTCCCAAAGTGGAAGCCAAGTTCGTCAATTATATAAAGAATTGCTTCTGGATGACTGACCAGGAGGTAATTCAAGATCTCTGGCAGTGGAGAAAGCCTCTTTAAGAACATAGATTAAACAGTTTTAAAAATTTTTCCATCTTATTCACTTATGTAACAGTTGATATACAGTTGTCCTTTTTACAATGTAGAGTGAGAATTTTCCCTAATATGTCTGATAAATGTTGTCCAAGTTCCACTGCCAAAAATGTGTTGTCCAAAATGCCTGTTTAGTTTTCAAGATGGAAATCCACCATTTGCTTGGATTTAAGCATATATGGAATGTTATGATAGGACACAGTAGTAGCAATGGTCAGACATGGAAATGGTGGGGAGACAAGAATGTACATATGAAATAACCTCGGCATTTCTAAAAAAAAAAAAAAAAAAAAATGGAGGCACAGTTATAGATGCAAATATGTATGAAAATTCTCATACTACTGAAGTGACATTAAATCAGGGAAAAGATACGTAACTCAAGAAAAAATCTTAGAAACTGTAATCACTTGGAAAGAATAATGTTGGATTTGTATCTCATTTCTTATACCAAAATAAATTTCATATGTATCAAAAATTTAATGATTAAAACCAAATGCTGCCATAAAAGCACTAGAAGAAGACATGAGATTTTTAAAAAATATAATCTTGGAGGGAGGACTAAGTATGACACAAACTCAGAAGCCACAAAAGAAAATTTAAACATATTGGCTTGTGATACTGTGAAATCTGTCTTTGGACTTCATCCTGGTTTCCTGACACAGAGCCCCTAAATCTCCTGGAATTTCCTGGGTGACAGGAGCAACTTTTGTTCTATAATAAGACAAATCTTGATGGGGTACTTGATAGCCTCTGGATGAGGGCTAATCAACAGTGGAACCAACCATGAGAGGGTTGGAATTTTCAGCTCTGTTCCCCAAACTCCAGACGGGGAGATGAGCTCAAGGTTCAACTGATCACCAGTGGCCAATGATGTAATCAATCATGCCTACATAATGAAACCTCCACAGAAACTTGTAAGGACAGGGTTCAGGAGAGCTTCTAGGTAGCTGAACACATGCAGGTTCCTGCAGGGTGGTTCCCAGAGAGGACATGGAAAGTCCATGCCCCTTCTCACGTATCTTGCCCTATGCTATTTAACACTTTGTAATATCCTTTATAATAAATAGCGACATTTAAGTAAGCATTTCCCTGAGCCCTGTAAGCCACTCTAGCAAATTAATAAAACCCAACAAGGGTATCGTGGGAACCCCAATCTGTAGCTAGTCAGTCAGAAGTTCTGGAACCCTACACTTGAGACTATACCACCTGAAGAGAGATGGTAGTCTGGTGGTCCTGAGCTCCCAACCTATGAGATATGACACTCTCTCCAGTACCATATCTCCACATGGAAATGGTGAGGAGGCAAGAATATACATATGAAATAAACTCAGTATTTAGTAAGTAGTACTGTTTCTATTAGGAAAATAGAAAGGTAGGTAGTGTCAGAACTGAACTGAATTACAGGACACACAGCTGGTGTCCACTGAAGTACTGCTTGGTGTATGGGGAAATAACCCCCACATTCTGGGGTCACAAAGGTTTTCTGTGTTGAGTAGAAAGTAGAGAATAGGAAAAACAAGAGTTTGGTGTTTTGGGGTTTTGTATGTTCAAGAGGACTACATAGAAAATAAAAGTATACATAATTAAAATTATGAAGTAAAAGACAATGAATGGGGAAAACAGATAACAGAATTAATTTCCCTAATATATACAAGTTTCAACAAATTAATAAGAAAAAATTACCAATAAAAACAGTAAAAGATATAGACCATGCACAAAATGAAAATACACAGAATTTCCTAATATATGAGAAAAGATGTTGAACCTCACTCATGTAAGTAATATGCAAATAGCAAGTGTACGAGAAACGGACAGTCTTATATATCTTGGTGATGATATAAATTGATACAATCTTTTACAGGGTAATTTAATAATATCTACAAAAATCTAATTGTATAAACTCTTTGATACAGCAATTTCACCTCAAGAGATTCATCTATCAGAAACACTCGCACATTTGCATAAAGACATAAGGATATTCCATGAATACTGAAGCAGCAAAAGATTAGGAATCACCAAATAGTAAGCTATTTTAACCACACTCCATCAAGACTGCTGCTGCTTCCATGCTGACTTGCCCTTATGCCAGGTCATGGTGGAGTGGCTGAAGTCATTTTTGTAATTAAGAGAAGTCATGAGGAAATTGAGCTACATATACCATTAGTGGGTTTAGTGGGATATATTTATGTGGTTTTTGCCAAAACTTCTGTGTATACCTAAACTGTCTCAGTATAGGACAACTTCCAGGAATACTCCTTCTGCCCACTGTACTAACAGGACCCAACACCGAGACACAAAGGTGTAGAGTCATATTCAAATAACTATATCTTAAACACTGGAGAAAAAGATCAAATTAGCCTTCTATTTACATAGAAAGTGACTTACAAAATCACTGACATAGGAGACAATGAAATAAAATGCAGCAAAAACAATTATTACAACACATAAGTGTATAAGGTAATATTTTTAAAGTGTTTTTTTCTGGATTTTTTGTAATGTTTGTAGTGTTTATCAGCTTTGAAAAACTAATTTATTGTGCTTTCTTTTCTCATTCGGAATATCTACTCATTTTGTACATAATTTGGTATTCACTATGTTTTTAAAAAATTTTTTGAGACAGAATATGGCTATAGCTGCCCAGGCAGAACTCAAACTCCTGGGCTCGAGCAATCCTCCTGCCTCAGCTTCCTGAATAGCTAGGACTCCAGGTGTGTGTTACCACATCTCGCTACTCACTGTCTTATACAAGGCCCCCAAAGTAGTTTTCACTGCAGACCTCAAAAAAGCTGGACCTGCTCCTGACGATGACAACCTCTAAGATTGCTTGTTACATCTATTATGCTATTTTTACACACCTCTTTGCTTGAACAGGCATAGAATATCTCCAGAAGGATAAGAAAAAAATAATGATAATGGTTGCTTCTATGGAGGAGGGCTGGGACATTGCAGTAATATTTCACCACATATCCTTTCTAGAACATCTTCATATGTTATATACTAAAATATATTAATTGAAATAATTAAAATTATATTTAATTGAAATATTAAAATATTTAATTGAAAATAAAAGTGAGGCCAGGTGTGATGGCTCATGGCTGTAATCCCAGAATTTTGGAAGGCCAAGGCAGAAGGAATGCTTGAGGCCAGGATTTCAAGACCAGCCTGGGTAACAAAGTGAGATCGCCATCTCTACAAAAAAAAAATACAAAAATTAGCTGGGTGTCGTTGTGGTCCCAGCTACACAGGAAGCTGAAGCGGCACAACTGCTTGAGCCCAGGAAGTCAAGGCTGCAGTGAGCCATGATCACACACTGCACTCTAGTCTGGGCAACAGAGTAAGACCCTGTCTCAAAATAATGGTAATAATAATATAATAATAATAGTGGAGATATACACACACCTGACTACAAAGACTTAATTTTGTAAATACATCAATCACAATTCTTTTGAAATGAATCTGTAAATTCAATGAAATGCCATTACTATCCCAAGAGAAATTTTATCAAAATTTAACAAGCTGAATCTGCAGGCCATCTAGAAGAAAAAATTTTAAAAAAAAATTTTTTTTTTGACAGTCTCACTCTTTCTCCCAGGCTGGAGTGCAGTGGGGTGATCTCGGCTCACTGCAACCTCTGCCTCCCAGGTCCAAGCAATTTTCCTGTCTCAGCCTCATGAGTAGCTGGAACTACAGTCATGCACTACCACACCCAGCTAAGTTTTGTATTTTTAGTAGAGACAGGATTTCACCATATTGGCCAGGCTGGTCTCGAACTCCTGACCTCAACTTGCCTCAGCCTCCCAGAAAGCTGGGATTACAGGTGTGAGCCACCACATCTGGCCAAACATATTTATTTTTGAAAAGAACAATGAGAAGGGATCCTTTTAACAAAATATTAACAACTGAAACAGTATAGTATTGATGTAGGAATTCATAAAGTTTTCAATAAAACAGAGTTTAGGATAAGATCCACAGAATTTCAGAAATTTCAAGGTTTTCTCCAAGATGGCTGACTAGAAGCATTTCCAGCATATCTCATCCACTTAGAAGAACCAAAATAGTGTGTAGACAATTACACTTTAAATATATTATCCAAGAGGGAGCATGGAGTTCAAGAGAAAAGCAAAAGGAAACTTCAACGTCTGGGAAGGAGAAGGAAAACAGGTAACCCGTGTGGCAGGGACTGGCTGAAAATCGGAAATGAATCCCCAATAGGGGAGAGGGTGAGTGAGTGTGCCTCTGCAGTCCATGTTCCCACAGGGGAATCGTACAATCCAGGCTGTGGGAGAGCACCTTGGCCCTCCTGAGTCCTGGATCTCACGTGGGGAGTGACCAGAGAAGGAACTGCTCCAGGGACGTACCACACATTCCATCAGATACAGGCAGCTACAGTAATCTCAATCCCAGCTCTTAACAAGCTGTGGGTGGTCCTGGGAACTAGTGGCAGTGCCAGGTTTTGGTGTCAGAGATTTGGGCCGGGGCTTGAAGAACTGGGACTCAAGCAGGAGTCTGGACTCCTGCAACCAGAACTGAGAAACTGGCATGGGCAGCTGATACTGAGACTGGGGTATCCCCCTACCCGCTTGGGACCTGAGCAGGAGGAGAGTTGCCATGGAGGCTTGGAATTAAGCTGGGTTGTATCTCCTAAGGCCCCAGACTGAGTTACAGAACATGGCCATGACTGAACAGGCTGATCTGCTGCCACAGTCAAGAGCGGCAGGGAACTCTGCCAGGACTGGGGCATGAGAGGGAAGCAAGTCCCACTTACACAAGCCAAATCTGTAGCTGCTCGGACTGCCCCTCCCTCCCCATATTAAGACCTCAGCATAGAAACAGTCATCCCTCACCCAAGAATTTCACCAGGGGCCTGAGAACTGCCCTGCCACCCCCGTCAAGGAAGGCGAATGCACCCACCACTGGGAGGCCTGAGTATAAGCTTGCCTTCTCCAGCTCCACTCAACTTGGGCCCCATTCCACAGAGCCGGGTGGAGGTTAGGGGGATCCAGGTTCCTGAGAATTCTGCAACTCAATTCACCATCTGGGACACCTGTGCAAGCACTTCTCCTCAGAAACAGAGGTTGGCATAAAACCTACTGTTGTCAATGCAGCTGGCTGTTACCTGCAAATGCCACCTACTGGCCTGGAGGATGACGTGTACAGCCCATTGCAACAACTGATAAAACAAGGGCACAACACTTGTGAATGGGAAGAGGTTCTCACTACTACTGCTATCCGCATTGCCCATACCACCCTGGCTCCCCAGGAGATCAAGAGCCTGCTCACCTGCATGGTCTACCTCTACTACAACAGGCATTTGAGAGAGTCACCCAGGGGCCAAAGAATTGGCCTACCTGGAACTACGAACATGGACTGGGAACTACGAACATGGATGCCAGCATATACCACACCAGCTCACAATGATAGACACATTTAGCCCACCACCACTACCACTGAAGGACCCATCAGGCATTCCAGTCCCCAGCAAAACCTCATCACAGACTCCACCAATAACTGCACACTAACACACAGAAAAATCCACAGATAACATTAAGGCTATCTGTTGCCAAGGAAATCATATGGAATCCTTAAAGCCACAGCACATATCCAGCAGGAAAGCCAAAATGTCCTATCCAATCAACATCATAGACATATCTTCAATAAAAATCTCTCCACCCAATGAAAGCAAATTCAAAAATAAGAAGTAGTGACTGTTACTCCAGATGCACAGAAACCAATGTAAAGATACAGGAAGTATGAAAAAGCAACATATTATGACACATTCAAAGGAACACAATAATTCTCCAGTAATAGGTCCTAACCAAAAAGAAATTCTTGAACTTCTAGATAAAGAATTAAAAATACTGATTTTAAAGAACCTCAATGAGATTGCAAGAGAAATATAAAAACCAGTACAAAGCAGTAAGAACATCAATTTAGGATACCAATGAGAAATTTATCGAGATAGATATCTTCAAATTCTAGAACTGAAAAATTCACTGAAGGAATTACAAAATACATTTGAAAGCTTCAACAATAGACAAGCCTGAACAGAAGAAAGAATCTCAGAACTTGAAGACAGGTCTTTTGAAATAATCCAGTCAGACAAAAACTTAAAAAGAATAAAAAAACACAAAGACTTCAAGATGTTTGTGACTACATAAAGTGACTGGACTTGTGAATTATGGGTATTCCTGAGGGGGAGGAAAAATCAAAAAGTTTAGAAAACCTATTTAAGGAAACAACTGATGAAAACTTCCCAAGTCTAGCAAGAGATTCAGACATTCAGATACAGGAGGCCTAGAGATCCTGAGGAAAATACATTCCAAAAAGGACTTGGAATAGGCACCACAGCGTATTATAATCAGACTGTCTGAAGTCAAAGTAAAAGAAAGAATTTTAAAATTAGCAAGAAAAAAAGCATCTAGTTACCTATAAAGAAAACCCCATCAGACTAACAGTGGACTTCTCAGCAGAATTCTTATAGGCCAGAAGAGAATGGGCTGGCATTTTCAAAGTGCAAGTAAGGAAAACCACCACCACCCACCACCCAACACACCACCACCCAACCACCACCATACCACCACAAGAATTTTATATCCAGCAAGATTAAGCTTCATAAATGGAGAAATTAAGTATTTCCCAGAGAAAATTTATGACCACCAAATCAGCCCTATAAGAAATGCTCAAAGGAGACCTAAACGTGGAAATGAAAGGTTGACATTCACCATGACAACACAAGAAAGAAAGAAAAAAAAAACCTCACAAAAAAAGAAAGGAATCAAATAGCAACACAACATAATTCCATCAAGCCAAAAGACAAAGAAAAAGAAACAAATTTATAAAACAACTAGAAAACAATTTACAATGTAACAGGATCAAAACCTCACATATCAATGTTAACGCTGAACATAAATGGATTAAGAGCTCCACTTAAAAGATATAGATTGGTGGAATGAATTTTAAAAACATCATTCAACAATATGCTGCTTGCAATAAACTCACCTGTAAAGACACATAGACCGAAAGTAAAAGATATTTCACACCAACAGAAACTGAAAGTAAGCAGGACTAGCTATGCTCATATCATATAAAATAGACTTTAAATCAAAAATATCTTAAAAAGACTAAGAAAGTCATCATCATATAATTATAAGGGGACCAATTCAGTAAAAGAATATAGCAATTCTAAATATATATGTACCCAATACCAGAGCACTCAGATTCATAAAACAATTATTATTAGACCTAAAGAGATAGCAATACAATAATACTGGAGGATTTCAACACTTCACTCACAGCATTAAACAGATCAAGACAGAAAATCAACAGAGAAATATTGGACTTTATACCAAATGGACCTAACAGACTTTTACAGAATATTCTACCCAACAACTGCAGAATATACACTCTTCTTATCAGCACATGGAAAATTCTCTAAGATAGGTCATATGTTAGGCCACAAAACAAGTCTCAACAAATTTTTAATAAATGAAAACATGTCAAGTATTTTCTCAGACTCCAGTGTAATCAAACTAGAAGTCAATACCAAGATGGCTTCAGATACCATACAAATACATGGAAACTACACAACACGCTCCTGAGTGATCACTGCGTCAACAAATAAATTAAAATAAAATTGTTTTTAAATGTTGAAATACATGAAAATGGAAACACAACACATCAAACCTGTGGGATTCAGCAAAAGCAGTGATACCAGGGAAGTTTAAAGCATTAAATGCCTACATCGAAAAGGTAGAAAGATTACAAATTAACAACCTAACATCACACTTCAATAAAACAGGAAAGCAAGAAAAACCAAACTCAAAGTTTGCAGAAGAGGAGAAATACAAAGAGCAGAACTAAATGAAAAGAGATAAGAAAACAATACAAATGATAAATAAAACAAAGAGTTGGTTCTTTGAAAAAAATAAAGAAAATTGATAAACTACTAGGCTAGACTAACCAAGAAAAGATCCAAATAAATACAATCAGAAATGATAAAAAGAGATATTACAGGTGATACAAGAGAAACACAAAAGATCAAAGATTATTATAAACAACTATACACTCATAATCTAGAAAACACTGAGGAAATCGATATAAATTCCCAGAAAAATACAACCTCCCAAGATGAAACCAGAAAAAAATAGAAAACCTAAACAGACCAATAAGTGGTGAGATTGAATCAGTAGTAAAAAACCTCCCATAAAGAAAAAGCCCAGGACCAGGTAGATTCACACCCAAATTCTACCAAACATACAAAGAACTAAAGCAATCCTCCTGAAACTGTTCCCAAAAATCAAGGAAGAAGAAATTCTCCCTAATTCAATCTACAAGGCCAGTATCATTCATACCAAAACCAGACAAGGACACAACAAAAAAAAACTACAGACCAATATTCCTGATGAACACAGACACAAAAATCCTAAACAAATTATCAGCAAATTAAATCCAACAGCACATCAAAAGATAATATACCAGGATCAAATGGGTTTTATACCAGGGACACAAGGACGGTTCAACATATACAAATCAATAAATGTGATACATCAACAAAATGAAGGGCAAAAAACAGATGATCATCTCAACAGACATAGAAAAAGCATTTGATAAAAGTCAGCATCCCTTCATGATAAAAACTCTCAACAAAGTAGGCAGAGAAGGAACACACCTCAAAATAGTAAAGGCCATATATAACAAACTCACAGCCAACATCATGCTAACTAGAGAAAAGTTTAAAGTGTTCCTTATAAGAACTGGAATAAGACAAGGATGTCCACTTTCACCACTCCTTTTAAATATAGTACCGGAAGTCCTAGCCAGAGCTATCAGGCAAGAGAAATAAATAAAAGGTATCCAAACTGGAAAAAAGGAAGTCAAATTATTCCTGTTTGCTGATGATATGATCTTATATCTAGAAAATCCTAAAGAATCCACAAAAAACCTCTTGGATTTGATAAATAATTCAGTAAAGTTTCTGGATACAAAAGTAATGTACAAAAATCAGTAATGTTTCTATAAACCAATAGCAACTTAGCTGAGAACCAAACCAAGAAGACAATACCATTTAAAAATAGGTACAAAAAATACCTGTGAATATATTTAACCAAGGACATGAGAGATTTCTACAAGGAAACTACAAAATTCTGAGGAAACAAGTTGAAGATGACACAAATAAATGGAAAAACATCCCATGCTCATGAATTGAAAGATGTAATATCATGAAAATTACCATATTGCTCAAAGCAGTCTCCAGATTAAATGCAACTGCTATCAAAATACCAGCATCATTTTTCACAGAATTAGCTAAAACAACCCTAAAATTCATACAGAACCAAAAAAGAGCCCAAATAGTCAAAGCAATCCTGAGCCAAAAGACCAAAGCTGTAGGCATTGCATTACCTGACTTCAAATTATACTAGGTTATCTAGTAACCAAAGAGCATGGATGGTCCTATCAGAGGTATGTGAGCCAGAGCAACTGTATCTTAAATAGGAGCTAGGTAAAACGAGGCTGAGATCTACTGGGCTGCATTCCCAGACAGTAAAGGCATTCTAAGCCACAGGATGATATAGGAGGTTGGCACAAGATACAGGTCATAAAGACCTTGCTGATAAAACAGGTTGCTGTAAAGAAGCTGGCCAAAATCCACCAAAACCCAAGATGGCCACAAGAGTGACCTCCTGGCCGTTCTCACTGCTACACTCCCACCAGCACCAATGACAGTTTACAAATGCCATGGTAACATCAGGAAGTTACCCTATATGGTCTAAAAAGGGGAGGCATGAATAATCCACCCCTTCTTTAGCCCTTTATCAAGAAATAACCATAAAAATGAGCAACCAGCAGCCCCTGGGACTGCTCCATGGAGTAGCCACTCTTTTATTCCTTTACTTGCTTAATAACCTTGCTTTCACTTCACTTGATGGATTCTCCCTGAATTCCTTCTTGTGTGAGATCCAAGAATCCTCTCTGGAGGTCTGGCTCAGAACCTCTTTCCTGTGACAGCACTGGAATAAAGATAGACACATCAATGCAAAAGAACACAGAACAAAGAAATAAAGTCACATATTTATAGCTAACTGATCTTTGACAGAGTTGACAAGAACACACACTGGTGAAAGGATACCCTTCTCAATAAATGGTGCTGGGAAAATTGGATTGCTATATGCAGAAGAATGAAACTGGACCCCTATCTCTCCATATATATAAAAATCAATTCAAGATGAGACCTGAAACAAAAATACTAGAAGAAAATCTAGGGAAAACTCTTCTGTACATTGGTCTGGACAAAGAATTCATGACTAAGAGCTTGTAGCACAGGCAACAAAAACAAAAATAGACCAATGAGACTTATTTCAACTAAACGCTTCTGCACAGCAAAAGAAATAACAGAGTAAACACAATCTGTGGAATGTGAGAAAATATTGAGAATTGTACATATGAGAAGGGACTAATAACCGGAATTTACAAAGAACTCAAATAACAACAAATAATCCCATTTAAAAGCAGGCAAAGGATATGAATACACATATCTCAAGACAAAAATGGCCAACAGGCATATGAAGAAACGCTCAACATCACTAATCATCAAAGATATGCAAATTAAAACCACAATGAGATATCATCTGACACAAAAGAAACAGAACAGCTATTATTAAAAAGACAAGGCTGGGCGCAGTGGCTCACGCCTGCAATCCCAGCACTTTGGGAGGCCGAGGCAGGTGGATCACGAGGTCAGGAGATCGAGACCATCCTGGCTTACACGGTGAAACCTCATCTCTTCTAAAAATACAAAATATTAGCCGGGTGTGGTGACAGGCACCTGTAGTCCCAGCTACTCTGGAGGCTAAGGCAGGAGAATGGCGTGAATCTGGGAGGCGGAGCTTGCAGTGAGCCAAGATCGCACCACTGCACTCCAGCCTTGGCAACAGAGCGAGACTCCATCTCAAAAAATAAAAAAATAAAAAAATAAGACATGAAACACTTGAATACATTATTTGTAATTCATATGCCAAAGAATTGATATTTAGGATATATAAAAAAATCCTACATATCAAAATAGACAAAAAGCAACTAAATATAAAAAAATAAAAATCTGAAGAGATGCTAGAACTCAATAATAAAGAAATGTAAATTAAAAGCAAAATAAGATATATTTTTCCCATTCCATTTGCACAAATGACAAAACTTAATGATATGGGAGATTATAGGGAAATCAGTATTGTCCTACTATCAGTGTGTAAGAAAAGTGATAGCACTTTTCTGGTGGGCAACTGAGATATATCAATATTTAATAAATGAATACCTTTTACTTAACTCTAAGAGTTATAAAAAGATAACTAATAAAGTGCATAAGTGTGTATGTACAATGATGTTTGTAACAGTTACAATAAAAACCACAAAATACTAATTAGGGACCTGGATAAGCAAATGAAAACACTGGAACACTAAATAGCAGGGATCAGCAAATTATGGTCCCATTTTGTAAGCAAAATTTTACTGGAATGTAGCTACGCACAGTCTGTGGCTGGTTTTCTGCTACAACGGCAGAGTTGTAACAGGGACAGCAAGCAAGGCCCACGAGACTAAAATATTTAAGAAAAAGTTTGCCGACTCTGCTATACTGCCAACATATATATATATATAATGTAAATTTGTATGTCATGATATAGAAAGATGTGACCATAATATGCAACAGAATAAAACATGCAAAACAAAGGGAATGGTATCATTTCATTTTTATAAAAATATGATCTTGTATATGAAAAGTTGGAAATATATAAACTATAAGGTTAACGGCGTTATTTCTGGGTGGTGAGATCTTTATGCCTTCTGGTCTTCTTTTGGGGGAGGAATATAAAATATGAATTATTCTTATAACAAAGTAATAAAATTATAATTTTTGTAATATTTATTTACAGTCTAGAGAAATAATTTTGTAATCTCATTACAAAATCTTAAATGAGTACACATAATTCCCTAAACAATAATCCAATCAAAACTAGTAAATTATCATGAAGCTCCTTCTGAACTAATTCCTCATTTCCAAAGGTGAAAAGCTTGTTCTTAAACATGTTCTTTATTTATCAAACTGCTAATAGTGTATTTATTTTCACTCCTTACCACTCATGATAATTCTCCAAGTTGGCCTAGCATAGAAAAATCTTTGTACACTTTTCAATATGCAAATTAAAGTACATATTTTTAAATTTCCACATAGCAGCTGAAAATGAGCATTTTATCTCTTAGAAGTTCAATAAATCATTGCATTTGCTTTTCAATACAAGCTTCAGCAGTTCAATACAAAGCAGAATATTTGTTTTTCAAGTTGCTGACCCACTGGCATACCAACGGCAGTCCAGTGGGCATTTTAGCTCTTAGAAGTTCAATAAATCATTGGATTTGCTTTTCAATACAAGCTTCAGCAGTTCAATACAAAGCAGAATATTTGTTTTTCAAGTTGCTGACCCACTGGCATACCAACGGCAGTCCAGTGGGCATGGCCAGTTCTGATGCAGGTACTGAAGGGGTTCACTGTCTGTGGAATTTAAAAATAGTAATTAAACTGGCTTAAAATTGGTCTACTTTTTATTGTCATGATTTGCCAGCAATTCTAAACCATGTCAGTGATAAACCAACCAGAGCAGACTACTCCCAACCTCTTGTCAGTTGACCTATAAATGTTTCATGAAATCAGTTTTGTAAAACATGGAACAGAAAGAGATGGGATGAGGGAGGATAGAAAATGGTGCACCTCACATAGCCTGGGTATGTACTGCTTTATAAAACTTTTGTTTCAGAGACAGATATATGAACACACACACACACACACACACACACACACACACACAGAGAGAGAGAGAGAGAGAGAGAGAGAGAGAGGGAGAGAGGATCATAGCATAAAATGCCTTTCTTACTGTTTTTAGTAGTTTAAAATGCTTAAAAGCCACTGGGAGAATAAGGACCTTAATGAAGAGGTATAACACTGTATAAAGAGTACTAGACTAGGAATCATCACCCCAGTTAAAAATGGCTTTTATCCAAAAGACATTCAAAAACAAATGCTGGCAAGGATGTGAAGAAAAGGGAACTCTCATACACTATTGGATGTAAATTAGTATAACCATTAGAGAGAAGAGTTTGAAGGTTCCTCAAAAAACTAAAAATAGAACTATCACACAATCCAGCAATCCTACTGCTAGGTATATACCCCCAAACAAAGGAAATCAGTATGTCATGTTTGCTGCAGCACTACTCACCACAGCCAAGATTCGGAAGCAACCTAAGTGTCCATCCACAAGCAAATGGGTAAAGAAAATGTGGTACATATACACAATGCAGTGCTATTCAACCATAAAAAAAGATTGAGAACCTGACATATGCAAAAACACGGATGGAACTGGAGGTCATTAATGTTAAGTGAAATAAGCCAGGCACAGGAAGACAAGCTTCAGATGTTCTCATTTATTTGTGGGAGCTAAAAATGAAAACGATTGAAGTCATGGAGATAAAGAGTAGAATGATGGTTACCAGAGGCTGGGAAGGGTAGTGGATGGGTGGTGATGGTTAATGGGCACAAAAATATAATTAGAATGAATAAGATCTAGTATTTGATGGCGCAACAAGGTGACTATAGTCAACAATAATTTATTGTACATTTGAAAATAATTAAGAGAGTATAACTGGACTGTAACACAAAGGATAAATGCTTGGGTGATGGATACCCCTTTTACCCTGATGTGATTACTAAACATTGTATGCCAGCATCAAAATATCTCAGGTACCTGATAAATATATGCACCAAGTATTTGCACAATTTTTTTTTTAAAAGAATACTAGACTAGGAATCAGAAGTTCTGAGCTTTTAATCTGGGCTTTGCCTCCAAATGTGTTTTGTGATCTTGGGGAAATCTATTTTCCTTAAAAGGACATAAGATCTAATATACGCGAAAATACTTTCTTGTTAATATGAAAGATATTTTAGAAATTTGCCAGGTATATCCATATAATGTAAATGTGACACAGTATAAATTATACTTTGGAAATAAAATAAAGATTGCTTGATATTATTTCTACTATAATTAAATTTCTTGTCAAGTCCAAATGCCTCATAATTCTACTACCCTAACTCTTGCAGTATTTTAAAATGCAACAACTATTTCTGATAAGGTTTAAAGAGGAAAATATAATTTAGAGGCTTTCGGAAGCTTTATCAATCAGTGGACTAATAACACCTCTATATAGGGTTTTACAAGAGAAAAGAGAACTAAACTCTGTTCAGTATCAGATGTAAGTCAGGTGTTTAACACGCACTTTATCTATTAAATCTCTTCAAAGCCTCAATAATATAAAGCATTATTTACATTTAAAGTATAATTATATTACGTAATCATTGGAAATCAACCATTACAATCATTACAGTGTAAGGGGCTGACAATAATGACTTTTGCCAATATAACTTGCTTACATTATTTTTTCACTTTAACACACTGGTGTGATATGCTCTAGATCTGTAGTTCCCTCTGACCCAGACTTCAGGCAGGGCCAATGCTTCACAAATAATTTACACCTCATAAGCTTGGGAAGCAAGATTTATCCAGGGTTTTGGGAAGAAATGGTGTTTTGCCAATGCAGTGATTAGATTTTGTAATTAGATTTTTAAACAATTTGTAATTAGATGAAGACTAGTATACTATGTGTGATGGTAAATTTTATGTGTCAACTTGACTAGGCCATGGCATGTCTAGATATCTGGTTACTCATTATTTCTGTGCCTCTCTGTGAGGGTGTTTCCAGAACAGAAAAGCATTTGAATCGGTGGACTGAGTTAAAGCAGATGGTTCTCAATGTGTGTCAGCATCATCCAATCTGACAAGAAACAAAAAAAGACTGAAACTGTTTTCTGCCTGTTCCAGTTAGGACACTGATCTTCTCCTACCCTCAGCACTCCTGGTTCTCAGGCCTTCAGACTCACAATAGAATTTAAACCACTGACTCTCCAGCTCTCAGGCCTTCAAACTATACTGCTGGCTTTCTCGGGTCTCCAGAAACAGCAGAACATGTGACTTCTCAGCTTCCATAATCATGTGAACCAATACTTTATAATAACAGTCTCTTCTCTCCTTCTCTAAACATACACACACACAGTTTCAGAAAAAAAAAAACCTCTCAAGTTGCATTTTTTTTCTCTACTCTCACACCACCACAATCAACAACACAGAAGAAGGCTTCTGTGACCACATTATGTGGGAATTTCCCCCCCACACACACACCCAGCAGTGGACACCAGCTGGTTACTCTCGAATTCAATTCCAACACTATCTACCTGCAGATAGCATTAGATCCCACAGGATGAGGGCTCACTCCCCAGTATTCTCCCCACCCCCAACCAGTTACAAGCCTAGTCCTCCAGAACCTCTGACCAATGTGTTTCAAGTGGAGGTTCCCCGGACTCTCTCTCTGGGTTCATTGAATTTGTTGGAGTGGCTCACAGAACTCAGAGAAACACTTTAACATTTGCTGGCTTAATACAAAGGATATTGATACAATGAGGACATGTGTAGGGTGAGGTATGGGGAAGGGGCACAGAGCTTCCATGTCCTCCCTGGGGCACCACCCTCTGGGAGCCTCCATGTGTTCAGCTATCCAGAAGCTCTCTGAACCCAGTCCCTGTGAGTTTTTATGAAAGCTTCATGATGTCAGTATTCTTTCCTCCAGTATATGGGGTGGGCCCCTCTTTGGGAAGGGTCCTAAAACCCACCATCAGAAAGGCTGGGGAAGATTAGAGCCTTGGGGCAGGTGAAAGGAGGGCAGGAGAAGGTCAGAGATTCTGTTTCCTGAGGCCTACCCCTGAGGCCTAACATACCCAACATACAAGAGAAGACTGTAACAAAGGCTATGGGAGATACGTGCCAGGAACTGGGGATGAAAACCAATATATGTATACATATTTCATAACACCACACACACATATATATATATATGGAAAACTTATGCTTCCTATTGGCTCTATTTCTTTGGATAACCCTGACTAATACAATAGGCAAATTCATTTATTTACTATAGGCACAGATATTATGAATCAGTAGTTTATGTAGGCAAAAATATTTAGAATCCATTTGTAAATAACAGACATTTCACAGCACATGAGATTGTTCTTTTGCTTCTTCAAGAAAATTTCAAATGGTTACATGGAGAAAATGTTCAAATCCCAAAATAATCAAAATAGAAGTTGATATGGTTTGGCTGTGTCCCTACCCAAATCTCATCTTGACTTAGAGTTCCTATAATCCCCACATGTTGTGGGAGAGACCCTGTGGGAGGTAACTGAATCATGGGGGTGGTTACTTCCATGCTGTTCTCATGATAGTGAGGTCTCATGAGATCTGATGGTTTTACAAGGGTTTGCTTGGCACTTCTCCTTCCTGTCACCATGTGAAGAAGGATGTGTTTGCTTCCCCTTCCACTATGATTCTAAATTTCCTGAGGCCTCCCTAGCCCTGCAGAACTGTGAGTCAATTAAATCTCTTTCCTTTATAAATTATCCAGTCTTGGGTATTCCTTCATAGCAGTGTGAGAACAAACTAATAAAGAAATAATAGCTAAAATCAACTATTTCTAAAGACATGTAAAACAGCTTGAAATTATATCAATGTTTTTTCTATTGTCCACTATTTTCAGGTATTTTCAGTAGACAGTTTCCTGACAGAACACTTTTAAGAATTAGTTTTAATATGTCTATAGCATGTACCATCTACCCAGGAAATCAACACTGTTTGGAAAATACCTCACAAAGGAAGATGCCAGAACAGCCAATATGCAAATATAAAGTATTCAGCATCACTAATCATCAGGGAAATGCATATTAAAACCATATAGAGATGCTACCATATACACCTACCAGGATGACTAAAGTTAAAATGACTGACACCACTAAATGCGGGTCAGAATGTGGAGCAACCAGAACTCACATACACCGTTGGTAGGAATGTCAATTGGTATGACCACTCTGGAAAAAGGCCTGGCATACACTACTCAGAAATACTACTCATCAACGAAGAGGAACAGGCTTCTAATACAAGCACCAATGCGGATGGACCTCAAATATGTTATGCTTTGTGAAAGAAGCCTTAAACAAACACACACAGATAACATGATTACTTTTATAAGAAGCTTTAAGACAGACAAAACTAATTTATAGTGGGGGGGAAAAAAAGAATAGATCCTCTGGGGTAGTAAGCAGAGGATTTACTGAGAAGAGGCATGTGGAAACTTTCTGCAGTGGTGGTAATATTCTATATTTTAATATGGGTTTTGGTTGAATAGTAATGCATATTTGTTGAAACACATAAACAGCACACCTAAGATTTGTGCATTACACTGTATATAAATTTTACCTCAAAAGAGGTAAAAGAATATTTACTAATATTTTGTCATGCTGTCCTAGATAGGCAGGAGCCCAGCAAGCGCAGACTTAGGTGAGAGAGCCTAAGAAGCTAGACTGGGCGTGAGGAATGGGGTGTGGCTGGCTTGGCTCAAAGACCACAAAACATGGTGCCATCTGATGGATGGCTGGTGGCATGGAACAAAAGCAAACAAAGTTATCTAAGATGTCAATTTGAATAATCTAAGGAGGAAGCAGAATCCTTTAGAAGGCAAAAAAGAAATAAAAAACCAGAGAATCAAGTGAAGAAGGCTTAGATAGAAAGCAAAGATTCTTTGGGCCCTGGGGACATTAGCTGAGGTACATTTACTGAATGCCTATATTGCACCAGGCACTGCATCAAGGATCTTCCTCATAACACCACCACAAAGAAGGACTCTTATCCCTTTTTTACAAATAGGAAGAATGAGGTTCAAGTAAATTAATTAATTTGCCAAGATCACATTGCCAAGAGGCTGGGAATCAGAGATATGCTTCCAAAAAACATACCTCTTTTCATGAGACCACATTCCTTCTGTGAAGCACAATGTTAATTTCTTAGTGGCACCACAAATCCAGTTCTGCACCATGACTTCTGCTTATTTGTCCCACAAAGCTTCCTCATTGGGGTCATTTTAGTAACAAAAATCACAATGCAGCTGAGTTTTTCTTAGGTTGCATTTTGCCTAATGCACAAACAGCAAACAGGCAAAATCTTCAGGCCTGTGAATGGCTCTTCTACCTGCAACATTTTCAGGGTCAAAAATCATGCATGTGTATTCCACATAAATCTGAGTTCTAACTTTATATTATTTCATTTTATTTCACATGGATATTTCTGGTCTTTTCTAGAATATCTGAAAGTTCTCTTCTGAAGGTGGTTAGTAACCATGGAAATGAGGCTATTATGGTTCAGAATAAATTTACATAACTATTAGGAAATTATTTCAAGCTTGTAAAATGTGGAATTTATCTCAACGCTAACATGACCACTGATGCAATAAAAATCTAAGAAGAACTGCAAATCAATCCAAAATGATTCAGGCCCCAATAAAGGATTATAAAGCAAGTGTAAAGAATTTTCTTACAGTAATACTTAAACAAATGCAAAGTTTGTAAAGTGAAATTCTGAAATATTCTGAATACAGATAGCATAAAAGAACGGATTATAATCTACTGTCGGATATCTTTTTTTTTTTTTTTTTTGAGACGGAGTCTCGCTCTGTCACCCAGGCTGGAGAGCAGTGGCCGGATCTCAGCTCACTGCAAGCTCTGCCTCCTGGGTTTACGCCATTCTCCTGCCTCAGCCTCCCAAGTAGCTGGGACTACAGGCGCCCGCCACCTTGCCCGGCTAGATTTTGTATTTTTTAGTAGAGACGGGGTTTCACCATGTTAGCCAGGATGGTCTCGATCTCCTGACCTCGTGATCCGCCCATCTCGGCCTCCCAAAGTGCTGGGATTACAGGCTTGAGCCACTGCGCCCGGCCTACTGTCGGATATCTTATCCAGAAGTATGGAGTACAGAGTACTCAGTACTTAAGAAGTACTTAAGAAGTACAGAGTACAGTACTTAAGAAGTACAGAGTACAGTATCAGGTACTACTACATTAGGTGCTAAGGATCTAAAGATTGACAAGATCCAGTCCTGTCCTCATGTAACTCAGTCCAGTAGGGTAGAAACTGGATACAAAAACTGGGGGGAAAATGTAAATGTGATAGTTAAAACAAGACAGATAATGTACAAAACATATGTGCACACTTAATGCACAGCTACTGGAAGGAGGTAGGGAGAAGAAAGGTACAAGGGATAGGAATAGGTAGGAGTCAGAGTTTCAGAGGTTTCTGAGGAAAGCCATGCAAGGGAGTGGAAGGAGGAACATTCTAGGTAGAAGTGACAGTACAAGCAAAAGAACTGCATGGTGTTTTTAAGTAGCTAGTGGTTGCCCTTGAAATTAAGTTAACTTGAGAAGCAATGGCAAACATGCACTCATCAGACTCAGAATCCAGTTCTCTCTCTGCTTGGAGCTTAGAAGAAAAATGACCCCTTCAAGGTAAGTAAACATCCAGTACTCTGAAAATTACAGGGAGAAGGCCTCAAGAGGAAGATATAAATTGGTATGAGGCTAATTTTTATAAGAAAGCCAAAGGATCTGATCCAATTTACAACATAACTTTGTGGCACAAATCATACTTCTTACATGTTGCTTCGGGATCTTACTTTTCTTCATTTAACACACCCAAAGTATTTTATCTTGCCATTTAAGAGACTTCTAAAACATAATTTTTGTAGGAAGCATTGTATTCTGATATATAGATAGGCTATTTCATTTAACCAATCACCTATTTTTTGGCATTTAAGTGGTTTATAATTTTTGCCACTAAATATACATCATTGCATGGATATTTCCATGCATAAATCTTTGCACACATCCTTGATTATTTCATCAAAACAAATTATCAGACATGGAACTGAACTGCTGGTCAATGAATGTGTGAGTTTTAAAGCTTTTGATAAGATTACTAAACTGCCCTCCAAGAAGGTTATATCAATTTGCACCACTACCAGCAGTGTGTGAGAATCCCCATATTACCACAATTTTGCCAAGAGTGGGTTATTATTTTTAAATTCAATCAGTAGGCAAAATGGGCTACTTTAATCTGTATTTCTTATACAATTAGTGGGGTTGAACTCTTTTCAGGTCAGCTGGCCATTTTCACCTCATTTCATAAGCAAACTATGTTTTCCACCCCCCCCTTTTTTTTAACAGATATTAATCTTGTTCTTATTAATAAGTACCATTTATATCATTGCGATCATTTTTCCAAGTTTTTAATGAAAGAATCATGTTTGCCACTCTGTGAAGAGTGGTTTTGAGGACAGACCAGGTTAGAACTAGAGAAATCAGTTAGGATGCTACTGCAGTAATATAGGTAAGAGATGACTTGGACTTGAATCAGGGGAGTATACCATATACTCTGACTGAATGCGTTCTGTCACTCAGCTTTGCTTCTGGCACCTCCATTTCCTCTTCCCCTTTCTTCCCATTTTACCTAAACTATATGCCGTAAGCCTTAAGTTACTCAGTTTATTTCATTTTCACTTTGGGGTGAAGATTCAGTTTCAGTCTTTTCGATCTAGTTTCCAAGTAAGTCTATGGTCAAGTATTAACAAAACAAGTGACTGGTTAACTTTAGAACAGGATTTAGTGTTGGGGAGGTTATAAGAATCTTTATTTTAAATTTTTTTGGATGAAATTTTTATCTATTATATACTAAACATTCTTGCTGCTGCGTACAAAGCCATAGCAGATCTGAGGCACTCTTGAGGGCTGAATTATTCTCAAAGTTGAAAGATGTCCTTGGGTTAAATTAAAAGTCCTACCAAAACCTGAGGTGGGGATGGGGAGCCTTTGTCTCCACCAGTTCCACTCTACTCTCCCCTGAAATCCTCTGCCTTTTGAAAGCAGATCATTTTCGCTATGACATTGGATGCTACAGGTATCTGTCACTGGGCCAGCGGGGACCTCTGAAGCCTTCTTGGTGGCCTGGCTTATTTCCCCTGCCCCATTCTGTGGCTTTTCTAATGGGCTTTCAGAAATTTTGTAATCTCATAACTTTCTAAGCTCCACCACTTCCTT
This sequence comes from Rhinopithecus bieti, assembly GCF_001698545.2. Taxonomy (NCBI): domain Eukaryota; kingdom Metazoa; phylum Chordata; class Mammalia; order Primates; family Cercopithecidae; genus Rhinopithecus; species Rhinopithecus bieti. Next base: position 384,556 of record NW_016804464.1, read on the forward strand.
AATTTTAAGAACTTTATTTGAAAGTATAAATTAAAGGTGTTGTTTGTAGACTTAACCACTCAATGAAAGCCCAGCTATCATTGCTGACTGTTAAGCAAATGATGCTGGTCATCGCAGCTTCAACATCTGTTTTCTGCCGCTTGACTCTCTCTGCTGATCTCAAAGTTTCCTGGCTTTTCCTCCCTCAGCCCCTTGTCACCCCTTTGATGTCCTGTGTAGTGAACTGGTGACAGAAATTGTTGTTGCCCCTCTCCCTACAACATCACATATAAGTTTCCAATTTTATTACTACAAGAAAAGTGCTTTACGCTCGTTCTTCTAAAAAGAAAAGAGTTTAATCCTTGTAACAACCCATTCAACTGATAAAAGAAACAAAGACACAGGTAAATTAATTAAGTTGGCCAAGTTCACAAAGCTAAGTGACAGAGCTGAGACTGGAATCCAGGCTCACTGGGGCAAGACTGCTCTCAGTCACTCCTCTGTGTTAACTCCAGTTAATGCTGAAAAAGCCGACTATGAAGGGTCTGGATGTACTCTGTATGCATGACATAAGGAATTTGCTTTTTATCCCGAAGCAAAAAGAACTCAGAGTTCTAATTAATGACAGCAGAATATTGTAATTGATCATGAAGTAAAGGGAAGTGAAATCACAAAGACTGATAGAAAAGGGGAGATCAATGTCTTAATGTGGCCAGAGATAAGAGTAGAGCAGAAGAGTCAAATAAGTAGAGTGACATAGGCTATGGCTTAAGGAAAGACAGCGAGGTTTAAAACTTAAGTGGTAGATTAGTTATAGGTATTTACAATGTCAACGGGGTAGCCAATTTAGAATATATCAATTTGTTCCACAAAATACAAATGGAAAATTTCTTTTGGTGGCGGGGAGAGGACACGTGTATCACAGTCTATTGTAACTGTTTTAAGAAAAAAAGGAAAAGTTTCTGTTTTAAAAAACCCTCATGACCCATTTTAAGTGTTATCAACAATCTGAGATGACAGGAAATACATGATGGGCTAATTCACGTCACTGCATGTGTAGAAACTCCAGAAGTTAATGATAAGACAATAAATCTGAAACATTTAACAGATGAAAAATGAACTTACAACCTTTTCTACATTAGCACTCACTATGGCATTTCCTATAGCTATAACTTCTTAAAAAAATAACAGAAGTCAGACAGGTATGACTGTATTTATATATATATATCTCCAGTTATTTCTCAAAATCTATTCTCCCTATCTGAAAAATAAATGCTTTCAGTTATGGGACAGGGCTCAAAACAAAATTTTCCAAATATGTTTTTGCACATTATAAGTTCTAATCCGTAAACAGTAAAAAAAAAAAAAAAAAAAGGAAAAGAGATGATCTCACGTGGCACACATGAACGATACAGCTTGAATTGTAACTACCACCCAGATTAAGAAAAAGAACATAAACACACCAGAAGCGGGGCTGTGCAACATTCAGTAACTACTCTGCCCTTCTCCAAAAGTAATCACTATTCTGACTTCTAAAACCACAGTTTAGTTTTGTCTGTTTTTGAACTTTACGCAAATGGAATTATACATAATAATATAATTATATATATAGTAGGTATTCTTTTGTGTCTGGCTTCTTCTTTACGGGTGTTTCTGATTTATCCACATTGTTGAATGTAGCAGTGATCTGTCAATTTTCATTGCTGATAATTTGCCATTATATGACTGGAACACTACTCTACATTTGTATTTTGATGGACATTTGAATTATTCCTAGTAAGAACATTATTGTCCATGGTTTTGGGGGCATATAATTATACATTTCTGGTAAGTATACTCCTAGGAATACACCTACTGTATCATAGGGCATTTCTGTGTACAGTTTTTTTTTAAGTTTTTATTTTTTAGAGATGGTCTTGCTTTTTCACCCAGACTGGAATGCAGTGGCACGATCGTAGTTCACTAAAACCTCAAATTCCTTGGCTCAAGCAATCGTCCTGCTTCAGTCTCCCGTGTAGCTGGAACTACAGGTGCATGCCACCATGCCTAGCTGATTTTTTCATTTTTTGTAGAAATAGGGTCTCACTATGCTGCCCAGGCTGGTCTTCAAATCCCGGCCTCAAGTGATCCTCCTGCCTCAGCCTCTCAAAGTGCTGGGATTACCGGCATGAGCCGCTGTGCCTAACCAGTGTACAGTTTTTAATAGATTCTGCCAAACAGAATTTTAAAGTGATTGTGTCAGTGTATACTCCTGTCAACAGTACATTAGAGTTCCCAGTGTTTTTCATCCTAACCAATGCCTGGTATTTGTTAAGCTTTTCAATTTTAGCCATTCTAGTGGAATATAGTGATATCCCACTGTCGTTTTTATTTGCATTTCTCTGAAGACTAATGATGACAACCACTTTTTCAAATATTAATAGCTAGCTGGACATCTTCTTCCAGGTCGATGTTCAAGTCTTTTGCCCATTTTCTATTGGTTTCTCTGTCTTTGTTTATCTTACTGATCTGTAGTTCTTTGTAGAACCTACATCAGGGATTGGCAAACTTTTTCTCTAAAGAGCCAGACAGTAAATATTTTAGGCTCTGTGAGCCATATGGTCTCTGTCACAACTACTCAACTCCTGTGTAGTGGCATGAAAGCAGTCATAGGCAATACATAAATGAATGAGTGTGGCAGTATGCCAGTAAGACTGCATGAACAATAAATTTTGAAATCTCGTAAAATTTTCATGTATCACAAAATATTATTCTTCCGATATTTTCAACTATTTAAAATATATAAACTATTTTTAGCTCACAAGCTGTACAAAAACAAGCAGTCAGGAAGATTTAGCCCACAAGCAGTACTCTGACAACCCGGGGTCTAGATAAAGGTCTCTGTCAAGTTATGTACGTCTTCTCTGGGATTTATCAATATTGTTATGCATTACAAAGAATCAACTTTTGGTTTTGCTGACATTCTCTGTTTTGAATGTTTGTTTTTTTATTTCATTAATTTTTGCTCTTGTCATCATTTCCTTCTTCTGTTTTCATTGGTTTGCAAATATTTTCTCCCATTCCATAGGTTGTCTCTTCACTGCCGACTGTTTCCATTACTGGCAGGAGCATCTCAGTTCAATGCAATCCAATTTATCTATTTTTGCTTTTGTCGCCTGTGTTTTCTGGGGTCACATCCAAAAAACCTTTGCCAAAACCAATGTCAATAAGCTTTTTCCCTCTTTTCTTTTACTAGTTTTACAGTTCAGGTGTTATGTTTAAGTGTTTAATCCATTTTGAGTTGATTTTTGTGTGTGGTGTATATAAGAGATAAGGGTCTGATTTAATTCTCCCACATGTGGCTATCCAGTTTTTCCAGCACCATCTACTGAAGAGACTATGCTCTCCCCATTGTACATTCTTAGCATCAAGAGAGCCAGGAGAAATCTGCACTGCCTTTTCTTTTTAAAGAAATTCTCTCCAAGTATGACAACCAATGCACAGCTTTTTAAAAGCCTCAGAAGTCACATATGACTTCTGCCATACTCTATTGATCCAAATAGCTCCAAGCCCGCCCAGATTCAAGAGCAAGGGACATAAACTCCCCCACTCTCAGAAGGATAGTCAAAGAATCTGGAATCTGGGAGCTGTTTTAAAACTCCCCCTTTGTTTTAAAAGGCTCTTGCAGTATTTCCCAGATATATCTCTTATTGAGTATTTATTCCAAAAGTGTTTTCAATGTATGTTTGTGTAGCAAACCTTCAGAGGTCTTATGTGATAATTTTTATTATGCCTCACATTTTGCATGCATATAGATTGTGTGTATTCAATGTCTTTTAACACCTTAAAAAGATTACTCTAGCCGGGCGCGGTGGCTCAAGCCTGTAATCCTAGCACTTTGGGAGGCCAAGACGGGCGGATCACGAGGTCAGGAGATCGAGACCATCCTGGCTAACACGGTGAAACCCCGTCTCTACTAAAAACTACAAAAAACTAGCCGGGCGAAGTGGCGGCGCCTGTAGTCCCAGCTACCCGGGAGGCTGAGACAGGAGAATGGCGTGAACCCGGGAGGCGGAACTTGCAGTTAGCTGAGACCCGGCCACAGCACTCCAGCCGGGGTTACAGAGCGAGACTCCGTCTCAAAAAAAAAATAAATAA
>NW_016804464.1:388991-411257 GCF_001698545.2 Rhinopithecus bieti
AAAAAAAAAAATTACTCTATTGTCCTCTTGATACCAGATTTCTCAAATCAACACTTAGGTTCAATCCAATTCTTTTCCTTTTGTAGGTGATCTGCTCTCTGTCACTGGAAGCTTTTAGAATTTTTTTGGCTTTGATATTATACGTTACTGTATATACAATTATATATTATTGTATGTTACTGTAAATGGACCTCAAGGTGGGTTTTTCCTTCTTTCACCTATTTAACAGTCTGTAGGTCCTTTTAGTCTAAGGTGTTCTACAAGTCTAATTCTGAAAAATGTATCTTAATTATTTCTTCAAATATTTGCCTCTTCCTTTCTCTCTAAGACATCTATTTATCTAGATAGTCCTTCTACATGTACCTATCATATCTCTTAGATTTTACTCCATGTGTTATCTTTCTTTATCATTTAATGCTGCATTCTCAGAGAATTACTCAATGTAATCTTCCAATTCATGAGTTTGCTCATCAATGGTATACCTTTCTCTGACCAGGCACAGTGGCTCATGCCTGTAATCCCAGCACTTTGGGAGGCCCAGGCAGGTGGATCGTTTGAGCCCAGGAGTTCGAGACCAGCCTGGGCAACATGATGAAACCCCATCTCTACCAAAAATACAAAAACTAACTGGGCATGGCAGCACATGTGTGTAGTCTCAGCTACTTGTGGGGCTGAGGCACAATGATCGCTTGAACCCAGGAGGTCGAGGCTGCAGGGAGCAGAGACTGTGCCACTCCACTCCAGCCTGGGTGACAGAGGGAGAGGCTGCAGTGAGCAGAGACTACAGTGAGTGAAACAGCACTCCTAACTCTTAGGGAGAAACAGCACTGGGAGCAGTCTTTCTAGATTGAAAGCTACCAATCTGGGAGTTCTGAGGGGGTGGGAAGAAGAGAAGAGGTAGAAAAGTGATCTCTGGTCATTTTAGTCACCTCTAGTCATTTTAGTCACCTCTAGCCGGCACTTGAGGGTACATTTCCATATGGAGGAATGGCAAAGGAGATGGGGATAAAGACAAGACTATGTATACATGACATCTTTATTTTCTGACGTCTGAATCAGAGAACCTACAAGGGGAAAAGGGAAGAGTATGGAGAAAAAGGAAGAACAACTACTCTTGCAGTAATTATCAGAAGTATGAACAGAGGAAAATAAACACCAGATCATCAAACCAAGCTATATTGAGAGGCATAGTATGCTCCTTCCTGGGTGATCTGTTCACCCAAAAGAAAAGGACACCAACACAGAGGAGAGACATAATTTGGGGTCACAGAACAGAGACATCTTCATCAGAAAACATCCTGAGAGAAGAAAAGTGAATCTTCCAGATGCCCCAGATCATACCTTTCCTGTCACTACTACTACTACTACTCAAAATAATAACAATAACTAACATTGAGCTTTTACAATATTCTAGTCATTATTCCAGGGGTTTTACAAGTATTAGCTCTTTTAACCCTCAAACAATCCCAATAAGGTAAATACTCTTATTATTTCCATTTTACAGCTGAGGAAAATGAGGTTCAGAGAAATTAAGTACGTTTCCTATAGTCATATATCTAGGAAACATTAAGATTTAGAATTTAAACCCAAGCAGTCTGGTCTAGGAGTTATGCTTTTAATTGTTTTGCTGTATTGCCTCGACCATGTTAATATTTTTTAAAAATTAGCAGACCCAGAAAGTACACAGAATTTTAAAATTATACAGCAAATATTTACATACCTTGTACTGTAAGTTCTGCTTGAGCTTCAATTGTCTCATTTCCATTATCAGCTATACAAAAATAAGTCCCAGCATCATCCTCAGTAACATCACTGATCTCCAGGCTACCACCTGCCAGCAATACCAGTCTTTCAGAACTGTGTTAAAAAGAAAGAAAGAAAAAAAAAAGATACATTTCAGTACTAGGAAAATAATACCTGAGAAACTCTCCACATAAAATAGAGAAAACACTTAAACAGTATTATTATTTATATAGCTATAGATGAACCAAGACTAACATAAAATTATCAGAATTTAATTTAGTCCAATTTGCTTTGCTCATATTTTACATGCATAAGTATCACAAATACAAATCAAATGTTACAATGAATTATCCCTGACACTTCTAGTTATTCCCAAAGGGGTATCACACTTAGAACCAATTTCAGTTCCTTCAGCCCATCCATGTCTCCCTATTCTGGCCAGTTTTTTCCAAATTATGTAATTTTGAAGTCTGGAATCAATCTGAGAGTTAGTTACACCACCACAGCTATGCTACAATGAGATTAGTAACAGAAAGAAAACATAAAGAGGGCAAAATGTTAGATCCAAAACATTAAGTCAAGGGGTCACAGTGCCTACTGAAAGTTTCCCTATGGTAGCTTATCTAGGAGAGGGAGGAAAAGAGGAAGGGAAGAGACAGAGAATGGTTGCCAGAGAGCTGCTCCCTGGGTGTGGTAGCTGGGCACAAATCAGTCACCATCATGCTATTATCAATCAGGATGTTTACTGGCCAACTCTACAGAGTTATTTAAGCTGATTTAAAGAGAACCTAAATAATCCCATAACACTGAAGAACAATCAATATTCTGATCAAATTTGTATAAAGTGAACAAGTTTAGTTAATTTGGAGAGTTATTAACCAAATCAGACATATAAAGATACTTGACATAGGGCAAGAGATGCAGTTAATTCTAGAGACAAGTACCTAATTAAAGCTGCCACTTTAAAAGTCACTTTCATAGATGACATAAATTCAAAATATAGTACCAAACACAAAAATAAATGTACACATATATTTTTATTTTGAAGTTCCACATCCAAACTCGTTTCCACAGGTTAGACTTTTCTTCCAAATCTTAATACTGTTAAAAAGTTCTGATTACAATTTGGCTTTTCATATAGAATTCCTTATAGGCTGGCCTCAAACTCCTGAACTCAGGTGATCCACCCGCCTCGGCCTCCCAAAGTGCTGGGATTACAGGAGAAACCCCGTCTCTACTAAAAATACAAAAATTAGCCAGGTGTGGTGGTGCATGCCTGTAATCCCAGCTACTCAGAGGTTGAGGCAGGAGAATTGCTTGAACCCGGGAAGCGGAGGTTGCAGTAAGCCAAGATCATGCCACTGCGCTCCAGCCTGGGTGACAGAGCGAGACTCTATCTCAAAAAAAAAAAAAAGAATTCCTTATAAGGGTAAAAAAAATCAGAGGAAATGACTATACAGTCTTGGCCACATTTATAATTCTCATTCTAGGTAAATGAAGTGCTAGTCTGGCTTAAATTTCATTACATTGTAAAGTCTAGGTAACTAATCTTCCTGAATTTGATAAACATGATTAAGTTTCTGGACATAGAAAGCCGAAAGCCAGAATCAGATTTGGTGACTTCTCCAAGAAATACGACCCTGCAAGGTCATGACTAACCTTTATCAAGCAACCTTCCTATCAGAAATGTCTTAATTACACCCTTAAATCCCAGGTTTACCTGATGAAACAGAGAAGCAAGATATTATACAACGGAATAGAGCAGGAATGACTGGGATGAAATAAATGGAGAGATAAGACAGGTCTTTGGTGCCTCACAAAATAAGAAAAATTTACAAAAATTAAAATCCTACACTTTATACCTGGATAAAATTTACTAAGTTTCAGAAACAAAAAACTTAATGTTCATCAAATGAAAAATCAGCAATGTATACACGATACCCAGCTGAGATGAACATAATTTGAAACACTAGTTGTTATTTTTGAAAGCGAGATATAGTAATTTATATCTAATAATTATACTAAAAAATATTGTTGATACTTGATATGCCTGATACTTGATACTGATAGTACCAGTAGCGTAGCAGTCAGTCTTTCTTAATGGGATTGATTTTACTCCCTTTAAAAAAAGCCTGGAAGAATTAATGTCCATTTGCTTGGCAGAATTAATTCATTCAACGAGTTTAAGGCTCACAGTAAAAAGACCATCAAGCCTTTGGAACTCCAAAATTCAAAGATGCAAAGAAAAAAACCAATGTGAAAAAATACATACAGCCAATGGACTCAAGTAAACTCAGTGTTCCTGCGCGTAAGGTATCCCTGAGCAGCCTAGGGTCAGTCTGGAAGAGGTTGGTGTGCTAAGGAGAACTTTTCTTTTTTGACCAAGGGGAAAGGTTTAAAAAAAAATTATTTCAATAGGTTTTTGGGGAACAGGTTGTGTTTGGTTACACGAAAAAGTTCTTCAGTGGTGATTTCTGAGATTTTGGTGCACCCATCACCCAAGCAGTGTACACTGCACCCAACGTGTAGCCTTTTATCCCTCAGCACCCCCCCCACCCTTTCCCCCGAATCCCCAAAGTCCACTGTATCATTCTTATGCCTTTGCATCTTCATAGCTTAGCTCCCACTTACGAGTGAGAACACAGGATGTTTGGTTTTCCATTCCTGAGTTACTTCACTCAAAATAATGGTCTCCCATTCAATCCAGGTTGCTGTGAATGGTATTATTTCATTCAATTTTATGGCTGAGTAGTATATATTTATACCACAATTTCTTTATTCACTCATCAATTGATGGGCATTTGGGCTGGTTCCATATTTTTGCAATTGCAAATTGTGCTGCTATAACATGCATGTGCAGTATCTTTTTTGTATAATGACTTCTATTCCTCATTATAGATACAGGAATGGGATTGCTGGATCAAATGATAGATCTACTTGTAGTTCTTTACAGAATCTCCACGCTGTTTTCCATAGTGGTTGTACTAGCATACATTCCCACCAGCAGTGTAAAAGTGTTCCCTTTTCACCACATCCACGTCAAGATCTATTACTTTTTGATTTTTTGATTATGGCCATTCTTGCAGGAGGAAGGCGGTTTCGCACTGCGGCTTGATTTGCATTTCCCTCATCATTAATGATGTTGAGCATTTTTTCATGTTTGTTGGCCATTTGTATATCTTCTTTTGAGAACTGTCTATTCATGTCCTCAGCTCACTTTTTGATGGCATTGCTTGTTTTTTTCTCACTGATTTGTTTGAGTTCCTCGTAGCTTCTGGATATTAGTCCTTTGTCGGATGTATAGATTGTGAAGCTTTTCTCCCATTCTGTGGGTTGTCTGTTTACTCTACTAATTATTTCTTTTGCTGTGTGGAAGCTTTTTAAATTAAGTCCCATCTATTTATCTTTGTTTTTCTTGTGTTTGTTTTGCATTCAGGGTCATGAAGTCTTTGCCTAAGCCAATGTCTAGAAGGGTTTTTTGAATGTTATCTTCTAGAATTTTTATGGTTTCAGGTCTTAGGGAAAGGCTTTTGAGCAGAGTAATGACACAATCAGACTTTTATGAAGAAACAAAAAAAGGTGGGAAAACACTGAAGCAGAAGTTTGATTATATAATTACAATGGTCCAGAATTAAAGAGCAAAAGATTAACTATGGCTGTAACAATAGGGACAAAAAGAAAGCAAAAAAGTATTGACTACTCTTAAAAAGTTGGATCAAGAAGGTAAGGAGAGAGATTTACTCATTCATTTAACAAATATTTATTGGTGTGTCCATATGTGTCAGGTAGCAGCTGGGAATATAGCACTGAGCAAAAACACAATCAGTGCTGTCATGCATCTCAAGTGGGAAACACAGACATAGAAGATAATTCTACAAAATGGTATAGCAAAAGAACCTGCCAGGAAATTAGGGACGAGGAGAGATTTTCCTGACAAAGTAACCCCTAAGCTGAGATCCGAAGAATGAGTAGAAGCTAACTAAAATGAGGTGGGAAAAATATTTCAGAAAGATAGACTAGCACATGCAAATTAATTGTGGCAGAAAGGATCACAGTGGTTTGGGGATCTAAAAGAAATCAGTGTGGCAAAGTGTAAGAAAAGAGAGGAGGATGAGGATGGAGCCAGACTGCATAAGGCTTTGAAAACCGTTTTAAGAATTTGGGTCCTTAACCTAAGAACAATGGAAATCCATTAAACATTTTTAAAAGTGGGTAGGGGGTTGAGAGTGCTGTGGTAAAATGAGAGCTTTGAAAAGACTGCTCTGGCAGGAGTGTGAAGGTGTATCTGGAATGAGGCCAGAGTACAAGGGGGAAGAACAATTAGGAGGCCACTGCAGAGACTGTAACTTAGAATAAGGCCCGTGGTTAATTCATGGATGGATTCCAGAGACATGTAGGAGGTAAAATCTTGCAGATACATTAGATAAAGAAACTGAGAAGAAAACAGATGTTAAAGACAACTTCTTTAGGATGGTAAGAATGAAGAGAAAACCAAAAAAGAAAACGGTTTAATTCAGTTTTTTGTTTGTTGTTATTTGAAAGAGAGTAAAGTTTTTAAAATCTGCATTGAAGAGACCTTTTCTTCACTGAGATTTCTATTTTTTCATTTGCTTCAAATGTGTTTATAATTGTTCACTGAAGCGATTCTTTGATGACTGCTTTACAATCTTTGTCAGGTAATTCTAAAATCTCTGTCACTGTCTTTTCTCCTTTCAGCTGAGGTTTTCCTGATTCTTGGTATGATGTATTATGTTCAACTGAAACCTGGATATTTTAGGTATTATGTTATGACACTCTGGATCTTATTTAATCCTTCTGTTTTAGCTCTCTTCTTCTAACACCACACTAGCAGAGAAAGTGGGTGGGGGGCGGAGTGCTGTCTCATTACTGTCAGTTCAAGTTTCCCACTCAGCCTCCACTAACATGTAAGTGGGGAGGGGTTTCCTCATTGCTTCTTAGCAGGGTTGGGAGTTCCAGCAGCCCCCTAGGCCTCCGCTGATGCCTCCCTGGGTAGAAGGGGTAGGACTGTCTCATTATTGTTCCCCACCTGGTCACATGGTGTTGACACCACGGAGGGGGCCTTGCTACTACATGATGGTAAAGTCTTGACTCTCCACTGGGCCTCCTTTGATACCACCCTAGTGTGAAGGGAAGGGTTGCCTCTTACAGCTGGATGGGGTGAAAGTCGAGGCTCTCCATGTGTTCTCTACTGACATGGGAGGGGCCTCATTACTGCCTGGCTAGGATAAAAGTCTTGGCTCCCTACTCCAACTTTGACACCACTTAGCAAGGAGGCTGAGATGTCTCACCACAACCTGGGAAGGGTGGAAATCTAGGCTCCTGGCATGGTCTTTGACTGGCATGGTAGGGTGGGGCCACAGTTTCTTCTGTGGTGTTTGACTGGAATAGGAGTAAGTACAGTCTAACAGCTTTTGTCTTGGTGAGATGCCCTTTTCCTGCCCCTTTGGCTAGAGAGCACCTTCTGTTGAGGCGTTTTTTGTTTGTGCCTATTAGGGTTTCCAGGTTGCTGGCTTCTTTAGCTCCAAGTCTGGGACATATGAGGCAAAACACAGCCCAGGTTCCTGACAGGCTCTTGGGCGGGGTGGGGAACCTGAGCCCATAGAACTAACCACCAAGTTGGCTGGGTGCAGTAACGCACATATGTAATCCCAGCATTTTGGCAGGCCAAGATGGATGGATCATTTGAGGCCAGGAGTTTGAGACCAGCCTGGCCAACATGGCGAAACTCTGTCTCTACTAAAAATACAAAAATTAGCTGGCAGTGGTGACACATGCCTATAATCCCAGCTACTCATTTGATCCTGGGAGGCAGAGGCTGCAGTAAGCCCAGATCACACCACCACACTCTAGCCTGGGCAACAGAGCAAGACTCTGTCACAAGAAATAAAAAAAAGAACTAACAATCATGCTGTTCCTTGGGTCTCAAGCTCCCTAGCAACTCAATCTCAATTTTTCTCTCTCTACCTTTCAGTCTTCTTATGCTTGTTTCACATGTAACATCTTGGGTTTTGGGGTGTATTTAGCAAAAGGAATAGGGAAAAATATATCTACTCAATTTTCCCAGAAGTAGAAGTCTTTCATTTGTTTTTTAAATAACCTTATTTTTCTACTACTGTCAATTCTAATAATATCAAGCATTTTAACCTGTTCCTTTGCAGTGGGCTTCAGATCTATCATTCCATTAAAAGATAACATTATTTGACTACTAAATTACATTTTTCTGTCAATCACCTTGAACATTAGCATTTATATTTTCCGGATTCTCTCCCTTTAAATTAAAACTACTTAGTGAATGGGATCCATTTCGACCCCCCTCTTTCATTAGCTATGATTATTGTAAACATGAACAAATGTGATCAAAGGTTAAATATATAGATCAATTCTTGGACATTTATAAAAGTCATGGAAATGTTTTTAAGTTCACTTTCAAAGAAGTCTTAAGATTAGTAATAAAAAAGGATGTTTAGTTATTTAAGATCTTTTTTTTACTAGAGCCAGCCCAACACTATCTGAATTTCTAGCCACTTTTTTCTTTCAACTTCTAATCTTCTAATTTGGGGTCTAGATCATTTATTAGCTAAGGCCTATCTACATATCTCATAAGGCTCTAGCAGAAACAAAGATATTTTGAGTAATTACATACATCCAACCAAAAGCACTCCTGTGCTTCATTCACTTACTTATATTTTCCTACATTACTTTGGGTTATTCAAGCTAAATATATTGCCCACCACTTCCCCTCCCCAGTTATGTGCCAGGCACTGTGCTAGAGTCTGGATAGACCAATGTGAACACCACCAACACTGTCCTGCTCTTATTTTCTTCTGAAACTTCTTGAGACAGTGAAATATCAAGGCAGTGCTTCTCAGACTTTTCAGCCACCTAACCTGAGTATTCAGGAGCCTACAGAACTAAAGGCAGAAATAAGTCAACTCAATCTTCAAAGTCTACCACTTTATCCTTAAAATTCAGAGGAATATTACTAACCACGACATAGTCACTAAAAATTATCTGCTCCCAAGGATATCTCTGAATAAAACTGGATGTTTCAGGAAGATATGAAACTCTTCTATCATGACATGCATACCCTGGCCCACTCAGACCCCAGTCTGAGAATCATTCTACTAAAAGAACAATTCTCTGACACATTGTATAAAATAGCAATCCTATCTCTATTTCTCTTGGCACTCCTGATATAATTTGTCTTAATCTTCTTCATAGCACTTACCATAACCTGACATTTTTTATTTTTACTTAGTATCTGACTCTTTCCCACTAGAATATGAGCTCTATGAGATCAAGAACTCCATCTGCTTTACTACTCTACTCCCAGCACCTGGAACATGCATGACATAGTCAGCATTTGATAAATATTTGTTGAGTAATTACTGAACAAATGAGAATCATAGAAAGCCTCACATTTATTTCTGACATAAAAAATCATTATATATAAGTTTTATATCTTCAGAATATCCCTTCATGACAAAATATGTTTTAAAATAACATATTTCAGCCTTCCTACTCCTGATAAAGATTTTGTTCTAACATATAGCCAATTAAAATTTCTACTGTAAGAACTTCACATGTTTATCCCTATTTTAAGGTTCCCTATGTTTCAGTTGGCAAAAAAAAAAAAAAAAAAATTGAAGTCTTATAAATTCTTTGCTTATATAGTATTTAGCTGGAAAGAGGAGCAGAAAGGAAGTAAAATGTAGAAAGGAGTAGGGAGGAAGCAAAATGTGGAGAGAGGAAGTTGGTGAGTGGATGGATGATGAGAAAGAAATGAGGTGATGTTGGGGAGAATGCCATGTTTTGCTAATGGAGCATGTGGGGAACAATCTTGACCGTATTCCATCATCCCCAGTGATCATTGTAGGCTGATCACCCAGGTAACTAGACAGATACCCATTTCTACATCTTGGCCACTGAACTATACAAATTAAAACTGTCTGTTCACTTTTGATTACACAACTGAGAAACTCTAGACCTGCCTTGTCCAAATCAATAGCCACTAGCCACATGTGGCTACCTGAAATGTGGCCTGTGTAACTGCAGAACTGAATTTCTGAAATTTTAAAATAAATGTACAAGCTAAAGCTGTGTTAAATGTTTCCCACTAAACACAAACTTTACTGTTTTGGTAGAACTACATTTCATGTTAACTGGTACATCACATAAAATATTACTATTATATTTATAATTGTACGTGTACTTCTTACTTTTAAAACATGGCTATAAGACATTTTAAATTACATGTGTGGCTTGTGTTATACTTCAATTGAACAGCACTGCTGTAGAACAATGGTCCTCAACTGGGGGCAATTTTGCTTCCCAAGGACTATCTCACAGTATCTAGGGACATTTTTGGTTGTCACAATTTGGAAATGCTACTGCCACCTTTGGGTAGAAGGCAGGGATGCCAGTAAACATCCTACAGTGCACAAGATAACATTATATTTTGGAAGCAAAAACATACCTACCTACCACCACCCCACATCTCTTAGGAGAATACATCTGAGAAAAGCACCCATTGCATAAGGGAGTAATGAGAGGAGACAGGAAGGAGAGTAAGGTGGTTGGTATTTTGTGAAAGATGAAGAATTTATGATTTCTAACAGGATTTCAAAAGGCAAAAACAACAGGATGAGGAATACAGTTTCTTTTCCTTTTTTTTTTCCTTGAGATGGAGTTTTGCTCTTGTTGCCCAGGCTGGAGTGCAGTGGCACGATCTCGGGTCACTGCAACCTCCACCTCCTGGGTTCAAGTGATTCTCCCACCTCAGCCTCCCGAGTAGCTGGGACTACAGGCGCATGTCACAACGCCCAGCTAATTTTTTGTATTTTTAGTAAAGACAGGGTTTCATTGTGTTAGCCAGGACGGTCTCGATCTCCCAACCTCGTGATCTGCCTGCCTCAGCCTCCCAAAGTGCTGGGATTACAGGCGTGAGCCACCGTGCCCAGCTCAATTTCTCATACTGATTGTGCAATGGAAAAACTACTGTCAATGAAATGCATATGAGAATGAGTAAGAAGACTCAGGCTACTCAGGACCAAAGCTCTTGCAAAAATTTAGGGAAGAAAATCCTGAAGCCTTAAGCTGAGTACACTGCTGCTTCAACAGAACAAAGGGAATAATTAATTATCTCTTAATATTTTGAAATTATCTTTTCCTTTAAATATCCTAATCATATATATCATATAAACATATTTCAAGGATGACATATGAGCATTATGATGTGTTTAAATAAAGTTGATAATCTTTTTAAATTAGTCAATAGTCCCAAATGGGATTAGACAAAGTCGTAAGCTAAGGCTGAAAAAGGCTTTTAGGCAGACAACACTTACCTCTCTGTATCAAGTGCCTCCTCATTTTTCATCCATTTAATGGTTGGAGTAGGAAGTCCTGAAGCAACACATGGCAACACTACATCCTGACCAATGACTCTGACTAAGGGAGAAGGCTGTTTCAAAAACACCAAGTCTGATGTCACCTCAGTATCTAAAAAAAAAACAAAAAACAAAACAAAACAACAAATTAACAAAAGACAATAATTAAATAAAGGACAAAACAAGCCGGGCATGGTGGCTCACACCTGTAATCCCATCACTTTGGGAGACTGAGGAGGGAGGACTGCTTGAGCCCAGGAGTTTGAGATTAGCGTAGGCAATATAGCAAGACCCCATCATTACCACACACACACACACACACACACACACAAAAGACAAAGCACTTTACTGCTTTAATCTTGAGGAATGACTAGTTCTTATTCAGTCTGTGTGGCTTTATATGACAAAATATTTTAAGCAAAAATGATATAAAGATTTCCATTCAAATTAGCAAACACTTCTCAAACAAATTCTATGTGCAAAGCATTGTGCTGGGCTCTTTAGGGGTCTTAAGGACATATAACGTACTGCTCCTGCCTTCAGGGTACGTACTTGTCAATCAATTGAGGGATATTTGACATGAATCCCCTTCACGTTGAAAGATAAGATAAAAGCCATAGGAGTGGTACAAACAGTGGAGACTGAGTAAGCTCAGGATCCTTGGCATCTTCCTCCTTGGTATCCTTATCCATACTCACAGGGATAAGATGTTTCCTTTCTTTCCCTGTATCTGTGTATTATTTCTGAAAAGCTTTCAGAGTTTCATCTCTTTAACTTGCTCACTTAGTCTGTCAATCCCTTGATTTTGTAATTGAGCAACCATCTAGCTACTACCATATTTGTATATTTCTTATTCAGACATTAGAATTAATGCGTGTTCACTTTATAGAGTTGTCCTCTTGTGGAAACATGGAAAGGCCACACTCTTGTGGGCAGAAGATAGAGCTCGCTCCTCAATAGGATAATATTAACTTAACATTGAGTTTTGACAAAAACGGTCTCAGGCTGAAAAGATGTGACTCTTTTGCTCACATGCTTTGGAAAAGATGTTCTACAGCCATGATAACAACCTCCAGGACTAGCCTTAAACTTGTCTAACCTATTAGTGACAGACCCATGGGCATGGTAACAAGGAAACATTGCCTAACTGATTAGTGACAACTCACAAGGGTGAATGTGCCTTTGAAAGCCAAACAAGCTCAGGCTTTGAAAGTCAGCCAACTAATGGTAGAGTCATTTGCTTTTAAGGTTGACATTCGCTTGCTCCCACCTCCATAATCAACCACAAAACATGTTTCTATGACTGACATTAATCCACCTCTGTCTCTTAACCAGTACAACCAAAAACAATGTCTTCTGAAAAACTCTATAGGAGATCAGGACTTAGCTTTGCTCAAGAAAACTATGTTTGATGAGCACAACTCTCCCTTACTTAAGTAAGCAAAACATTCCATGTTATGTTTTTGTTTCAGATATTGAGTAGTGATCTCATCTTTTGACACTACAAACCTTGTTTTCTTGGATCACATTTTGAGGATTTGCTTAAATGCTACCCTACGTGTTGAGAAGTTATTACCTCCATCATGTAAAAGCAAGTGAGCAAGCAGGCTGAACAATATTGGTATATGGCAATAGTTCTTTTTTTAAATTCACCTTGAATTACTTAGGTATATTTAATCAAATTTTGATAAGAATCAATTAAACAAATTCATAGCAAATATTACTGGCTTCTATGTGCCAGAAAGTGTTTTTGGCAGCAGACAAAATTCCCTGCTCTGATTGAGTTTACATACTAATGAGGGAGAGAGACAAGTAAGATAGAATATGTCACATGGTGATATGTTCTGAAGTAAAATGAAGGTAGAAGGAGAAAACACTGAGGGTGGAAATCAAAGACTGTTGTTTTAAACACAGTGTTCAAGAAAGGCTTCACTGATAAAGTGATATTGGAGCAGAGATGTAAGAGAGTGACCCAGGCAGGTATCTGAGGAAAGAGGATTCCAGGCAGAGAAAATGACCAAGAGCGTATCTGGAGTATTGTAGAAACATAAAGTGATCACAATCTTCGAGTGAGGGAGAGAAGAGTAGGAGATGGGATAGGGGAGAGAAAGGAAGAAAGTGGTATTAAGATTATAAATCTTTACAGGCCAGAACTTTAACTCTGAATGACACAGAAAACCATTAGGGAGTTTTGAGCAAAGATGTGACAAGACCTAATAATATACACCTTACACTGGCCACTGTGGCTCACACCTGTAAGCCCAGCACTTTGGGAGGCCAAGGTGGGACAATCACTTGAGCCCAGGAGTTCAAGGCCAACTTGGGCAATACGGCAAAATCCCATCTCTACAAAAAATACAAAAAAATTAGCCAGATGTGGTGGTGTGAACCGTTAGCCCCAGCTACTCGGGAGGCTGAGGTAGGAGGAACACTTGAGCCCAGGAGGTCAAGGCTGCAGTGAACCAGGATTACACCACTGCATCTAGCCCGGGTTACAGGGCAAGACTCCGTCTTAAGACACACACACGCACACTTTAAAAGATACTGTCCTTGCTGAGAATATACTGAGACAGAATTGACGAGGGATAATGACAAAAAAAGAACCCGGATTTTTAAAAAGATCAGTTGAAGGGCTATTAGGAACACCCTCAAGAGTTGCAGCTCAGAGTCCTGCTTTGCAAACCCATCCATAGGTTAAAAATGAGCCTATTTAATAGACATAGAACTCTTCCCAAATAATGTAGGGACGGTTCAATTATATTCAGAAACTCAAATTTGAGATGAGAAATATGGAGGGGGCACCTAGCAGTGAGAACAGAAGGTAAACAGTCATGAAACACCAAAAGGCTAGAGAGGCTATGATGAGCTACAAGTGGGAGGAAGTTATGAGTAAGCAGAAGTTATACAGTGAGAAAAGATATACAGAATTGATTAGGAGGAATGCCAGAAGGGGCAGGAACTGAGAAGACACACAAAAAGAAAGACTCAAATAGGAGCTGAGTTTACACTAAAATGGGGAGTATAAAGATCCAAGGACTCTTGCCTGCCATTGCCTCTAGAGCCACCATGTTAACACTTACCACCCAACCCATCCCTTATATGAATTAGCCTGGATAGGTATCTGATTTGTATAAGTGAAAAGATCTAACAATAAAAGTATCCTATTGTTGGGGAGAAGGCTTGACAAAAGACACAGAGCTAATATTTTTTTGACCAAGAATACCATTAGATAGTGAACATATTTTATCGCTTGATAAATTTTTAATAATGCATTCCCTGAAGAGTGGATCTTCTGGTACATTTTCTTCTTTTCACTCCTGTAAGAAACTGAGACTCCTTATGCTGAGAGTAAAATGTCATACCACATATTAACATTCTTCTTTTTTTTTTTTTTTTTGAGATGGAGTCTTGCTCTATCGCCCAGGTTGTAGCGCAGTGGCACAATCTCGGCTCACTGTACCCTCCACCTTCCGGGTTCAAGCAATTTTCCTGCCTCAGCCTCCAGAGTAGCTGGGGTTTCAGGCACCCGCCACCATGCCTGGCTAATTTTTGTATTTTTAGTAAAGACAGGGTTTCACCATGTTGGCCAGGCTAGACCTCAGGTGATCCACCACTTCAACCTCCCAAAGTGCTGGGATTACAGGCATGAGCCACTGTGCCCGGCCAATATTCATTATTTTTAAAAATTCTAACAGAACGATGTTTACCCATTCATAAACATAAAACCATCAGTCCTGATAATGAATTAATACCTGGAAGAACCTTCAATTCAACTTCATCACTATACTTTGGTGGCCCACCACTTTCCACTATGCAGCGATAAAGCCCGCCATCTCCTTCAGTTGCATTGCTGATAACCAGCATTCCACTTGGAAGTTTGATAACTCTATCATCCAGAAGAAGGGGGTGTCTGTTCTGTTCCCACCTCACAAACGGGACCAAATCTGCATTAACTTCACAATTCAGAATTGCGCTGTTCCCAGCATAAACTGAGGAAGGTTCTGGTTGGCTGGTAAATCTTGGAAGACCTGGACAAAAAAGGAAAAGAAGAAATAAAATTTAATTAAATACTACTTTAAAATTTTGTCTTGGGTGCCAGGAGCAAGTCAGCCCACATGGCTACAACATATGGCAGAACCAGGGTTGAAGAAAAGGTCCACAGAAATAAGCTAAATACAGGAATACTGGGCAAATAAGTAAATGCATTAAGGATAATTGGAATCAGATTCCTCACAGTTGGAGAAGCAAGACACAAACATTGAAAAGGAGATGGGTAGAATAAGTCCTATGGTACTGGTCTAGAATGGAGGTATCAGTGTAAACGTCATGGTTTTATATAATTATAGAAATAAAAATACATATGGGTGTCTATATAAATATATGTGTGAAATATTTATACATTTTGTCTAGTCATTACTTATTAATTGCTATACCTATATATATATATACACCTATATACTTCCTAGCCCTGTCCACAGAGAAGGTCCAGCATCGATATCACTTCAGTAGCAATGGTACATATGGTGTCTCTACCTTTTCTAAATAACACTCTTGGAGAAATGGCCAATTCTAAGAGTGCAGATGGAGAGAAAGTACAAGATGAACCTGGAACATCTTACAACATAAAGTAACAAAAGTGTCCGAAGAACAATGAAGACATATCAAAAGGGCATAGAAGTCAGACTGAAGGGAGCTTCCTCTGGTTAAATCTGGGATAATGGTATTAACATGCATTACAACCCACTGAATAAAACAAGAATCTGTGGGTTCATGCAAATGTAAACAAGTAAGTGGAAGAGAAGGAAAAGCTCTACCGTATAGAAATGATGGAACTAGAAAAATCACCATTTGATAGTAATAACTGATTCAGGCATGAATCTCAATGGATACTAAAACTAATAAACAAAAATGTGATGAGGAACAGTATATTTACAGAGTATCAAAGTATCTCTTCCCAAAATACTCATTACTAATTAACAAAAGTACAAAGCTTTACAATGGAGAAACACTGCACAGACCATCTTAAGTAGTAAAAGTTAACATCACCAGCAACAGAACAAAATATCACATGCTTCTTGGCATGATGCACAGAGAACACAGCATTACTTCTGTGGTATTTCTCCCAAAACTGTGAAATCTGAATCTATTCATGGGAGAAATCGAACAAACCCAAAATGAGGCAAGGAAAAACCAAGTTATGTCAAAAGAGTTTAAAGAGACACAACCACTAAGTGAAATATGTAATCTTGGGCCAGAAAGAAGAGTATGTGTGGGAGGCGGACAGGGGTGTACTCTGCTTTTGGTTTTTACTATAAAGAACATTATTGAGATAATCAGTGAAATCTAAATTAAACGGTAGTGTTGTATTACAGTTAATTTCCTAATTTTGATGGACATCTGTGGTTATCTAGGAGAATGTCCTTGTTTCAAAGGATTATACACGTAGGTATTTAGGTGGCAGTTACAGGAAAACCTGTCTGCAATTTACTCTTAATGGCTCAGAAAAAATATGTATTTGGATGTATGCATATTTGGGGGATAAGGCAGATATGGTAAGATGTTAATAATCAGGTAATCTAGGTGAAGGTATATGAGATTTCTTGGTTCTATTCTTGCACCTACTCCCTAAGTTTGAAATGATCTCAAAATAAAATGTGAACCAAAAATGTCATCATAAATATAGATGCCACAGGATGCAATAGCTAAGAGCATCAGTTTTCAAGTCACATATCTGAATCTGAATCCCAACACCACCACTTCATGGGTGTATGAAGTTGGCAAGTTATTTAACCACTCCCTAAGACTCAGTTTCTTCACAAGTAAAATGAGAATAACAGGCCTCACAGGATTGTTAAAAAAAAAAAAAGTACCTAAAATAAATAATTTATATATAGTATATTACATAAACACTTAACTACCTATTATAATTAATATCTAAAAAGTGAACGCTATGCTCAGAATGAAACAAAATGTTTCTTCAAGGAAGAACAAACAAATCATGAGAAATGATTACAGGTTTTCTAGTTTTATGACGGTGAATTAGTCCAAACATAAATCACACAGGTTTTACAGCCCTGCAATAAGCTTTTTCTTTTTCTTACTTTTTTTTTTTTTTTTTTTCATTTCAAGGGGATCTTTGCAGGAAAAGAAATAAAGATAAAATTGTCCAAAAAATCTGCTTTTTTTCCTTGAGTTCCCATGATTTGATCAAAAATCTACTTTTAAGAAACCAGAATATCAGAAGAAAGGAATTAACAAAGAGAAACACAGAAACTAATAAAGTTGGGGAAAGGAGGAAATGTTAATCAATAAAACCAAAATATAGTCTCACTCTGTCGCCCATGCTGGAGTACAGTGGCACAATCTTGGCTCGCTGCAACCTTTGCCTCCAGGGTTGAAACGATTCTCCTGCCTCAGCCTCTCAAGTAGCTGGGGTTACAGGCGTGCACAAGCATACTGGCTAATGTGTGTATTTTTAATAGAGATGGGGTTTCACCATGTTGGCCAGGCTGGTCTCAAACTCCTGACCTCAGGTGATTCGCCCATCTCAGCCTCCTATAGTGCTGGGATTACAGGCGTGAGCCACTGCGCCCAGCTCAGTTGTATTTTTAAATGTCAAAAAATTCTTCCTCCTGAGGTCTCATGAAAATTAATAATTTTTAAAATGTAAGCTCACAAAAACATATGGAGAATTGGCAGACAAGAGATTTCAAAGAATGTCTGAGTAGGGAAAGCAGATGGAGGACTAGTAACTGACATATCAAGGCAGGGAACGCTGCAGCTTCCTGCGCTCCCAAGAAGAAAGCCAGTTGTCCTGCTGCCTCCGGAGAACTGCAGGACAAAAAGGAGAGTGGGAATAAGACCCGGAGTTGACAAGAGGATATTAACAATGTCTGTATATAGAGCACCCTATTACCCCACCTCTGGGCACAAAATACCCACAGCCAGCATACTGCTCAGGCAGAAAAACAGAAATTTTGGTTGTGGAGAAATGAGACAGCTCAGTGAAAAAGACCTCTCATACTTAATTCTATGAGGTACCTATTTACTGTTCTTTTAAAAACTTTCCTTCTTGCTTGACTTGGCTACGATCAGTACTACTGTTTGCAACCAAAAAACTCTAAGAGTCTTTTAGAATGGCAATTTGGCAGAAATTTAAGTTTTATTGAGATATAATTTATATACCATAAAGTTCACTATCTAAAGTACATAATTTAATATTTTTAGTATATGAATAAAGTTGGGTAATCATCACCATAATCTAGTTTCAGAACCTTTTCATCATCCCAGAAAGAAACCTTGTACTCACTTGCAGTCATTCTGCATAACCCCATACCTATCCCACAATGCCTAGGAATGGAATTGCTGGGTCATATGGTAACACTATGGTTAACATTTTGAGGAACTGACAAACTAGTTCCTTTTAATTGCGCACACACACAAGTGTATCTTATGATCCAGGAATCCCAATTCCAGTAATCTATTTTATAGAAATAAAGATTTGCAGAAGGCAGTTCACTACAGTATTGCCTATAATATCCAACAATTTAATCCATTTAACTGTTCATCAACAAAGACATCTTCAAATAAATCACAGTAAGTATATCTAGACAATGTATACTATGCAACTATTTAAAATAACTTTTATTTCATCCCTTAGCTTGGATACTATTTACTCCTGATATCTAGGGCCAAGAGTGGGTTAAATAACTTTCCTACAGAACCCTGTGTGCAGTCACCGCAGAATGTATCACCTTTTATGGTGCTGCTTGCTTAGATACTGGGTCAAAAAATGCTTCCTGAAGGTATCAAAGCTAAGAGAAAGAATGGACAAACTTAGCAGAGGAGAAGAAAGTGAGGAAAAGGTGGAGGATAAAATTAACAGGCAGTGGGGATGCCATGAGCAAAGGGTGGAAGGCAGAATATAAATGAAAGGAAACAAAACACTCAGTACTGCCAGTGGTTATAACTGTGGTCAGGGTGATGATGGAGGTAGGGGACAGGAGTGGGGACAGAGGCAGGGTGAAATGTTAAGAAATAAGGTTGGAGAAGTGAAGGCCAGCTCATAAAAGGAATCAACAGGCCTGTTATTTGAGAGTTTAGATGTTACCTTGATGGTGTTACTGGAGGATCACTGAAGGACAAGAAAGAGTACTCTAGCCAGGGTGGAGACTGGACTGGAGGAGGGGAAGAGTAAGGTAGCAGGCAGATGCTTACAAGGCTGTGGTGAGGGAACACTGGGAGTTGCCTCGGGAAGGAGAAAGTGGATTAAATACAGAGAAATTAGGAAGCAGAATTCACTGGATTTGATGATAGTATGTGGGGGGACAGCTGAGAGGAAGGAGCCCATGAATAATGCCCAGATAAGAGACATTTAAGAACTTAAATTATAAACACTGACCTCATTATGACATTGTAGAGGCAGTCATTATACTAATTTATTTAAGAAGCATGTTGGAGAAAGCCCAGCAAACAGATTATTTAAGGGAGAGAGAAGAAAGAAAAGAAAAGAAAAGAAGGAAGAAAGGAGAGGGGAGGAGAGGGGAGGGAGGGAGGGGAGGGGAGGGAGAGCGGGAGGGGGAGCGGGAGGGGAGGAGACGGAGAAAGGAAAGGAGAAAGGAAAGGAGAAAGGAAGGAGAAGGAAAGCGAGAAAGGAAAGGAGAAAGGAAAGGAGAAAGGAAAGGAGAAAGGAAAGGAAGAAAGGAAAGGAGAAAGGAAGTGAGAAAGGAAAGGAAAGGAAAGGAGAAAGCCGAAAGGAGAAAGGAAAGGAGAAAGGAAAGGAGAAAGGAAAGGAGAAAGGAAAGGAGAAAGGAAAGGAGAAAGGAAAGGAGAAAGGAAAGGAGAAAGGAAAGGAGAAAGGAAAGGAAAAAGGAAAGGAAAAGGAAAGGAAAGGAAAGGGAAAAAAAGGAAAGGAAAAAGGAAAGGAAAGGAAAGGGAAAGAAAAGAGAAATGAAAAGAGAAAGGAAAGGAAAGGAAGAAAAATACAAAGAGGAAAGAAGGAATAAAGGAAGGAAGGGAGGGTAGAAGGGAGGGAGGGAGAGAAGGAAAGAAAAGGGAAATTTTCCATCTTCAGTCTATGACTATGGAATAATTACAGAAACTTTTTGTCACACCCAAATTCAACTTTGAGTATTTGTCCCCAAAGAGGAAAAAAAAAAAACAGCCATTATGCTCTGAATGTATGAGCAAATATACTCTGGAGTGAGCATGAGATGGGAAACCATAATCCTGGAGTAGGAATGAGATGGGAGACTACTATCTCTAAGGTCCTGTCTCACACGTGGGCATTTCACCAAGGTGAGAGTAAATACAGGACTTAAAGATAACATTTTTGTATAACATGACCCTTCACAAAAACTATTTCCTCTGGTACTCAAGTAAAGAAACACTGTCTCAGGAATACTAGTATCTACTATAAAACAGACATGACTTACTTAGATACCACATCTTCTAGATCCCTAATTTTTCTTACACTTTCCATCATTCTTCAAATAAGGAAACTCTGAAAAGGAGGGAAAGTTCCTCTCTTTATAACTGTCTGCTCTCCACCTTAATATACACTCTCTAGATTTTATTTATTTATTTATTTATTTATTTATTTTTTGAGACGGAGTCTCGCTCTGTTGCCCAGCACCCAGGCTGGAGTGCAGTGGCCGGATCTCAGCTCACTGCAAGCTCTGCCTGCCGGGTTCACGCCATTCTCCTGCCTCAGCCTCCCGAGTAGCTGGGACTACAGGCGCCCACCACCTCGCCCGGCTAGTTTTTTGTATTTTTTAGTAGAGACGGGGTTTCACAGTGTTAGCCAGGATGGTCTCGATCTCCTGACCTCGTGATCCGCCTGTCTCGGCCTCCCAAAGTGCTGGCATTACAGGCTTGAGCCACCACGCCCGGCCACTCTCTAGATTTTAAAACAATCCAATTGAATGTCATTTCCTTGGTTAAGGCATCAAGGAACCAGGATTCTGACTTTACTGCAAGTTTTACAAAACCATACTAAATGGTTATGCTGGGTAAGATAGAAGTTGGCCATCAAAGTGATTTAATTTTCCTATACCACTTCCTCTGCCACTTCCATGTTTAAAAGGAGAAAAGAACTGCTCAGTACTTCTGATAGCAATATTAAGCCATCAGACAAGTGGAAACATGCTACAGTTTATTCTCTACGGCACTGAGCAACCCCTATAGCAAAGTCCCATACACAGAGTATATGCACGGTTGATATCTGTTAAATGAGTACATTTGTTGCTACTAATTAAATGAAAACTCCAAGAGAAGAGTGCTTTTATCAAGATGTACATGTTACAAATATTTGAAAATGCAAAAAAAAAAAAAAAAAAAAAAATCACTTAAAACTTACCTGCTACTGTGAGCTTGGCTGTTCTACTGACAATAGTTCCAAGACTCTCAACAGTGGCCACACACTGATAATAACCTTCATCAGGTTTATTGTGCTTGGAATGCACCACGTTGCTGATAAATAAAGATCCATCTGGGAGAAGCTGGCGTCGATCATCTGATGCTAAGTTTAAAAAAGTTCCATCTTTTTTCCATTCAATTTTGGAGAAGGCTCAGAATATGCTGAACAGTTTAATATAACAGAAGAGCCTCTAACTGAGAGTGTATCCACCGGCTCCACCAGAAAATAAAATGGAGTGAACGTTCTAATGCTGGCTCCTACAAAACAAAGAAAAGAACAAAGTTAAGCAAACCTTTCTTCTACTATTTCTGTCAGAAAATATATTACTAACAAGTCCAAAATTATTAACTGTTGCTCTCTGGATATGACACATAAATACAGTCATCTCACTATAAATGTCTAATAAATAAGATTTACTTTGAAGTAGGAAACTAAACTTTGATCCATTTAGAAGAACATTGGGGGGGGAAAAAAACCTTCTACCTGAGATAAACAAGCCTTGTTAAACAACATGAGTATCTAATAAAAGTTTTATTTCAAACCCTAGAATTAGATTTATAAATACTTTAAGTTACTGCATTCAAAGTGAAATTCTCTATTGAACATAAAGGAGGCAGAAAATTAAAATGATTCTTCATTAAGAGGTATCTTTTTATGTTTATTAGTTATTTGTATTTCTTTCATAAATTTACCATACAC
>NW_016804464.1:412361-431413 GCF_001698545.2 Rhinopithecus bieti
AAAAAAAAAAAAAAAAAAAAAAAAAAAAATCACTTAAAACTTACCTGCTACTGTGAGCTTGGCTGTTCTACTGACAATAGTTCCAAGACTCTCAACAGTGGCCACACACTGATAATAACCTTCATCAGGTTTATTGTGCTTGGAATGCACCACGTTGCTGATAAATAAAGATCCATCTGGGAGAAGCTGGCGTCGATCATCTGATGCTAAGTTTAAAAAAGTTCCATCTTTTTTCCATTCAATTTTTGGAGAAGGCTCAGAATATGCTGAACAGTTTAATATAACAGAAGAGCCTCTAACTGAGAGTGTATCCACCGGCTCCACCAGAAAATAAAATGGAGTGAACGTTCTAATGCTGGCTCCTACAAAAACAAAGAAAAAGAACAAAGTTAAGCAAACCTTTCTTCTACTATTTCTGTCAGAAAATATATTACTAACAAGTCCAAAAATTATTAACTGTTGCTCTCTGGATATGACACATAAATACAGTCATCTCACTATAAATGTCTAATAAATAAGATTTACTTTGAAGTAGGAAACTAAACTTTGATCCATTTAGAAGAACATTGGGGGGGGAAAAAAACCTTCTACCTGAGATAAACAAGCCTTGTTAAACAACATGAGTATCTAATAAAAGTTTTATTTCAAACCCTAGAATTAGATTTATAAATACTTTAAGTTACTGCATTCAAAGTGAAATTCTCTATTGAACATAAAGGAGGCAGAAAATTAAAATGATTCTTCATTAAGAGGTATCTTTTTATGTTTATTAGTTATTTGTATTTCTTTCATAAATTTACCATACACACACGTTGTCCATTTTTCTAGTGAATGTATTCATCTGACTGAATTAAAAAGCAATCTGCTATCATATTTTACAAATATTCTTTTTTCCATTGACTTTATAATATTTGTTATAAGAATAAATTTTAAGCTACATAAAACTAAAAGTTATGCTTAGGTCTTTTTTATCCCAAGATTATAAAAAATTTCAGCCTTGCTTTGTTCTATTATTTTGTGATTTTCTACATTTAATCTTCATCTAGAATTCATTCTAGTGTAAAGAGCACGGGAAGAATTAGCTTAATTTTTCTAAGTCCCTGTCAGTTCTTTGAACATGGGAAGAACAAAATTTAAAGAAAAATATTTGCTATAAACCTTATATTCTCAGCCTGTTGGAAAGCTTTCCAACTTAAAGCTTTATCACTTTTCTTCAAGAAAACTTCTGATCAATTCCCTTGTAAACAACTCAAGTTGTCATCAGCTTTCTTCATGTGAAAAATCAGAGAAACCTAATCCAGCAAATGAAACTAAGACTGTTTTTCAAATATATCTACACCTCTTTATAATTTATTTACATTATGAATTTAAGGATGACACAAATTATATATTATATAATGAACAAATAGCTCTAAAGAAATACAAAACACACTGGCAGAGGGAAGGAAATAACATTCAATTGTTTTAAAAGTTTTCCGGCCGGGCGCGGTGGCTCAAGCCTGTAATCCCAGCACTTTGGGAGGCCGAGACGGGAGGATCACGAGGTCAGGAGATCGAGACCATCCTGGCTAACACGGTGAAACCCCGTCTCTACTAAAAAAAAATACAAAACTAGCCGGGCGAGGTGGCGGGCGCCTGTACTCCCAGCTCCTCGGGAGGCTGAGGCAGGAGAATGGCGTAAACCCGGAAGGCGGAGCTTGCAGTGAGCTTAGATCCGGCCACTGCACTCCAGTCCGGGCGACAGAGCGAGACTCTGCCTCAAAAAAAAAAAAAAAAAGTTTTCCAACACTTCAATGATAAACAAATTCTAATTCTAATCAGACTAATTACCCTTTCCCAAACACCACAGGCAGGTATTAGAAAAGAGATGGCTGGGCGCAGTGGCTCACACCTGTAATCCCAGCACTTTGGGAGGCTAAGGCGGGTAGATCATGAGGTCAGGAGTTCAAGAATAGCCTGGCCAACATGGTGAAACACCACCTCAACTAAAAATACAAAAATTAGCCGGGCATGGAGGCACATGCCTGTAGTCCCAGTTAGTCGGGAGGCTGAGACAAGAGAATCACTTGAACCCAGGAGGTGGAGGTTGCAGTGAGCCGAGATCACGCCACTGCACTCCAGCCTGGCAACAGCGAGATTCCGTCTCAAAAAAAAAAAAAGAAGAGTTTCAGGTCTCTATGCCCATTTAATGACCATAAAATTTATTTTATTTTTCAAGTCTTAAAATTCCTGAAAATAAGCCTAGAAATTTTTCAAAAGTAACCTGCAATTAGTTTCTTATTGCTATCAAAATGTTTATGTTGCATTAGTTTACTGGAATCATAGTAGAATAAACACATAAACAAAAGGAAGTATAAAAGATAGCTAGACTAAGATAAATTACCTTTATATCTTTACTTTGTAACTATTAAATCTCTATTGTACCCCCCAAACTTAAATCAGAAACTTAAAAGATAAATGTGTTAGATTGGTGGCTAAAATACGCAAACTAAAAATCTGAAATACTGTATTACTGATAATAAAATACATTTTATTTCAAAATTACAACACAATTTTGCCATTTAAAAAAATAACCCCAAATTACAATTGAAATGTTTTGCAGTTTAACACTGCCTTTTTTTTTTTTTTTCATTTTTAAAATTGAGCCAGGTTGAACAAAAAAAGTGTATGTGTTTGAAAAATTAAGAGCGAATTACACTCACAGGAAAGCTTATAAATGCCTTTCAAAACCAAGGCACTTCAAAATGTTTACAAAAAATATTCACTCTACATTATTGAGAACACAGTGTTACTTAAATATTTCTGTATATCATTCTGTATTTTGTTCCCTCAGTAGGAGGGCAGCAACCTAAGATATCCTCTCTTCACTTAAAAACCCTCAAAGGCTTGCTGCTGCCTTTTGCAAAGAAAACTGAAGAAACTTCTTTAGTCGACTGCCCCGTCAGTCACCACCTGATCTAGCTTCTGCCTATCTCCAGCCCCATTGCATTGCTCTCTCAGTCAGCTCCCCACAGCTCCCACCTCTTCACACAAGCTATTCCCACCACCACTCCTTTTCAGTCAGTTCCCAGTCTTCCCTCAAGCTCAGCTTAAATACCATTTGCTCAGAAATGCTGTCTGTCCCAGGTGCCCAGGCAATGTTAGTTTTGCCTGTTCTAAGCAAGCTTGGTGTATGCGCTACCTACAGAGCACTCCGAATGTTCTGCACTCCAAATGTTCTTAATCTTTGAGTATTTGTAATAACTTGTTAAAATAGAGAGGTCCCCAAACTTGCTTGGCTCCTGGTACCCTTATTTTCTCTGTAATTTCTTTCAAGAATTCCATAGGTCAAAAGAAACAGCTAACCATTCTATCTTTTTTTAACAGGTTCAAACAAATGAGTATCTATGTCCCAACAAATTAGCACCTTTTTGAAAAAATAATACATGCAAACTGAAATATATATATGTATATATATTTATATATACGTATATTTTTATATATATTCCATTTTAAAATGACCACAATTAGTTACTATGAGATGTTTGCACCTATAGGGCCCTGCACAACTTCTAAAACTTAGATGCTGTGCAACTAAATACTGCCACCCACATTTCCTGTTCCACACTGATTTTTGCATAGTACTTGCTTTTTAAAACTGTAACCACCAAAAGTTCAACTTCACAAAGATATCACAGCTACAAAATGAAGATGGCACAGATGTTGAAACTGTGAACTACCTTGAGCTAGAAGTTCATAGTGTCCAACAGATGTGGCCATGTTTCCCTACAAGTTTGAAATGACCCTGGGAGTTCTCTGAAGTGCCTTTGGGTATCTCGGTATAGTTCGGGAACTGCAGCCTTATGATCTATCTTTCTACAGTTTTCATTTGTTATATTCCCAGTACCCACCTAGCATGGTGGATGGTACCAATCTTTAGATTATATAACCAGATATCTTCTAAAAACTTCCAATGGTTAAAGTATTAATGAGAGACTGCGGGTTCCATCCTAATAATGGCCACTTAGTATCACTCTCTTCCATGCTAAGACTTAATAACAAATAGTTTTTGTAAATTCTGATGAGTGTTTACAAAACTATATGGAAGAACAAAAAAAAAAAAAAAAAGGCAGTAAGAACCAAAGTAATTCTGCAAAACAAAGTAAAGGGACTCCACTCGTTAGTTACCAGTATGTATAAGGCTACAGTAATTAAGCACTGCGGCTCTGGAGCAGGGGATAAAGACACCTAACAGGCTATAAAGCCCCCAAACAGAGCTATATATATTTGGAAACTTAGTAGAGATGACATTTTAAATCAATTGAGGAAAAGGATGAACTAACTACTCAATAAATGTTACTAGGACAACTGGTTATCCATATGGGAAAAAAATGAGATTCCTACTCACACCCTGTAATAATGGTAAAAGCACTTATGTACCAGATAACGTTCTAAGTATTTTCTACATATTAACTACTCATTTAAGCTTCACTGTTGTCTTATGAGACAGGTACAATAATCAGTCCCATTTTAGAGAGGAAAACAAAAAACACATAAATGTTAAGGACCTTGTCAAAGGTCACACAGGTAGTAAATCACAGAACCAGGGTCTGTGACCTTATACTACATTATTATTAGCTATTTGTTCATCATCTGTGATCCTTTTTTTTTTTTTTTTTTTTTTTTTTTTTTGAGGCGGAGTCTCGCTCTGTCGCCCAGGCTGGAGTGCAGTGGCCGGATCTCAGCTCACTGCAAGCTCCGCCTCCCGGGTTTACGCCATTCTCCTGCCTCAGCCTCCCAAGTAGCTGGGACTACAGGCGCCCGCCACCTCGCCCGCCTAGTTTTGTATTTTTTAGTAGAGACGGGGTTTCACCGTGTTAGCCAGGATGGTCTCGATCTCCTGACCTCGTGATCCGCCCGTCTCGGCCTCCCAAAGTGCTGGGATTACAGGCTTGAGCCACCGCGCCCGGCCCATCTGTGATCTTATATTACATTATACTACAATGCCACTCAATACAGACATTAAAATGTATTCAAGGCCTATAAAAATGCAAGTGATAAAAACCTTAGAAGAAATTTTAGGAAAATACAAGGATAATCCTGGAGTTAGGCAACCTTTTAAATCAAAATAGGAAACTCAAAGCTAGAAGAAGTATGTTTTACTTTACTGCATTTAAAAAAAAAAAAACAAAAAAAAAAAAACGTTTTATGGTAAAATACCGTAACAAAGCAAAAGACAAACAATGGATTGGGGGGAAAATTGTGCCACAAATAACAAATAAAGAATTTAAAAGGTTAAACTGCTCAATATAAAAATGGGTGAAGCTGTGTTCCAGTAAACCTTTATTTATACAAATAGGTGGCTGGATGGATTTGATCCATTTATTGCAGTTTGCTGATCCTTGCCTTAGAATATTATTCAGCAAAAAAATGAGCAGGCTACATTTCAGTGATGTAAAATGAGTTCTGTGAAAAATGAATAATGCAGCTGAGTGTAAATTATATAATTTCATATGTATATCATTATATGGGCATTGAGAAAGGGAGGAAAAATGTACACCAGGTTGTTATTACTGGTTACTGGGAGGGGAAAGATAGGAGAAAGGGAGTGGAGGATAGAGAAAATAGTTCCATGATAAAAATCATCTTGTATGTATAATCCATTTACAAATACTACACTGGCTGGGTGCTGTGGCTCACCCCTGTAATCCCAGCACTTTGGGGGGCCAAGGCAGGTGGACTGCTTGAGTCCAGGAGTTCAAGACCAGCCTGGGCATCTCCACCAAAAAATAAAACAAAACAAAACAAAAATTAACCAGGAGTGGTGACTTTTACCAGTAGTCCCAGCTACTCAGGAGACTGAGGTGGGACAATCACTGGAGCACGGGAGGCAGAGGACACAGGGAGCCAAGATTATACCACTACACTTCAGTCTGTGTGACTGAGGGAGACCTAGTCTGGGTGACTGAGAGAAACCTTGTCTCAAAATAAATAAATATATATATATTATATCTTCATATGTGGCAGGTGTGATGTATGTTTACACTCGTGTAAATACCTAAAGAAAAACATTTTTTTAAATGGTCGCCAAAATAGTGATTATCTCAAGGATTTCAGTTGATTTTTAGTTTTTTCTTTCACCTTTGGTATTGTCTAAATATTTTACATAAAAATAGTATTACTTAAGCAGAAATATAGCTATCTTCATAAACTCATACACACATACAGTCTGCACAGGAGAGGAACATTATGAAAAGTCTGGGATACATTTGTATGCTGAGATTAAAACAGTGTCAAGATACATAAATAAAAAATTTACGTTCAAAATACGTAGAGTATGACTCTTCTGATATTAAAATATGTACACATGTACAGATACTTGTATGCCCATATTTAAATGCAAATACGAAGGGAAAAGAATAGAATAACAAACACTGAACAGTTAACATTGTTTTCCCCCTGGGGAGAGTAGTGGGTTTGAGCTGCCAACAGAGAGTGTACCAGGAGAACACTTTACTCCACGTATTTCTATAGTGCTACTTTTATATATATATATGAACAATTGCATACACATTCTTCTTACCTTTTTTTTCAACAACAAAAATTTTGTTGGTGGTAATGGTGAACAATCCTTTGCTGGGAACAGGAGATTATTTTCTAAAAGATCCATCACCATTTTCTTTACCCACTTTTTGTTACAATAAAAGGGTTATCAAACACTCACTCCTTAGTTGACTTTGTATAAAAACTGTCCTATACTTCTCCCCAGGGACCTGACTCCCAGCCACTTATATTTGCTTAATTTTGGTTTAGTATGGCCAGAGTCACTGGATTCCATTTTGAAATAGGTTTAATGATCCTATCTAATATCTTCTACATTTCCAAGTCTCTTCAAATTTCTCACTTCTTAATGGAATAGCTCTCACTTCTTGATAGACTATTCCTCACATTCTGATAGAATACTTCACACTTCTTGATAGAATTCCATCTTATGGAAAGAAAATATCCACAGGGAACTTCTTTCCGTTGTAATTCCCACCAATATCAACAAATCATATCATGCGGTGCATGTCTTAATTGTGTGACCAGTAATAATTCTAAACTTTATTGTACCCAGAGTAAAACATTAACATATGGTATTTGAATACTTGCCGAAATAAAAAAGAAATCTATCTGTCTTATTGCCAAAAGAGGTTCAACGTTTACTAGCAGCAGAAATGCAGGGCAGAAGGATAAGCAGCATTTTTATATACCTACAAATTATACATTCTGTATAATGCTCATCGTAAGAAAAGTATCACTTTATTATAAGAAGCTAAGAGACTACTGTCAAAGGACTTCCTTTTTTTTTTTACTACTTGTTAATGTTTCTTTCAACCATCCCATCCCTTCTCGTCAGTCTCCAAATCCTACATTTCATCCATCCTGATCCTTTAGGGTCCACTATCACTATGCATTTCAGACTATCTTGCTTCAAGTTCTCACCTACCTGAGAAAATTAGAAAATTAAAATAATTTAACATTCAAAGATCTCAACAACATTCATGTTACCAGCTAACAGCAGGCAACACTTAAGAGTTAAACATTTTCTACACTATTTTGCTACGTAACAGTTACTGTTCCTGGTTCCAGAGCTCAAGCTCTCTCTGCCCTGCACAGCTAATTTCTCCAAAGACTGATCTACCTCAGACACATCACCTTCACTATATTTCAACTTTACAAAACCCACTCCTAGGGAAAACATGTAATTAATTGTTAATATTATACAGATCATTTTAATTGTCTGATAAACATATACGCTTTTAAAACTTCATGGCATACAAGTATACCATAAAAACAGTGAATGTCAATGTCTAATCAAAGCTAGATCTGAAATTCTTATTCAGGATCATAATGTCCTATAGGGAAATTCTGGAGAGATTCAATTTCTATACGGTAATGTACTTTGATACATTTTTCTTTCTTTCTTTTTTTTTTTTTTTGAGACGGAGTCTTGCTCTGTCGCCTGGTCTGGAGTGCAGTGGCCGGATCTCAGCTCACTGCAAGCTCCGCCTCCCGGGTTTACGCCATTCTCCTGCCTCAGCCTCCCAAGTAGCTGGGACTACAGGCGCCCGCCACCTCGCCCGGCTAGTTTTTTTTTTTTTTTGCATTTAGTAGAGACGGGGTTTCACCGTGTTAGCCAGGATGGTCTCGATCTCCTGACCTCGTGATCCGCCCGTCTCGGCCTCCCAAAGTGCTGGGATTACAGGCTTGAGCCACCGCGCCCGGCCTTTGATACATTTTTCTAATTTATAGTGAGTACCTTCCCAATCACTCCCCCAAAATTAAAAAACAATCTAAATTCCTTTATTCCACAAACATTTATGATAATAAGAGTACTTTCCTTTTCTTCAATTTTCAGCCTTGTTCTTCTCCCCCCATCTCCCTCCCTGCAAAAAGACACTAAAAAAAACTATGGGACGGTAAAGTCAGGCAGACATGTTTTTGAATCCTAGCCCTTCTGTGCTAGTTGCTTAATTTCACTCTGTATCTAAAATTTCCTCCCCATTAAACAGGAAAATTATGCCTCCTTTCAAGGAAATTTCTGTGAAGATGAGAGAGAATCTGTGTAAAATACTTCACTGCTTGGCAGATAACAGGTCCTCAGTAAATAGTAATTATTCACAGTTCAAAAACCTACAATATCTCCCCCAAAATCGCTAACAATCTAGGACCTCAGTTTTCACAATCACATTTTAGAAACTGTTATGTATAAAACAACATGGACTGTATTTTGACTCACATTTTAACAACTATTACGTGTAAAATAATAGTAAGTGATCTTAAAACCAAATTTGACCATCTTTCTTCCCTAATCTTTCAAGAACTCCCCAATACAGCTAAAATAAAATCCAAGTTCATTACGATGGCCTACCTACAGGATCTGGTTCCTGCTGCTTTCCAACCTAATCTCGTACCACACTTCCTCTCACTTCTCTCAATGGGCTGTGAATAAGCCACATTATTCAGTCTCTCTAACAAGCCATGTCCTTTCCCACACTGGGGCCTCCCTATGTGCTATCCTCTCTGCCTGAACACTTGCTCTGCACCTACTCTCTGTCACACGGCTAGCTTCTTCCTTCATGTTTTAACCAAACTGTCCCTTCTACAGAGGCCTTCTCTAACAACTATTTCTGAAGAGATGCTAGTCCTCTATCCTTCTACCCTATGTGTGTAATTGTCACAGCAATTTTACTTGTTTGCTTTTTCCTTTTTTCTAAGGTCTATCTTCCCATGAGCAGGCTGGACTATCAGAGAGTATTAAAATGACCGCTGACTTGCCATGACTATTTGCACCTTGGTTTTAGTTTGTTGTTTTGTTTTATTATTTTTCAGGATCCTACAGGTATGAAAGGTGCCTGGGCCAAGATGGAATCAAGTATTAGCGATTCTTAATGACTGAGGATAATATCAAATCTCCATTGCTTTTTCTAAGATCAGCCTTAGGCTCCAAAATTTGATCTCGAGATGACTTAAAGTCTGTCCTTTGTAAAAATGTTTTATGTAACCTTCTTAAAGTACCATAAATAACTAAAGTTAATATTCTATATAATTTCTTCATGATGTGCAAGAAGGGGCAATGTGATAACCTGCAGACAGTACCATTAACGTTCTAACCAGTCACCTGGAAATTCTCCAAAAACAATTCTCAGGAAAAGTCTATTAATAATAAACAATCTTAGCAATATTTAGCTCATATTTAGCTATACTTTAGCTCAAAACTTGGGGAAAATCTGAATTGGTCATTTTCATTCTGCTAGATGAGAAAATATAAGAATTTTCACATTAATTACAGAACGTTCATGAAAGCTTTTGGGGTTTGGTGTTGTTGTCTTTTTGGTACAGACAGGGCCTCACTATGTTGCCCAGGCTGGTCTCAAACTCCTGGCTTCAAGTCATCCTCTCACCTTAGCCTCCCAAAGTACTGGGAATATAAGCATGAGCCACTGTACTCAGCCTGGAAATATCTTATAAGCCACTTTTTAATACTGGTGGCCAGAAGATTCTCCTGAGAGTAAGACCTAATACAGATGCGCATTCACCCAATACTGTTGCAAAGTCTTTTAAATTTCTGAAACAAGTATTTTTTCAGTTCCACGTTTGTTATACTGATGAAAATATGGCTGCAATGATAATACAATGTAAAAATTAACTCGGAGGTACAATCCAATCCCCTGAATCATGGCATTGTTTTACACTGTAATATTCAATTACCACCATTTCATTTTAGCAACATCGTCTTTAGGAATGCTGATTCAGTGAATGCTTACAAAGGCTTCAACTAACTGATACTTCTTTGTTTAATGATGTTTTATTTTTCTACAATGAGCAATGATACTTTACTAGTAGTATTCTAGGTACCAAATGTTATATCACAGTAAACTGTCAAGTTATTTTTAAACAGGACATCTCCTTTGCAAAACTTCATAAAATACTCTCTTCTCTATCTTCCTCAGTTATTATGACCTAATATAAGACTGGATAATCAACAAATCTGG
The DNA here is from genome assembly GCF_001698545.2 of Rhinopithecus bieti. Classification (NCBI taxonomy): domain Eukaryota; kingdom Metazoa; phylum Chordata; class Mammalia; order Primates; family Cercopithecidae; genus Rhinopithecus; species Rhinopithecus bieti. The sequence continues at coordinate 422,879 of NW_016804464.1, forward strand.
AAGCATCCTAAATAACTCTGAACTAGATACAACTACACTTCATCAATCTTCAAGATCACCTTAATTTTGTATGTGAATCTGTTTTACCTTACTGCTACAATTACACAGGTTTCTGCGGGACAGAGGTATTTATTTTACAAAGAAAAAGCAACCCAATATATTGTAGCTCTCAATCTTTTGTGAGCTTAAAAAATCATAATTATAAATCTCTCATTAACTCATTGCCATTTGCAGAGGTGCTGGGTTTTCCCATTCATTTCAATAAATTATGTTAACAAGGGGAGAGAATGCTTGAAATTAAAACTCTCCTAAAAAATCTAGTTCATCTTATTGGTTTAGAAAGTCACTACAGAAGAGTTTGTAAAGCAAGGGACTGAGGGTAAAACCAGCAAGATATAAAACAGAAGTCAAGGGATTCAATATCTAGTCCTAGCTTCCCTAACAAAATATAAGGACACTTCTAAGACAGAATGGGAACTATCGGACGAAGTCTAAAGGCATAATGATAGGAGTTAACATTTACTAAGCATTTACTATGTGCCAGAGACAGATTCAGTGCTTTTCCTATATTATTTCAATTCCGCATCCCTAGTAGTAAGAACTATTATTATCTCCATTTTACAATGAGAACACTATGCCACAAAGAGAATAAAGAATTTGCCCAAAGTCATGATGCTAGCTGGTGGAAGAAGGCAAGATCTGAACCAAGTTAGTCTGGTTCCTCTGTGCCCAAGATTGTAACCACCAGATCTGCACTATCCAATAGGGATAGTGATGTGTGACATGTGGTTATTGGTAACTTAAAATAGCTCATCTAAATTAAGATTTTAAGTAGTATAAAATACACACCAGATTTAGAAGACTTAGTGCACACACACAGAACGTAGAATATTCATACTAACTACATGTTAAAATATTTTGGATATATTCATGTAAATAAAACATATTATTAAAATTAGTTCCATCTGTTTCTTTTTACTTTTCTAATGTGGTATCTAGATTTCAAATTACATATTTGGCTTGTACTATATTTCCATTGTACAGCACTGCACTGGCCTATGTTACCCTTCATTAACGTGTTTTAAAATAATCAAGTTCTCTAATAAAAAAAAAACAACGTATTATTTCTGTAAAGGGTAAAAGATTAACATGAATCATGACAATAATTGTGAGGAATCAAAGCAAAGCTCTTTCCCAGCTGTGTAATATAACTGTTCTGACATCTAAACAGTAAAATGAAAGGATTTTAAGTGACTACCAGTACCCTCTCTTTAATGCCTAATCACAAATGTCTATTTAGAAAGGAAACTTTATAGAAACTTTTCATTAAAAGCTCAGTAATAACTGATTCATTACTGATGAATGCTCAAACCACTGGATAAAAGAAGTCATACAATTTGAGTGTCATCCACAAATCAATTACGAAGGGGGAAATGTACCTTCACAATGGACAGATTTGGCAGACACCACATCAACTAAGTGATCAAATTCATTATTAACAGCAGCAGGACAACCTGGCTTCATAAACATCCTGATGAGATGCAATAAGCAGCATGTAGTATTCTTGCCAAAAGTGTCTAACCTAAATCTATGCATGAAAAAATAATTACGCAAATCCAAAATGTGAAACCATTCTACAAGACAACTACCCTAGACTCTTCAAGTAAACAAAAGTGAATGTCATAAAAAACAAAGGCAATAAGAAGACTGTCCTACATGAACTAATGAGACTAATGAGAAACAAGCAAATGCAATGAGTGAAACTTTATTGGATCCTGGGCAACAAAAAACATTTGGAGAATATCCAGATGACTTTAAATGTTGAGTATATTAGATAGCATTACTGAGCTAATTTTAATTTTCTTAGATGTGATTAATGATATTGTTATTTAGGAAAATGTCCTTATTCCTAGATACTTTTACAATATTAAGACATCAAGAGAAAACACTGCATTGGGTTGTTGTCTAAGCAATTACAATATACCAGAAACTACGCAACACACAGCAGGTGCTCTTAGGCATATAGACTCAAGAAACTCAGTGCCTTGCCCAGAAGAGTAATCAATTGCAGAAAAGTAATTCCTCTGGCCCAACTGAAACAGTGGACATTTGTTTGGTTCTTTATCTTTTCTGATACTCTGGGTAGATACGATTTTTCAAGAAATGTAATACAATATTTTCATATAATTAGAGTTCAAAATTAATAAAGTGACCACATTTTTCAAGAGTTGCTCTAAATATTCTGCCTATGATACGGTTTGGTCTGTGTCCCCGCCCAAATCTCATGTTGAATTATAATCCCCAGTGTTGGAGGTGAGGCCTGGTGGCAGGTGACTGGATCATGGGGGCGCATTCCCCCTTGCTGTTCTGGTGATACTGAGCGAGCTCTCATGAAACCTGGTTGTTTAAAAGTGTGTGGCACCTTCCCCTCCACACTCTCTCCTGCTCTTCCATGTGAAGATGTGCCCTGCTCCCCCTTCACCTTCCACCATTATTGTAAATTTTGTGAGGTCTCCCCAGCCATGCTTCCTGTACAGCCTGCAGGACTGTCAATCAATTACACCTCTTTTCTTCATAAATTACCCAGTCTCAGGTAGTTCCTTACAGCAGTGTGAGAACAGACTAATTCATCTGTTGACTATCAAATCAATATTTCAGCTATTTGATGAGAAACTTTTTCTAATTTTAGGATCTAGGGCTTGAATTTTATAAAGTACAATGAATAAAACATACCATTTCTTAATAAAAACAATTACACCATACAACACCTATTATTTTACTTTTCTATTTTCAAAGTTAACCATGACTTCTCACTGCTATTTCTAAAGTATACCTCCACTAGTCCTTGATTACCACAGTTCTGTTCAGGGAAACAAGAAAACAAAAAAACTAAGAATTAGATTTGAAGGGTTTGAACAATAACCTAATCACCACAGAACACTAGGTCCAGAAAGGTATATCATATTTTTAGATAGCTGAGTTTCAAGAACTTAAGTCAGTGATGTCAGTAACATCCAAGATTTCTGCACTTGAAGGGCTCTTTAAAATAATAATTTGGCCCAGTCACAGTGGCTCACACCTGTAATCCCAGTACTTTGGGAAGCCAAGGAAAGATGATCACTTGAGCCTAGGAGTTTGAGACCAGCCTGAGCAAAACAGCGAGACCTCCATCTCTACAAAAAATACATTTAAAAAAATTATCCTGGCACAGGGCATGTGCCTGTAGTCCCAGCTACTTGAGAGGCTGTGGCGGGAGGATTGCTTGAGTTCAGGAGATCAAGGACATAGTGAGCCATGATCATGCCACTGCGTTCCAGGCTGGACTACAGAGTGAGACCCTATCTCAAAACAATAATAATAATTTATACATTCTTTCAAAAATATTACTAAGGATCTACTATGTATAAGAATAAAATTATTTTTCTTTTGTTGCTTTTGTTTCTTGCACCCTAACCCACCTCCATCCCCACAATACACTATTAGCTCAATGAGAGCAGGAACCCTGCCTGGTATAGAGTGGGTGCCACATGCTCAGCACCTAGGTTAAGAGAACAAGATACTTACTATCTGCCCTTAGAGTGCTTATAGTGGAGGACATACACAATGAAATAATCATAGCCACAAATACAACCACAGACCAGTGTGATAGGAGCCACGACAGGATGTGTACAAAGTACATATGTACACAAAGAGAATCTAACCGGCCTAGACAGTCAAGGAGGACATTCCTGCAAAATGACATGAAACCTCAGGATCCAGCCAGTGAAGAGAAGAAGACACTCTGTCAAAGGAATAGTGGGTGCAAAGGCCTGGAAACAAGCTGGCAGTGGAAGTGGCAAAGTACTCAAAGAAATTCACAACTGGGAAGGCAGCGACCAGATAGCGACGATTTCATACACTAAGCCAGTAAGTTTGAAAGTTAAGAAGAGTTGGCAATGGTCCTGAAGGGCTTTAAGATGGTAGGTAAAGATCACATTTACTTACTATTAAAAGGATCATTCTTACTGCAAAATGGAGATTAGTTTAAGGGCAACAAGAGTTGAGATAGGGAAACCATTTGGGAAGCCACTGTGGTAACCTCAGTTGAAACCTGCTGAAGTCCTATTTAGGAAAGCAGAAATAGTGACCAAAAAAAAAAAAAAAAAAGGCAGACATGATGAATTTTTAGAGTGGAATTAATACATCTTAAGACTGAATAAATGTGAAAGTAAGGTGAGTAAAGGAGGTGAAAGGATGATGAAGTAGTTGAAGATGAATGAGAAGTTTCTAGCTTGGATGACGACTAAATGGTGGTGCCAGTCACTGAGGAGGAGGACATGATGAAGGAGATCATGTGTCCACGGTAACATGGAGAGTTTAAGGTGCTTATGTGGAGGACATATAATCCTGGAACTCAGGAGAGGTTCAGAATGAAGAATACATGTTGAAACTGGAGGTACAGGAAAGGATGAGACAGGTAGAGAAATGTAAAATCTAAAGAAAGCTGGGGACCAAATGCTGTAGAACGCCAACATTTAAGAGACAGGCAGAGAAAGAAAAGCCTGAAAAGGCCACAGAGGTCAGAGGACAAGAGAACAGTACATCTGAAAAGCCAAAGGAATATATCAGAAAGGAAAATGAACTGCTCAGAGTAAAACGCAGCCATTCATTAGATAGAGAGACACCCATTCATTAGATATACATTGAGAAAGTCACTGATGATCCAGGCAAGAACAGCTCTAATGCAGAACTATAAACAGATGACAGACTACAACACACTAAGGAACGAGATGAAAAGTGAAGAAGGAAAATGTAGACAGTGTTTCTCAAATTATAGTGTACATTCGAACTACCTTGTTAAACCTTATTAAAAATTCAGAATTTTTTTTTTTTTTTTTTTTTTTTTTTTTTTTTTTTTGAGACAGGAATCTCACTCTATAGCCAGTCTGGAGGCAGTGGTGCAATCTTGGCTCACTGCAACCTCCATCTCCCAGGTTCAAGCGATTCTTCTGCCTCAGCCTCCCGAGTAGCTATGACTACAGGCATGTGCCACCACACCCAGCTAATTTTTGTATTTTAAGTAGAGATGGGGTTTCACCATATTGGTCAGGTTGGTCTTGAACTCCTGACCTCGTGATCCGCCTGCCTCAGCCTCTAAAGTGCTGAGATTACAGGCATGAACCACCACGCCTGGCCTAAAATTCAGATTCTGATTCAGTAGTTCTAGGATGGGGCCTGAGATGTTACGTTTCTAATGAGTTATTAGATGACAAAGATGCTATCAGTCCACAAACAATATTTTTGAGTAGCAAGGATAGAGATAATTTTCAAAAAGTTTGGCTGTAAAAAGTAGAGGAGAGACAGATTGGTAAACAAAGATGACACGAGCTTGGTTTTCTTTTATATTCTTTGCAATAGAGAAGAGACTTGAGCATGTTGAAAAGTTGATGGAAAGAACCAGTAGAAAGACTGGAATAGATATGGGCAATTACAGGGTAAGATGATGCAGGCTTCTGACACACTGCAGTATCAAGGATGGGACTTACCCTCCTTGCCCTGGACAACTAAAAACTGGACAAAATCGATGAGACAATGCTTTTCAGACACTGGACAACAGATTTAGCACAGGACTATGACCCTTGAGAGAGAGGTAAACAAAGTAAGCCCTAAAATGACACCATCTTACAGCCTGTAGACCATTTCCAGGCCTCAGCAGACGGTGGAAGAAACCAAAGAGAGCTTTGCAGTCTCACAGAGTTGAAGAAGCAGAGATCATGACTAGGGAGGCCAAGGTGGCTGCAATTTGCAGATCAGAGTACAAACAGAATAGAGCTGCAGCGAGAGAGAGGGAGAGAGAGAGCATGTGTGCACGAGAGAGACAGAGAGAGACAGAGAGAGAGAGAGCACGCTCCAGAATTTGGCAGAAGAATTCCCTTGACCACTAATGTGCACATAACAGGATTGAAATTGTACAAAGTATGTTTTCTAACCACAATGGAATTAAACTGCAAATCAATAACAGAAACCTGGAAAATCCTAAGATATTTGGAAATTAAGCAACACACTTATAAAGTAACCCACAGATCAAAGAAGAAATCACATGAGAAATTACAAAATATTTTGAATTTAATGAAAATGAAAATACAGCATGTCTAATGTGGACAATGCAACTAAAGTAATGCTTAGAGGGAAATTTAAAGCATTAACATGCTTACATGAGAAAAGATGTGTAGAAGGATTAATTTTGGATTGAAGGAAAGCTGCCTCTCTCATTGAAACAAGAAAGAAGATTGAACATATGAGTAGGCCTGGTAGTAGGCCTGGTAGTAGTTACACGAATCATTAACGGCTTGAATAGCCTCTAAAATATGAGATGAGTTCATCTGCTGATGATGAGAGAAGACTGGTGGTGTTGGGAAGGACCAGAATTTGCAGGTAGTGGAAAACATCTGAAATAGCTGTGGCAAGCATGGAAGAGAGCACTAAAGAGGGAAAACAGGATTAATGGGCTACACTGAGAGCCCAGTTGCCACTGGTAACTGTATTTAAAGAATTTCAAATATGAGAATGTGATTTTATAAAATACAAAAGGAAGGAAAGTAGACATTTGAAATTAAATTTTTATAGGCAGATGAGTTGAAAGTGACAATGAAGAGGGTTCAAGATATCAAAGTGGGCAGGGGGGCACCCAAGATGGCCGAATAGGAACAGCTCCAGCCTCCAGCTCCCAAGTATGAGTGACACAGAAGACGGGTGATTTCTGCATTTTCAACTGAGGTACTGGGTTCATCTCAATGGTCAGTGTCAGATAGTCAGTGCTGGTCAGTGTGTGCAACCCAACCAGTGAGAGGTGAAGCAGGGTGAGGCATCGCCTCACCTGGGAAGGGCAAGGGGGAAGGGAATTCCTTTTCCTAGTCAAGGGAAACTGAGACACACAACACCTGGAAAATCGGGTAACTCCCACCCTAATACTGCACTCTGTCAAGGGTCTTAGCAAATGGCACACCAGGAGATTATATCCCACACCTGGCCTGGAGGAGGACTATGCCCACAGAGTCTCCCTCATTGCTACCACAGCAGTCTGAGATCTAACTGCAAGGCAGCAGCGAGGCTGGGGGAGGGGCGCCCGCCATTGCTGAGGCTTAAGTAGGTAAACAAAGCCACCGGGAAGCCTGAACTTGGTGGAGCCCGCTGCAACTCAAGGAGGCCTGCCTGCCTGCCTCTGTAGACTCCACCTCTGGGGACAGGGCATAGCTAAACAAAAAGCAGCAGAAACCTCTGCAGATGTAAATGTCCCTGCCTGACAGCTTTGAATAGAGTAGTCGTTCTCCCAGCATGGAGCTTGAGATCTGAGAACGGACAGACTGCCTGCTCAAGTGGGTCCCTGACCCCTGAGTAGCCTAACTGGGAGACATCCCCCACTAGGTGCAAACCGACACCTCACACCTCACACGGCTGGGTATACCTCTGAGACGAAGTTTTCAAAGCAAGAATCAGACAGCAATACTTGCTGTTCAGCAATATTCTATCTTCTGCAGCCTCCGCTGCTGATACCCAGGCAAACAGGGTGTGGAGTGGACCTCAAGCAAACTCCAACAGATCTGCATTGAGGGTCCTGACTGTTAGAAGGAAAACTAACAAACAGAAAGGACACCCACACCAAAACCCCATCACTAAGTCACCATCATCAAAGACCAAAGGCAGATAAAACCACAGAGATGGGGAAAAAGCAGTGGAGAAAAGCTGGAAATTCAAAAAATCAGAGCGCATCTCCCCCTCCAAAGGAACGCAGCTCATCACCAGCAACAGAACAAAGCTGGACGGAGAATGACTTTGACGAGTTGAGAGAAGAAGGCTTCAGTCCATCAAACTTTTCAGAGCTAAAGGAGGAACTATGTACCCAGTGCAAAGAAACTAAACACCTTGAAAAATGAATGGAAGAATGGGTAACTAGAATAACCAATGCAGAGAAGTCCATAAACGAACTGACAGAGATGAAAACCATGACATGAGAACTATGTGACAAATGCACAAGCTTCAGTAACAAACTCGATCAACTGGAAGAAAGAGTATCAGTGATTGAAGATCAAATGAATGAAATGAAGTGAGAAGAGAAGTGTAGAGAAAAAAGAGTAAAAAGAAATGAACAAAGCCTCCAAGAAATATGGGATTATGTGAAAAGACCAATCTACATCTGATTGGTGTGCCTGAAAGCGATGCGGAGAATGGAACCAAGTTGGAAAGCACTCTGCAGGATATTATCCAGGAGAACTTCCCCAACCTAGCAAGGCAGGCCAACATTCAAATTCAGGAAATACAGAGAACTCCACAAAGATACTCCTCCAGAAGAGCAACTCCAAGACACATAATTGTTAGATTCACCAAAGTTGAAATGAAGGAAAAAATGTTAAGGGCAGCCAGAGAGAAAGGTCAGGTTACCCACAAAGGGAAGCCCATCAGACTAACAGCAGATCTCTTGGCAGAAACACTACAAGCCAGAAGAGAGTGCGGACCAATATTCAACATTCTTAAAGAAAAGAATTTTCAACCCAGAAT
>NW_016804464.1:434074-477390 GCF_001698545.2 Rhinopithecus bieti
GCGATTCCTCAAGGATCTAGAACTAGAAGTACCATTTGACCCAGCCATCCCATTACTGGGGATATACCCAAAGGATTATAAATCATGCTGCTATAAAGACACATGCACACGTATGTTTATTGCGGCACTATTCACAATAGCAAAGGCTTGGAATCAACCCAAATGTCCATCAGTGACAGACTGGATTAAGAAAATGTGGCACATATAACCATGGAATACTATGCAGCCATAAAAAAGAATGAGTTCGTGTCCTCTGTAGGGACACAGATGCAGCTGGAAACCATCATTCTCAGCAAACTATCGCAAGAACAGAAAACCAAACACCACATGTTGTCACTCATAGGTGGGAAATGAACAATGAGATCACTTGGACACAGGAAGGGGAACATCACACACTGGGTCCTATTGTGGGGAGGGGGAGGGGGGAGGGATGGCATTAGGAAATATACCTAATGTAAATGACGAGTTAATGGGTGCAGCACACCAACATGACACATGTATACGTATGTAGCAAACCTGCACGTGGTGCACATGTACCCGAGAACTTAAAGTATAATAAAAAATAAAAAAAATTTTAAAAAAAGATATTAAAGTGGCTGGGTGTGGTGGCTCACACCTGCAATCCCAGCACTTTGGTAGGCTGAGGTGTGTGGATCACCTGAGGTCAGGAGTTTGAGACCAGCCTGGCCAACATGCCGAAACCTCATCTCTACTAAAAAATACAAAAATTAGCTGAGCATGGTGGCACACACCTGTAATCCCTGCTACTTAAGAGGCTGAGGCAGGAGAATCACTTGAACCTGGGAGGCAGAGGTTGCAGTGAGCCGAGATTACACCATTGCACTCCAGCCTGGGCAACATAGTGAGACTCCCTCTCAAAAAAAAAAGATATCAAAATGGTTGTCTAGGGAATCTAAGGCAGGGAAGGAAATAAATAGGACTGAATTGAGATGGATAAAAATAGCACAGCTATAATGTGAGGAACCTGGAACAACTGGAGACTATGTGAGACTGGGGTATACTTTAATATTTTAGTGCTGCTGAGTGATGACAAGGGATAGGGCACGTTTATAGACGCTGGTGTTTGAAGTGGCATGGAAGAGAAGTGATTGGAGATAACAAGGTTAAAGAACTGAGAATGCTATCGAGAAAGCAAGACAAGTAGACACAAATTTTCAAGAACAATGGTAGATTTGGAACGGAGAGAAAGACTGTAAAATAACATCTGAGGTTTTTAATAAATGAAAGTGAACAGTAAGTATACAAATGATAGTGAACAAGAGAAGTAGAAAATGATATAATTCAGTGGCTCACATCTTAAAAAAGCAACAGTTTTATAAGAGTAACTATTTCGCATTTTAAAGCAATTTTCCATGATTCCTCAGTAATCAGCTATGTTCTAGAGAGCTGATGTTGCTCTAAATATTGCTAAGAGTGCTTTCCTCATACGGAAAACAAGTATTACAGGTTTTGTTCAAGTACCCATATGTCTACAAATTGTTACCAAATTCAGTTAAAAAAAAATTCTAAGTAAAGTTGCATTAATTCATGAACACAGAAAACAAATAGCACATGAATAATTTATTGAAAGCTTCTGCTGTCAGCAGCTTTACTAACAGAAGTAATATTTATGAAATTCCATAGGACAATCTAACAATTTAAACATATGCAAAAGAAAAGAACACAAAATTAAAAATCCTTAATAATGAATCTTATATTATCAAAGCTAGTTTCTGCAAATAATTCTATGCATGCACAAGCTTTCAACACATAATAAACAGATGTGTTAGAAAAATCCTGTCATAGTCTCACAAGGTCTATAAAGCAGGTTCTAGAATTCTTCTATTCAGCTGTGCATTTACTGATGAAGATAAACTAAATTCAAAAGCTTCTTAACTCAGTCCTGCATTGGTAAGCTGTCGCACCGTCACAGACAAATTTCATTCATTCCTCGAGCTCTTAATAGTTTGGTAACACACTTGTGATACAAAATAATCTTGCAGAAAAGAGGGGACACCTCTAAAATCTAAGAAAGATGTTAACAGCATCAGAAGAATAGGACACCAACCCCAAAATATCTACAATGAAGCCATATATATAAACCAAAAGCAGTTGTAAATGCATTTCCAGGAGTAAACTAAGACTATCCACACTGCTGCATATCATTTTCATACAGACGTAGAATTAGTTATTTAAATGGAATGCAAATGGTCCTTAATCATTTTAAAAGATGCTCAACTTCATAATAAAAGAAATGCAAATTAAAACTACAGTGAAATACAATTGCTCACCTATCATACTGGCAAAAATCCAAATGTTTGATGACATACTCTGTAGCCAAAGTATAGGAAAATAGGCTGATGGAAATGCAAAATGGTGCATTCACTATAGGGGAAAATCTGCAAGATCTAGCAACATTATATATGCATTTACCCTTTTACCTAGCAATCCCATGTCTATGAATCTCTCCCAAAGATACCCTGGCCAAAATATAAAAACAGGTAGGTACAAGCAAGGCTATTCACTGTACCACTACTTGTAGTTAACAACCTGGAAACAACTTTGATGTCCCTCAATAAGGGACATGTTGAATAAACTATGACACACTGACACAAGGAGGTACTATGCAGTTGTACACAGGACTGTAAAATAACTTTATTTTCTACCATGGAGTGATTTCTATAATAAATTAAGTGAAAAAAAGTAAGTTTGGAGAAAAATGAGTATATTTTTATCCTAAGATAGGATATTAACACATACACATACAGACATAACTTTTAATACACACGGGGAAAAGAAACATGGCGAAAGAGACAGGGATTGAGGCTAAGTCTCTTCACAGAACTTGTTCACAGATTTGACTCTGAGGCTATGTAAACATTTTACATAATTAAAAAACAAAATTAGATTTTAAAAATCTCTAAAAGTTGAAAGTAGAAATTAGACAAACCTAATTCACCAGCTGTCATTAAAATCACACAGAGAACTAGTTCAAGAGAATTTAAGAACACAGTAACCTAACTATACATAGTAGGATATACTCTAAGGACCAAAAGAACCACAAAAAAAATTTAAGCTGTTTTAATGACCTTTTTATTGCAGTTAGCATTTGTATTGTTATTCTGAGGGGGTGTGTGTGTGTGTGTGTTGTGGGATAAAGCAAATGAGTAACTTTACTGATATCAAGGAGAACATGACATTCTTGGTGTAGAAGAAAAACACTATGGATGTAAAAATCAGTAACATTAAGTACAATCTTCTAGCCTTCAATTTTAAGTACTAATATAAATTCATTTGTTAAAAAAAAAGAAAAAAACAGGTATTTCCTAGCTCACTTCACTTAAAAGGCCTAGTAATGATGACCAATCTAGTGGCAGTGAGCACTTTCCATACTCGGGTTTTGGTCGCCACACATCATTTTCCACTCAAAAAACCTTACAAAAAAAAAATGGCTAGTTCCAGGTCTGGGATTAGAAAAATGAGATGAATATGAAAATCTCATCATAACAGAAAATAAAACTATCAATGACCACTAAGGTCATCTCAAAGACTCAAAAGAGGCTCTGGGCTGGGCGTAGTGGCTCATGCCTGTAATCCCAGCATTTTGAGAGGCTGAGGCAGGTGGATCACCTGAGGTCAGGAGTTCCAGACCAGCCTGGCCAAAATGGTAAAACCCTGTCTCTACTAAAAATACAAAAATTAGCCAGGGATGGTGGCGCACACTTGTGATCCCAGCTACTCGGGAGGCTGAGCCAGCAGAATCGCTTGAACCTGGGAGGCAGAGGTTGCAGTGAGCCAAGACTGCACCACTGCGCTCCAGCCTAGGTGATGGGAGTAAGACTGGGTCTTCAGACAAAAAAAAGCGGGGGGAGCTCTGACTGGCCAAATACAAGAGGACTTCAAAAGTTTGTGGAAAATGAAATTAAAAGATAAAATTTTAAAATATCAACTTTATTTCTCAACACAAGCTCCCCATCAAGGTCAGAACACTTTTGTAAGCAATGATACCAACCATTTAGTCCATCCCTAAAGAACTCAGTCCTAAGAATTTAGTCATCTCAGTGCAGTCCTTTTTACATTATTATTTGTTTTTTTGAGACAGGGTCTTGCTCTGTAGCCCAGGCTAGAGTGCAAATGGCATGATCACAACTCACTGCAGCCTTGACCTCCTGGGCTCAAGTGATCCTTCTGCCTCAACCTCCTGAGTAGCTGGGACCACAGGCACATGTTACCATGCCCAGCTAATTTTTTTTTTTTTTTTTTTTTTTTTTGAGACAGGGTCTCACCATGTTGCCCAGGTTAGTCATGAACTCCTGGGCTGAAGCAATCCTCCAACCTTAGCCTCCCAAAGCGTGGGAATTACAGGTGTAACCTACTGCACCCAGCCTTACATTGTTAAGTAAAGAAAAATGAGTGCCCTTTGAAGATTTTTTAAGATTAGGAAACAAAAAGAAGTCAGAAGAAGCCAAATTGGGACTTTAAGGTGGATGTCTAATGATTTCCCATCAAAACTCTCACAAAGTTGCCCTTGTTTGATGAAAAGAATTACCAGGAGTATTGCCTTGGGGGAGAAGGACTCTGGGGTGAAGCTTTCCTGTGCGTTTTTCTGCTAAAACTTTGTCTTTCTCAAAACATTCTCATATTTTCTGACAGAGAAATATTCTCATATTCTCAGATGTTACCATTCTTTGGCCCTCCAAAAAGTCAGTAAGCAATACGCCTTGGCCATCCCAAAAAACTGTTGCCATGATCTTTGCTCTTGACTGGTCTGCATTTGCTTTAACTGCACCACTTCCACCTCTTGGTAGCCAAAGCTTTGATTGTGCTTTGTCTTCAACATTGTACTGGTAAAGTAACATTTCATCTCCCGTTGCAACTGTTCAAATGCTTCAGGATCTTGAGTAAACTTGTCTAAAATTTCCATGCAGAGTTCTGCTTTTGTCTGCAGTTGATCTGGGCACAATGATTTTGATATCCATCGAGTGAAAGGTTTGCTCACCTTTTCAGTCAGAATTGTGTAAGGCAAACCAACTGAGATATCTATTGTGTTTGCTATTGTTTGTGCTGTTAATTAGGACATGAACAAGATGAATTTTTTCCTTGCAAATGGATGTAGATGATCTGTTGCTGTGGGTTTCATCTTCAATGCTGTTTTGTACCTTCTTAAAATGAGTTATCTATTTGTAAACTGCTGATTTCTTTGGGGGCACTGTCCCCATAAACTTTTTGTAAGCATCGATATTTTAGCACTCTTCCACCCAAGCTTCACCATAAATTTGATGTTTGTTCTTGCTTCAATTTTAGCAGAATTCATATTGCTCTGATAAAGGCACTTCTCAAAATGATGTTTTATCCCTGGCAGCACCTCAAACTAGATCCTATTCAGGCATCTTATAACAAGTTAGCACAAGTTTATTTTGATGCAAAGAAATTTTGAAATCCATGCATAGTTTTTTCATATATGTATTTTCCATGAACTTTCTGAAGACCCACGGGATATTTAAGCATCAATGATAATAAAACAATAAACTGAAATGGTCAAATCTGTTGAATTCCATTACTTTACAATAATCTCAAAAAAAAAAAAACTAATTGTCATCTTTGGTAAATGCTATAGAACCAAATCATCTTGAAAACTTTTCAAAAGGAAGAGGAAAAAAATTAAACATCTTTCCCCATCAAACTGTTCCTGATGGCAATAAAATTGTTGGTGAAAGTTTCTGTTTATAGAAGTATTCTACCAAATAAATGAAAAAATGATAGATTATCACTATTTTGCAACCCCTAATGAACTAACAGCTCTAGGCAACAAAAAGTCAATGGTGCAGAAGTCAGCAAACATTTTCTGTAAAGGGCGAGACTGAAAATATGTTAGACTTTTCAGGCTAGACATAGTTGCTGTTGCAAATTCTCCTTTGCTTATGTTTTTTTATTCTTTTTTAAAAACACTTTCAAAACGTAAAAATCAACATTAGTTTATGAGTTATACAACAACAAGCCAGAGACAACTGACCATCAGCTGTACATTTTCTTTTTTTTTTTTTTCAGACGGAGTCTCACTCTGTCACCAGGCTACAGTGCAGTGGTGTCAACTCAGCTCACTGCAACCTCTGCCTCCTGGGTTCAAGCAATTCTCCCGCCTTAGCCTCCCAAGTAGCTGGAATACAGGTGTGCACCACCATGCCTGGCTAATTTTTGTAATTTCAGTAGAGATGGGGTTTCACCATGTTGGCCAGGATGGTCTCGATCTCTTGAACTCATGATCCACCTACCTCAGCCTCCCAAAGTGCTGGGAGTATAGGCGTGAGCCACCGTGCCCAGCCTAGCTATGGTTTTCTAAACCCTGGTAGCTAATAGCAACAGAGAAACAGACCCAAACAGACATTGTACACCTCTTGATGAAAGAATAAATTACCATCACCTATGTGGCAGTCCAACAAAACCCTGAAATGATCAAATCTCTAGATCCAACTAACGAGAAACAAGAATAAAAATAAAAAAGACAGAGGAAGATGGTAAGAAACACCATGGGGGAAGCAACCAGCAATATCCCAACCACGTGGAAATTCTTCTCGACAAATGACAGAGAAGAAAACAGAGAGGTGAAGAAGGGATAATTATCGCTTAAAAGAAACTTAAAACATATACCAATAATTGTGGAGATTCTAATTCAGATTCAAACAACAATAAAACCTTTAGAAAGGTTATTGTATACAGTATACATTGCAGCATTATTCATAATAGCCAAAAGGTATAAACATGAAAATAAACCAATGTCCTTCAACTAATGATTACATAACATGTATTAAATCCAGACAATAATGTTATTATTCAGCCATAAAAAGGAATGAAATACTGATACAAGCTACAATATGGATGAACCTTGAAAACATTATGCTAAGGAAACGCTGCCAGGCACAAAAGATCACATATTATATGACTTAATTTACATGAAATATCCTGAATAGGTAAATCAAAAGAGTGTTATCCAGGACCGGGGAACATGAGAAATGGACAGTAGACTGCATATGGTCTATAAGATTTCTTTTGGGGTGATGAAAATGTTCTAAAATTGATTGCGGCAATGGCTGCACATCTGTGAATATATCAAAAGCTACTGAGTTGTACATTTTAAATAGGTGAATTATAGTATGTGAGTTATATCGCAATTTTAAAAAATAATAGTTATGGAAGAAGCCAGGGCTCCTTGAAGGAATGGTTAATTCTAAAATTAGGCAAGAAATATAAATGATGAGTCTGGAGCATCTTGTAGTGCCCAAAGGTAAGGAAGTGCTAAAAACAAAACAAAAAGCACAATAGTGGAGGTATGTCAAAGAGACACTGGGGCAAAATTAAGGAGCTTCCAGCCAGGCACAATGGCTAGTGCCTATAATCCCAGCACTGTGGGAGGCCAAGGCAGGTGGATTGCTTGAGCTTAGGAGTTCGAGACCAGCCATGGCAAAACCCCGTCTACACAAAAATTTGCCAGGTGTGGCTGGTTGTGCACACCTGTGGTCCCGGCTACTTGGGAGGTTGAGGTGGAAGGATCACCTGAGCCTGGGAGGCAGAGGTTGCAGTGAGCCATGAGCATGTCACTGCACTCCAGCCTGGGTGACAGAGCACAACCCTGTATCAAAAAAAAAAAAGGAACTTCCAATGGTCAAAGCTGAAACAATTTAAGCAACAAAATAAATAAAGGATTACCGGATTATAACGCAAGGTACAAAATAAATATCCATGAGTTCATACTGATATATATGGTTGAAAGATTTTAAAATGGAGAAAAAGACAAATACCCCATGCAGAAGAATTCCAAATAATTCACATAGAAACACCACTCTCTACGAGGGAGAACATAACTCTCCGCTCCTGAAGTGTAGGCTGCCCATAGTGACTTTCTTCTCAAAAGAGTACAGTATGGAAAAAGGTAAGTAACTTTACCAGGGATAACTTGACAACCACAACCTCAGCCAGGTGATCAAGATCAGTGTTAATAGTGATACATCATGTTGATAGTATGTACCCCTGAAATGATGTGATGGCACTTTACCACTGTGGTCATCCTTCCAAAACCATAAACCCCAGTCTAATCCTGAGAAAAACATCAGACAAATCCCAACAGAGAAACATTCCATAAAATACCTGACCAGTACTCCTCAAAAAACTGGCAAGGTCATCAAAAATAAGGAAAGTATGAGAAACTATCACAGCCAAGAGGGCCCAAGAAGACATAACAATTAAATGTAATATGGTATGCTAGATGGGATTCTGGAACAGAAAAAAAGGACATTAGGTTAAAAACTAAGAAAATCTGAATAAAGTATAGACTCCAATTAATATATCAATATAGGTTTACTAATTGTAACAAATGTACAATTTTAATATAAGATGTTAACAATGGGAGATACTGGTTATGGAGTATATGGGAACTCTGCACTAACTGTAATTTTCTGTCAATCTAAAACTGATCTAAAAATAAAGTTTATTAAAAAGCAATAATTATGACATAATAATTTAAAATTCTAAAGCTGGGTACTTTATAGTATTTTATCATTTCAATTTCAAAATAGTAATGTTATTTATGTGTGAAAATCTTTATGACTGATTTGAATTACTTATGTTTATAAGAACACTGAAAAAGACCAGGTACAGAAGTTACACTGAATAACCAAACACCAACTACATTCAATATCAATTTAAAAATGAACATTTTCAATGAAACTCATCAACTAAATACTGTATTTAATACAAAATTTTAATAGAAGGATCAGCAAATCAAAAACTAATGCCATAATTAAGTAAAGTGGATTCTAAGTTATTTGTTAGATAACCATGTGTTTTGCTCTTATTTTAACAGGTATCTAGATATTCAGTAGGTGAGATTTTAAGCTCTTAATTATCCCCCTTAACCAACTACAGCAGCTAACACTTGTCTAGTACTTAGGTTCCTCTATTAAATTGATACCTCTATCTCACAAAGACAAAAGAGTAGTGACTAATCCAGGGAACAGAAGTAGTTAGAATGCTATCTAATAAATCATCCTGAGTTACAAATGTGACTTCTCTGTATGAACCCTGAAGTTGTAATTTTACCTTATTTCAATATAAATATAAATGACTATTCTAAAGGTAAACAAAAGATCTGGAGATTACCCATGTAATTTCTCCATTTGACAGACAGTTCAATTTTATTTACTTTTATTTGGTAATCACAAATCCTGGCATGCATTTATTTAAGTAATTTTTCTTGCAACTGTCACATGAAAGATACAGCTCACAAGCCAAGCATGGTGGCTTATGCCTTAACCCCAGCACTTTGGGAGGTGGTAGGATCACTTGAGTCCAGGAATTTTGAGAACAGCCTGGGCAACATAGTGAGACCTCAACTGGGAAAGATTCCCAGTCTTTCCCACAATATTCTACAGAATCCATTTAGTCTCTGCAAAAAAAAAAAAAGGGGGGGGGGTAAAATTAGCCAGGTGTGGTGGTGTATGCCTGCAGTTCCAGCTCTACAGGAGGCTGTGGTGGGAAGATCACCTGAGCCCAGAAAGGTCGAGGCTGCAGCAAGTAGTGATCATGCCACTGCACTCCATCCTGGGACACAGAGTGAGACTCTGTCTCAGAAAAACAAACAAACAAACAACAACAACAAAACGAATGCAGTTCACTACGCACAAAAGCAGAACCCTTAAAGGCACCAAACAGTGCAGGACTCACTGCTAATTTTTATTAAATACTTTCTAATTTTTAAGTATTTGTTTTTCTGGAATAATGCATATTTAAAATAATGAAACTCGATTGGAAAAAAAAGTTTGTATAAACAAATTTTCACCTCAAATGTATATGGCTTTTCAGGAATGTAATACATAAGGCAAGGTCAAACAACACTAGACCATAACTGCATGTGTGTACCAATGTCCATAGTACCTCAAATAGGTTCCTGCACATAGTAGGCATCAGCTTGTTTAATAAAAACTTTTTGAGGTTCAGATTTTAAAGCCTATGAACTAAATATACAAACAGGAAAATGACTAAGTAAATTATGGTACACTGTTATTACACGGTCACTAAAAAATTGTAAAGGGAGGCAGTAATAGTAGTGGATAAGAGCATGAGTTTAAGAGTCAGGCTGCCTGAGTTCAAATCCTAGTTCCACCATTTGCTGTGTGGCCTTGGGCAAATAACTTATTCTCAGTTTATTCATCTATAAGACTGAGGATAATAGTCACTGCCTCAATAACGCAATTGGGAGGATTAAGTCTATTACACATGCAAACCATTTAACACAGTACTTAGCACATATAAAACATTTTAAAATGCTAGATACTATATTGTAACCAAAAAAATGCTATAGAGTGTAATTTAAAATATGATACTATATCTATGCTCTGATTATAACGATGTAAGAATTATGTACATAAAGATTATGAGGAACAGGAGGTAACATGTAAAATGACTGGTAATAGTGGAATGATAGTGATAATTTTTAAATTTTCCATTAGTAATATTCTTTTTAATATATTTATACAAGACAGAGTACAATACTTATAATTTTACGCTAAGAATTATAATAGTTGTTTATTGATGCTCTCTGGTTAAAAATTATAGCATCTGCTGGCAATCAACAGTTCCCACCTTTTTATTATTGCTGCTTTTATATTTTAAAAAATTCAATGTATGCCTATTCATTAGGCTGCCGTCTTTAGGCTGAGATTATCATATTAAGATATTAGTATGAATCCTTCCAGACATTTTTAACTCCTGTCTCTCATTCTCTCTCACTCACATGCAGAGAGCTTAGAGGTTTTACTTTTTTAAATGAATGGAGTAACAGGCATGGCGGCATGCGCCAGTAGTCCCAGCTACTCAGGAGGCTGAGGCAGGAGAATCACATGAACCCGGGAGGCAGAGGCTGCACTGAGCCGAGATGGCGCTACTGCATTCCAACCTGAGCGACAGAGCAAGACTCCATCTTAAATAAATAAAAATAAAATAAAAGGAATAATATACATTGTTCTGCAACTTGTTTCTCTCACATAACAATGTATCTTGAATATATTTCTATATCAATACCTATAGTTCTATCTCATTATTTTCAACAGCTACATAGTTCTCCATGCTATTAGTGTGAACATAAACCAAACACATAAATTATCTTTCAAACCAGGACACATCTGAGAGTAAAATAAAATGCTCTAAATAATGATGCCGGTGTAAACTGGGTCTGTCCCAAGCAAATTTGGACATATGGTCATCCTATGTAGGAGAGCTATACCCAACGGTCACTGTTTAAGTCATTTCCAATTTGTTGCTATTATAAACAATGCTTCTTTTTTTTTTTTTTTTTGAGACGGAGGCTCGCTCTGTCGCCCAGGCTGGAGTGCAGTGGCCGGACCTCAGCTCACTGCAAGCTCCGCCTCCCGGGTTTACGCCATTCTCTCGCCTCAGCCTCCCGAAGTAGCTGGGACTACAGGCGCCCGCCATCTCGCCCGGCTAATTTTTTGTATTTTTTTTAGTAGAGACGGGGTTTCACCGTGTTAGCCAGGATGGTCTCGATCTCCTGACCTCGTGATCCTATAAACAATGCTTCAATGAACATCTCTGTGCCCATAACTTTTTGCACACTTGAGAGGTATCTGTAGGATAGATTTCTAGAAGCAGAATTACTAAGTAAAAAATAACGCATATTTTGAATTTTGATAAATACCACCACCTACAAAAAAGGCTGTATCAATTTATATTCCCTCCAATAGTATATGAGAAAGACATTTTCCCTTTTCTCTGTCAACACTGGGAAGCCTTTAAATGTTGACCTAAGGAGCAAAAAAAAAAAAATGGTATAAGTTGTTTTAACTTGTACTTCCCTCAATATGGGCAATAGTATATTTTTAACGCATTTGTTATTTTCCATGCATTGCATATTTTTATTTGACTGCTTGCCAAAGTCTTCATTCCGTTTTCTACACGGTGAGGTGGATGCTCAGGAGAAGTTACTGGTTCACTACTCCTATATCATATGTCAAAACATTTTCATGTATATGCAGGAAAAAAATATTGCCTAGGAGATATTTTTTCTCTAAGATACCAAAAACAATTATTAGAATACTTTATCAGGTACATACAAATCACTGAACTAATTAATTCTAATCCATCCTCCCATTCTTATCTTTACTACATATACTTATGTCCAGTCTTAAAAAGAAGTGAAATTTTCCACTTCTGAAAAGGAGGTAGGGAGACAAAATAAATTGCTTCTAATCAAACATAAAATCTAATGTTCACTCATCATTATAATCAGGAGACGGAAAGATAAGTAGTTTGAAACTATCTGACATTATTGAATTACTAACCAATAAAAATAAAATGACATTTTGTCTGTATTTGTTTCCTCATAGAGTGAAATTCATTCTCAGAACCGCAACTATCAACCATAATGATGGTGCACAAATCTGAATCTCTTCCTTCAAGTTAACTCAAGCTCAACAAATTAAAATCTAACACTTCTCCCTCCTTACTCTTTCTGAATCTTCTTAGGAAGCATCTTCCTTCTTAGGAGTTTTTCTAGCCTCAAGACTTTACTCTCTCTTCCTTCATCTACTCTATTTCAGACCCAATTCATTTATCAAAATTAACTGGAATGCTCTATTTTGAATGTCCCCATCCTCTTCAGTCCTTTCCCTCTCCTTTAATCCTAGCCTTCATTTTGTGTTGAGACTACTGCCACTTAACTCATCTTTGTCTGTGACTGTAACTGCACATTCCTCACCGTATTTATATAAAACTTTTTCACTCTTTTTACCCTGACCCCATTCTATTAAGATAGCCTTGCCTCTTACTTGAGAAAATGCAATCCCTTTTCTATAAATTGAATTTCTCTTCTTTGCACTTCAAAATTTCTTTTGCATCTTTCCTCTTTACTTTCCATCACAAGTATCAGGCAAAAGTGGTTGAAACGACATGTTTTCAGGTAAAAACTGGTCAAATACCAGCTATTTCATGTCTCAACCTAAAAGATGCACCATTCCTTTGTTCCCTGCATTTCTCTCCTTGATATCATTTTTCCCTACATTTTCATCTAGACCATATTTCATCATTTCAAACAACTCTCTGCACCCTTGCTCCTGGTTCAATATCTTCCTTTCCACTGAATCTTCGCCCTGATCTACAAAAACGCCTCACAGAAAAATTTCTTTAGTCTTTCTCTTAATCTTGCTAACCCCTTGATACATATTCTCTTCACTTCCACTCCTTCCCTTAAAAAAATAAAATATGAATATGCAGTCAGATACATATTATTATATATTTTATATGTCTTTACATATTTGAAGATATAAATACACTTTTTAAAGTATCTATTTTAGAGTAAAAACTTACATATACTTTCTAGAAAGCAATCTGGTAACGTGTGAGAGCAGCCTTACATATGTCAAATTCTTTATTTCAAGAAATAAGTAAATTATCAGAAAAAAACACATAAAGACATTTACCACACTTAAATGTTCAACATTAGAAGAATGTTTATGTAAAATTATGGCATATCCATACAACAAAATTAGAAACCATACTGGGTCCAGAAATAAAATGGTATTTGTAGTATAATCACCAATTTTGTTTTAAATACACACCCATACTTACATGTAATTCAAAAATATACAATTATGTATACAGAGGAAAAAACTAGAAAAAGAATTCCAAAATATTAATAATCATCTGAATTGTGAGACATGATATTCTCATTATTCATTTCTATAGTTTGTATAAGTTTCTACAATCACATTATTCTGATTACGAAAGTAAATTTTTTATCTTGTACAAGACCCATTTCCTCTCAGCATTAAATTCTACCAAACATTTAAAGAAGAAATAACATTCTACATGATCTTTTCAGGAAAATAAAAAAGGAAGGAACATGTCACAACTCACTTTATGACTCTAGCATTACTCTGACACTAAAACCAGACAAAGACAGTACAAGAAAACTACAAACCAATATTCCTCATGAACAAAGATGGCATGATCTTCAACGCAGCATGAGCAAATCAAATCTGGCAACATATATTAAATAAAAGGAGTATTAAGACACT
Organism: Rhinopithecus bieti; assembly: GCF_001698545.2. NCBI lineage: Eukaryota > Metazoa > Chordata > Mammalia > Primates > Cercopithecidae > Rhinopithecus > Rhinopithecus bieti. Next base: position 448,159 of record NW_016804464.1, read on the forward strand.
ACCAAGTTGGGGTTTATCCTAAGAATATAAGATTGCTCAACATTTAGAAACCACTCACTGTAAGTCACCATAGTGACAGACTGTAAAAGAAATCCACATGATCTTATCAACAGATGCAGAAATGTATTTGACAAAATTCAACTACCATTCATGATTTAAAAAAACTCTCAGAAAGCTAGGAATAGAATGAAAGTTTAACTCAATAAAGAGCATCTACAAAAAAACTAAAGTTAACATCCTACTTAATGGTAAAATACAGAGTGCTTTCCCCCTAAAATCAGAAACAAGGCAAAGATGTCCACACTCACCACTATTTTTCGCTGTACTGAAAATCCTATCCAGTGTAATAAGGCAAAGAAAATTAACAGAAGACATATATATCAAAAAGAACAAATAAAACAGTTTCTGGCTGGGCGCGGTGGCTCATGTGTGTAATCCCAGCATTTGGGGAGGTCGAGGCAGGTGACTCACGTGAGATCAGGAGTTCGAGACCAGCATGGTCAACATGGGGAAATCCCATCTTTACTAAAAATACAAAAATTAGCCGGGCATGGTGGCGTGTGCCTGTAATCCCAGCTACTCAGGAGGCTGAGGCAGGAGAATCGTGTGAACCTGGGAGGCGGAGGCTGCAGTGAGCTAAGATCGCACGACTGCACTCCAGCCCAGGCAACAGAGTGAGGCTCCAACTCAAAAAAAAAAAAAAAAAAGAAGGAAATCTAGAAACAGGCAGTTAGAACTTAGAATGCAGAGGTTGCAGTGAGCAGAGATTGTGCCACTGCTGCACTCCAGCCTGGGGGACAAAGCGAGACTCAGTCTCAAAAAAAAAAAAAAGAAAAGAAAAGAAAAAAACCTGGCTGGCAGGCGGTGGCTCACACCTGTAATCCCAGCACTTTGGGAGGCAAAGATGGGTAGATCACGAGGTCAGGAGTTTGAGACTAGCCTGGCCAAAACCCCGTCTCTACTAAAAATACAAAAATCAGCCAGGCGTGGGGGCACGTGTCTGTAGTCCCAGCTACTCCGGAGGCTGAGACAGGAGAGTTGATTGAACCCGGGAGGTGGAGGTTGCAGTGAGCCAAGATCACGCCACTGCACTCCAGCCTGGGTGACAGAGCAAGACTCTGTCTCAAAAATGAAACAAACAAAAAACTTGTTACTATTTCCAGATAACATGACTGCCTACTTTGAAAATCACAGGAATCTACAAAATAGCTTCTACAACTAATAAGTGAGTTAAGCAAGGCTGCAGGGTACAAAGTCAACATACAAAAATCAATCATCTCTCTATATACCGGCAAGCAACAACTAGAAATCAAGATTTAAAAACAAAACCATTTACAATAGCTCCAAAAACATAAAATACTTGGGTATCTGAAAACTATTAATATAAAATACTGATAAAAGAAATCAAAGGCAACATAAATATATAAAAAGACATACTATATTCATGGATTGAAAGACTCATCATAGCTAAAATGCCCATTCTTCCTAGTCTATGAACTTAATAAAATTTCAATTATAATCTCAACCAAACTTTTCATAAAGATAAGTTGACAAATTTATAGGGAAAAGGAAATAAAGTAGAATAGCTAAACAATTTCAGAAAAGAAAAACAAAGTTGAAGGATTCAAAATACCCAACTTCAAAACTTACTACAGGCCGGGCGCGGTGGCTCAAGCCTGTAATCCCAGCACTTTGGGAGGCCGAGACGGGTGGATCACGAGGTCAGGAGATCGAGACCATCCTGGCGAACACGGTGAAACCCCGTCTCTACTAAAAAAATACAAAAAAACTAGCCGGGCGAGGTGGCGGGCGCCTGTAATCCCAGCTACTCGGGAGGCTGAGGCAGGAGAATGGCGTAAACCCGGGAGGCGGAGCTGGCAGTGAGCTGAGATCCGGCCACTGCACTCCAGCCTGGGCGACAGAGCGAGACTCCGTCTCAAAAAAAAAAAAAAAAAAAAAAAAATTACTATAAAGCTACAGCAATCAAGACAACATGGGATAAGCAAAAAGACAGATATAGAGATCAATGGAACCAAACAGAGAACACAGAAGTAGACCCACACAACTATGGTCAACTGACTGCTGACATAAGTGCTAATGCAATTCACTGGAAAAAGGATAGTCTTTTCAACAAACAGGATTGGAACAAGTGGATATCCACACGCAGAGGAAAATCTTGACTTTATGTAAAAATTAACTCAATATGGATCATAAATCTAAATGTCAAATGTAAAACTATAAAATTCCTAGAAGAAATCAAAGGAGAAAAGTCACTGTAAACTTGGCTTAGACACAGAGTTCTTAGACATAACCCTAAAAACATAATTCATAAAAGAAAAAAACTGGCAAGTTGAACCTCACTAAATTTCACACTTTTGCTGTGAAAGACACTGAAAGTATAAAAAGACAGACTGGGAGAAAATATTTGCAAAATTATTAACAAAATAAATTGCATAAACATATATAAAGAACTCAAAACTCAACAACAAGAAAACAACCCCAATTTTCTTAACGGGCAAAAGATTTGCATAGACACTTCACCAAAAAGGGCAAGTAGCACTGAAAAAGATGCTCAACATCATCAGTCATTAGGGAAATGCAATTTAAAACTATGAGACATCACTACATACCTAATAGAATGGCTAAAAAACAAAACTGACAATACCAAATACTGGTGAGAATACCAATCAACTATAACTCCCATACACTGTTAGTGGGAATTTTTAAAGTTATAGCCATTCTGAGGAACAGTTCAGCATTTTCTCATAAAGTTAAATACTTACCATATGACCCAACAATCTTACTCTGAGATATCTGTCCTAGAGAGATGAAAACATGTTGACACAAAAACTTAATGTTATAAACTCAAATGTTTATAGCTGCCTTATTCATAATCCCCACGAACTGCTAGCAACCCAGTTGTCATTCACCAGGTGAATGGATAAGCTGTGGTACATTCATACGATGGAATACTACTCAGCAATGAAAAGGAACAAACTTTCAAACAACCTTGAGATTCATCTATGTTGTTGTGTGACAAAGGCATTATGCTTGCTGAAAGAAGCCAGCGTCAAAAGATTATATATTTTATGCCTGGAAAAGGCAAAGAGATGGTGAATAGATTAGTGAATGCCAAGGGTTAGGAGTGGAGGGAGGGTTTGACTACAAAAAGCTGGCATGAGGGCCCTCTGTAGTTTAAAAAAAACTTTTTAAACTGAACTAATGATCTTTACTCTATCCAACCCCCACTTCTGTCCCAAACTTTCTCATCATCCATATTTCCTAGATCACTACCACTATCCATCCAGTTGCTTTGTTTCTCCATGGGGTCAGCTAAGGCCCCAGTATATCTGGTTCACGGTTTTACATCCAATGCCTAGAACAAGGCAGTTGTTCAATAAATATTTATTACCTAAAGACGAAACCTAAAACTATTAAAGAAGAAACGGTAGAAGACCTGGGGCCACTAAACACACACACACACACACACACACACACACACACACACACACACATACACAAAGAAAAAGGTAAAATTAAAACATAAATGGACAGTATAGCCATTGTGGAAAACAATATGGAAGTTGCCCAAAAAATGAAAAATAAAACTTCCATATGATCCAGCAATCCCAGCACTGGGAAATTTCCAAAGGAAATGAAATAAGTATATCAAAGAGATATCTTCACCCCCATACTCACTACAGCATTATTCACAATAGCCAAGACATGGAATCCACCCAGTGTCCACCAACAGATGAATGGATAAAGGAAAAAATGGCATATATACACAATGGAATACTATTCAGCCTTTAAAAAAGAGGAAATCTTCTCATTTGTGACAATAAAGATGAACCTGGAGGACATTTTAAGTACAATAAGCAAGGTATAGAGAGACAAATACTGCATGATCTCACTTAAATGTGTAATCTAAAAACGTAGAATTCATAAATGCAGACAGCAGAATGGTGGTTACCAGAGGTTGAAGGGTGGGGATTTGGGTGATGTCAGCAAAAGGATAAAAAATTTCAGGTAGATAGGAGGAATAAGTTCAGGAGGTCTATTGTACAATAAGGTTACTGTAGTTAATATTATAACAATGTATTATATTCTTGAAAATCGCTGATTTTTTGTATTATACTTTACGTTCTAGGGTAGATTTTAACCATTCTCACTACAGAAAAATGTAAGCATATGAGGCAATGCATGTGTTAATTAGCTCAATCTAGCCATTCCACAATCCCTATATATTTTAAAACATTATATTGCCCATAATAAATATATTCAATTTTTATTTGTCAATGAAAATAAATAAAATAAAAAATAAATGAAAAACAGGCCAGGCATAGTGGCTCATGCCTGTAATACCAGTGTTTTGGGAGGCTAAGGCAGGTGGATCCCTTGAGGCAGACACCTGAATATTTGTTGGGAGGATTTAAAAACTTTATCTATAATTTAAGTACTGTTAATACTATTGTTATCCTCACTTTACAGATGAGGAAATGGAAAAATCATTACATAACTTGTCTATGGCCATACAGCTAGTAATAAGGAACATAAGGCAGAATAAGGAAGAAAATAACATGTACAGCACAGTATCACAAGTTAAAAACACACAAAACAACATTTCATATTTTATATATTTAATGCATATTCAAAAACATATATAAAGCATATTAAAGTAGAAGCCTAAAGAGACAAGAGAAATGGGAATGAGTGTGGCAGATAAAGGTGGAGTAAAAAACACAAAATAAGAGATATCTTGCACTGTACAATGCTAATGTACTACGAACTGCAATGCTGGGGTTACTTGACTTTCTATTTATTTAAGGATCCAAAACTGTGCCTATATATTATATATATATATAATATATTATATATATATATATGTTTTATATTTTATATATTTATTGAATGTATGAATGCCAGAAACTTGGACCCATACTTGGCATCCCCTCTACCTCTCCCCTTCCATCACATTCAATCACCAAGTCTTGTCTATTCTACCTCAAATATATTTGAAATATGGCAGCCTCTCATGATGCCCATTTACACTCTCTAGTCCAAGCCAGAACTACCACAATTGCTTTCTAACCAACTGCCTGACCTCTTTCAGTTTTGCCCTGCTCCAATTCATTTCTCATTAATCTCATCTGACACTGCTTAACTACACAATTCAACAGCTTTCCATCACTCTCATGAAGAAGTCCAAAGTCCTTGATACACATCCAACAGGGCCCTGAATTATTTGCTCCTACCCTCTCTTTCCTGTTTTCATTCACAGCACAATCCCTTCTCTTACTACATTCCAGGCACTCTGTTATTTTCAATTCCTCATACTTGCCATTCTCCTTCCCACTTCAAAGGGATATAGACACACATTTTAGCCAGGGTCTGTATCTGTCAGATCTCAGCTGCAACATCAGTTCCTTAGGGAAGCTTTCCCTAATACATTAGCCAGGATGAACTCTCCCTATTATGCACTTGTCCTTTATGGCACTTAACATTATGTTAGATTACAGATTCTAGCTAGATTATAGGAGGACAAGAGACACTTTTGTTTTCACTATTTTATCATGTATACCTAACACAGTGCCCACATATAAAATACTGATATGTATTAATAATTCATTTGAGGGTGACAAAACAGTTAGTCTATTTGCTAAAATAGTTTTAATATGCCTGCTGATATTTTCAGTGAATAAACAAAATGTTTTCTCTTTCCAAAAAAAAAAAAAAAACCTTTGTTCTGTGAACTTCATATTACTGTTTTTTTCTGTGAGTCAATGACTATCCACATTAAAATTTTAGAAAAATTTACAGCAATCTTCTCAAAAGTTCATCTTCAAATTTAAGGAGAGTATATTCTCAAAGTGTGCAGAATTTACTTCAGCTCAGTAATTCTACAAATGTCATCTTATATTATGATGCGGTAGACAGAAACCCATCAGTCAAAATTTCCCTACTTCTGTTGCATTTAAGTAACATTTTCTCAGTGAAAAAAACTTAGGGGAGGAAAATGTTACATATCTAAAGAGCTTAAGTAGACTCGAATCTAAGTATTATGGCTACAAAGGCAAGAATCCATTATTAAATTCTTATCAGGTATTTAGGCTGGGCGTGGTGGCTCATGTCTGTAATTCCAGCACTTTGGGAGGCCGAGTTGGGCAGATCACCTGAAGTCAGGAGTTCGAGACCAGCCCGGTCAACGTGGCAAAACCCCATCTCTACTAAAAATAAAAGAATTAGCTGGACGTAGTGACGCATGCCTGTAGTCCCAGCTACTCAGGACGCTGAGGCAGGAGAATTGCTTGAGCCCAGAGTGGGGGGAGGGGGCGGGGGGGGCAGAGGTTGCAGTGAGCCAAAATTGGGCCACTGCACTCAAACCTGGGTGACAGAGCAAGACTCCATCTCAAAAAAAAATACATACATAAATAAAACAAAACTAGTATTTAGCCGTTAGTGGTGGCTCATACCTGTAATCCCAGCACTTTGGGAGGCTGAGGCAGGTGGATTACTTGAGCCGAGACCAGCCTGGGCAACATAGTGAGACCCTATCTGTACAAAAACGTTAAAAATTAGCCAGGTGTGGTGGCATGCACCTATGGTCCCAGCTACTCTGGGGGCTGAGGTGGGAAGATCGCTTGAGTCCAGGAGGTTGAGGCTACAGTGAGCTGTGATGGTGCTACTGCACTCCAGTCTGGGTGATAGCGAGTCCTTGTCTCAGAAAAAAAAGAAAAGAAAAGAAAAGAAAAGAAGAAAAAAAAAAAAACCACTTAGTACTTACTGTAATATTTCACCAGCAGGTGGCAGATCCATACAACTTTGTGGAAATGCTTTTATCAACCTTGATAAGTTAGTCCAATTAGAAGGAATTTTAGGAAAAGTAAAATAATTTTAACTGTATTTGAATCTGAGCCAGTTAACCCCAGGGTGTTACAATTGGCCCTCAGAACATTATACTTCTATTTAACTGTAAATTTGTCTCTAGGCCATGCAGAGTACCTAATTTTCTTTAAAGAGAACAGAATATTAAAATGCAATTTTAAAATGTGATTATCCATAGTCCAGTTATTCAAAATCCTCAGGTCTAAGAGGAGTTTGAATCCCAAAGTAAAGGGAACATGAAACGAAAAGGTAGAAAAAAATATAGGTGAGACAATGAGAAAAGGGGGAGAGAGCAGAAACATCTACCAAACTAAGAAGCTAGTAAAACCCAAGTTACAGCAACGCCCTCCAAAAATGAACGTGTCTGTGTTTTATGTGTTCAGCAATATATTCTAATTAATAACATAAAGACTTTAATCTCAAGTCTATCAGTTAATTACAAAATTGACTTTTCAAATTTTTCAATAATTCTAAAATCCTTAAAATGTATTATTATCAAGATGAAATACATTATCTAGAAATGACTATTCAGTTATTTTAAAATGCTATTGAAAACGCTATTTGCAAATGCATCCTTGAAATCTAAGGAAAACATCTTAATTTGTTCACCACCTTGGCTGCAGCACACCTTTCCCTCCACCATCCTTCTTCCAGTCCTAACGGAACTTCTCCTGCCTCTTTCTGGCCCATGTTTGCATAAGAAGTCATGACCCCTGACACTCAGAAAGAGATCCCTGGCCACTATACACACCAGCCAATGGTTCAGCTTCCTCACTAATGCTTCCTTCCTCATGTCCTTTAATCTACTCACCAAATCCACCTCGGCCACAATTAGAAATCAACAGCCAACCTCCACCATGAATCAAGGCTGACCTGGGTTTTGTGAGATTTGAAGCATATATAATTTGAGGGCCTTTTTGAAGGAAAAAAAATAGGAAAAAAAAAAATTTTCCATTTTGCAAATGTTACAAAAATATGTAACTAACGAACACGCTACACTGCTAGAGTCTCGCCCAGATCCTAGAAGAGGCCTATGCAAGTGAGGGGATCCAGGGCTCATCAACTTAAGGGTAAACTGTCTCTGCCATGAAGACACGTTGAGGAAAAAACAAGCCTATAAACTCTGTTTGTTAAATAAAACAACAAGTATACCAATTCCATTCAATAAAAGAAAAGCACTGGCTAGAGAGTTAGTGTTCACAGTTACTTTAGAATAAAGTGGCTAAAATTAAGGACAGATAGAAACTGTCTAAAGGCAACAAGAGAGCAAAGCACAGAGAAGAAAAAATGTGAGTGGAATCAATGGGGGAAAGGCATACTCATCCACTTCTTTCATACTCCTGAAGCATACTGCCATCAATTACTTGTAGGTCTCCCCCAGGAACAGTTTTCCCTATTGGGTTCTTATTTACATAACCTAATCTCACTTTTCTTCCCTGACAAACAAAGAGAGAGAGAGAAAAGAATTCTCAAACGACTTCGCTTTGAGAATTTTTCTTTCATTTACGCATCATATATTCCATCATTCTATCGTCCAAGGTCCCTATCACTATTAGAAGAAAGTTGCCAAATCTCTCATTCCTTCCTCTAATACAATCTGCTTTGATATACGCAAAGGTCTCAGAAGCTTATCTGACTGAACGAGAACACAGGTTTTCATTTCCTAATAACTTCCTGAATATTTTATTATCATTTCCGCCCAGGAAATTTATTCACTCTATGTAGCTCCAACACAAACAGTTCATTTCTGAAGGGAAACTATTCAAGTATAGCAGAAACTCATATAAAAGATTACTTCCAATAGGCTGTTGTTAAACTATGTATCTGAGCAAAAAAAAAAATGAGTTGAAAATACATAGGAATTTAGAAATACACAAAAAATAAAGGGAGACATTTATTTAAAATAAAAATATTTTCCCATAATAATTGATTAAATACAAAGAAAACCCACTGGCATATTTGATTGAATAGTACAAATAGCAAAATTGATTGAATAGCACACTTAATATCTATATTTACATTTCAACCATACCTACATTTCAACTATAACTCAGTAAAAATATATTCTAAAAGTCCAAAAGTAAGATTGAGTAATTCTGGCCATTAACGAGAAAAAATATTGGTACTCTTTTCAAGGGAAAAAGATTTCTAGAAATTACCTTAAATGTCTTAACATAATTTGTATTCCTAGGGCCACAGTTTTGGGCCTATTGTATGACATAATAGCCTACAATACACGCCAAACTTCACAGTAAATCCTCCATGCTCTTTGGAGCTAAGGATGTGGGGCAGTAAACAACCAGTAACAATAAGATTCCAAAACAAAATCTATTTGGGCATTCTCTCTGCCATACACAACTCTGAACAATTAAAAAAGAGCTTCTTTCCTTTCTCTTTGAAATAGAGGAAGTAGTCTGACTAAACAAATGGTATAAGAGATAATGCACTTTAGAGAGGAAGGGAATTCCAGGAGGGAAAACCACACTGTTTAGTATTTTGTAATGCAGCAAGCTGGTTAAGAGCCCGGCCTGAGTTCAAATTCCTGCTTGTCATTTACTAGGTATATAACCACAGATTAAATGACTTATTACATAAACATACTTTTTAAAAGTCTCCAGCACATAGTGCTTTACACATGAGAAAACTAAAGCACAGAGAGGTTAACCAACTTGCCTAAGGTCCCCAAGACCCAGCGCTGCTAGTGAGGAGGCATGAAGAAGAGATCTCCAGAAAGATACAGGGAAAATACAGCCAACTGTATCTTAACTCAATAGAAACACAGAGCATCTACTCTATCTGTGCAACAAACGGATGCCCGTGCCACACCCTACACCTCAGTGTCCCTAAAACCTTTCAATAACACTTTACTGTGTGTCAGACCTCTTTTTTAGCAGGACGGTAGGACACACTGCCATTGTTTTAGGTAAATAGAGAGCCCTTTGTAGACTGGGGTTGGGAAACGAAACTAGACCAGTCACCTATACTGCTCCTCCTGAATCATCCTTGAAGACATCAGCATGAAAACGGCAACAAATTTCAGGGGATAAAAATCTACAGAACACTCAAACATCCACTGTGTTTAATACGGCAACACAATTGAATACAGTGTATCACAGAAAACATTCTACAATGTCAATATTCTTCTCCCTGCTTCTCCTGCAGGGATTCTCTAGCTTATCTGAACAGGGAACACTTTCCCCTCCCCCAATATAAAACTAATAATCTACCAGATTAGAAGAAAAATGGTCCATGAAACACCAACTTGGGTAAATAGCCTAGACTGAACCCACTCTTCGAATTCACAGTATACACCATTGTTAGATCAAGGACACTTCTTTTCTATCCCTTTCTTGCGCCACTTCACATCACCACCCTAAACCTCCAAGTAAATTACTTTCTGTTGCCCGTATCACCAATGCTTTCCTACTTCTAGATGTTTGCTCATTATACTTCCTCTCCCGCTTCCCATCGCCATAGGTCTATATCCACTGCTAAGCCAGGGCCAACATCCTGCACAATGGAGAGGAACCATGTACCCAGCCTTCAAGATCTATCAAATTCTATCATCCCATAAAGCTTACACTGAGTTACTTCATGGAAGTAACCTTCTCATTTTTAGAAAACCCAAAGCACTCTGCACCCCTTTTACAGCCTATATCACCTTTTACTCAGCAGTATTATTTTTACATATGATATGCCATTTGTTAGACTGATAACTTATTTCTCCCATTACATAGCACAGTGCCTCACACACAGCTGCTCAATAAATGCTTGCTGAATGAATAAATGAGTCTGAGAATCTATTTCCCATCAGAGAATCATAATTAGTTTTTGCTAAACACAGTTAAATAGACTGGACTTCTCCTCCAGAGAACACAAACTATTTGAAATTGCCAAGAGCTACATCTTAAATCATAGAAAGTCACTGAGCTGTACAGCAGAACTTCATTCACACAAGCTTCCTTGTACTTACTTGTTTATGTGTTCTCTGTGAAACAGGCCTTTACACTGCCAAAACTGAGGAGGGTGGAGAACATAACTAGTTTAATTTGTGTTTAAAAATATGCAGCCAATTAGAATACAGTTATGACAACCTGAAAATGTAGCTCAAAAATTGCTATGTTAGGCCAGGCACGGTGGCTCACGCCTGTAATCCCAGCACTTTGGGAGGCTGAGGCCAGTGGATCACCTGAGGTCAGGAGTTCAAGACCAGCCTGGTCAACATGGCAAAACCCCATCTCTACTAGAAATACAAAAATCAGCTAGGCATGGTGGCGGGTGTCTGTAATCCCAGTTACTCAGGAAGCTGAGGCAGGGGAATCACTAGAACCTGGGAGGCGGAGGTTGCAGTAAGCTGAGATCATATAACTACACTCCAGCCTGGACGACAGAGACAGACTCTGTCTCAAAATAAATTAATTAATTAATTATTTTTTTAAAACTGCTATGCTATTATAAGGTATCACCTATCCTACAGTTTTCCTCTTAATAATCACAGAATATGTTTCTGAACTTTTTCTGATAACTCGGTTCTTCCACAGAAAGTGCCTTACCTCCTACAATAATCCCTGGAGAGAAGACAGACCTAAGAAAACATAATTATCTTATAAACCAAAACATGATCCTTCTAAATCCTTGAAGAGGAGAAGAGGAACAGCAATGTTGTGAGAAAGAGGAAAGGTAGAGATAAGAAAAGAAGGTAGCCCGAGCAGTAGCAAAATAAATATGAGAAAGATCAGGCTTGCTTCCAAAGAAAAAAATCAGTTAACGAAAGAGAGGGTCTGCTTTGGGGTGTGAGGAGGTGGGCAGGAAGAACATGCTGAGGTCAGGGGAGTTGGAAATATTAGAATGAAGTTACATAAGCTTTGCACTGTACAAGATCCCAGGCCTTCTCCAAATGCCACACCACTCAGAGGTCCTCCCATGCTTACTGTCAGTACCTTCTCTTTATCTATACAACTAATACTTACTGAAAATCAGCTATGGGCCTGGCACTCTTTTAGAAACTGGAAAAACATTAAGTAGCATCCATTTAGCAGAAAGAACAGAGATATGACATTGTTACTTAACTTATTTAGGTCCTTCAATCTCCAATCAGATTGTAAACCTTTTGAAGGCAGTACCTCTCAGCTAGATTACAAACACCTTAAGAGCAGGGTAAAAATTATACACTAAATGTCATTGTCTTCACAGCCTCTGTGTATCTAAAAATATCACAGAATCTATTCATGCCCCCATATTGCTATTAATAAAAATGAAAATATTCATCGTGGCTGTTTGCAGGCAATGTCATACCATCACAAACCAAAAGTAGACAAAAGGGAGATCTGAGCTGCGCCTTAATTCTTGGTCCTTTGTACTTCTAGTAATTCCACTGGAAACACTATTTCACCATCTCCCTCCCCATATTTCTATTCTCTCCTTTCATGCTCAACTGTCCCCTAAATTATTGCAGATATGAGACACTCATTCAATACCTGGTGAACTTTGTGCTAAAGCTTAGCAAAAAAAGGAAATTCAAAACAGATAAAAATTGGTTACAGCTTACAAAAGAACGTGGCATATTCCTAGTCGCAGCTCAAGTAAAGTGCAACCTCTCTGGAAAAGAGAGGAAGAAAGGGGTTGAAGCAGATGATCCTGGGGGTCCTCTTCCAGTTAAAACAATTGTAGTATTCACAAACTCTGACAAGTACACAGGTAAAACATAATAGGACAGCACTATTCGGCTCAACTGATTGGGCAGAATGCCCTAGTTGGTGACATGGCATCCTATGATACAAAAGAAACCATTAACAGGCTCAATCTTCACATGGCCAGTGTTTACACTGACACCCTTCCAGTGTCTCTATCAAATGGACAATAATCATCAACTTGTACTTCCAGACGCAGAGTTCCCCCAAGTCCAATCTGTTCCCACTTTCAGAATAGCAACTGAAAGTGCATGTCTGCCTCATGATGGATCATTAGCATTTTTTCATTTTATAAAGTTGGCATATATATAAGTGCACCACTCATCTGGCATTTAATCATATACTGCTTTGAGACATACTGATTCTTATTATGTTGTCTCAGGTTACATTAGATAAGTTCCTTAAAGGCAAAAGCTATGCATTATGCAACTCTGTACCTGCCATAACACAGTATCAAGCAAATACAGGCACCAAAACCAAAACAAAGCACACCATCACATCCTCCCCTCTGTCCCTTTCCCACCCCCACAAAAATTCCTGCTAGATAAAAGGCTGTTGGACTTTCTATTTAACTTGGGACTCCTAGAAGGCTGGAACTGTGTATCATATTCACTTACCTCTTTGTATGGTCTAAAGCATAACTGGTCATGTCAGAGGAACGTAAATAGCTGCTATGAATCTAAGCCTCACTTTTTTCATCTATAAAAGCAGAAAGATAAACTAAATGATTCCCCCTATGACTCTATAATTTTGAAATAGTCTTTAATTCAAAAACAAAATATTTCTGAAGACATATTATATGCTGGGCACTGTGTTATGTCCTAAGGATACAGAGATAAAAGTATGGCCACTACCTAGAGGAACATTTTCTCATGATCATAATTTGAATTTCTCCATCTGGCTCCTCCACCCCAACCCTAGCTGTAGTCTACCCTGGTCACAGGGTGCCAGTATTTCATATGTTTGCAAAGCAAACAGTGTCAAGCAGAGGAAGGAGGCCAGGGACTCCTGGGGTAAGACTGACAGAAAAGGGAGAGTCATGCTGGAGAGGGGTGTGAAAACTGGGCACACAGAGAAGACCTGCCCCCTCCCATAAAGGGCCATGTGCCTATACTACTTCAGACATGAGAAAATAATTCTATCTGTCTGGAATTATTAATTGTGTCCATAATCTAAATAACATGAGGGTATCCTCACACATCAAAAACCCGTTTTATTACACTATATGGTATTATATGAAGTCACTTCTGATAGCTCCGAATGAGCCACAGAAATAAAGCATAAGAAAATGAAACATGCAAAGGAACACTTCAGTTTAGCCATTACTTTATGTACATTCTGTGTTTTTCTTCTCCTTATCTTACTCACGAGTTTAGAGTAACAAAACGGCCAGAGAGATTAGAAAGGAGTGAAAAACAAGGTGACTGCCTAATCTTGATAAATAAACTAGATAATTAGCCTCTGAATAATGAGAAATTGGTTAAGGCCTCCATTTTCAGACAGAACGCGTTTTTAGAAATGGATGCCTAAAACTGAATTACCCTGCAGAACAATTCTGATTTCATCTACAATGTACCTGAACTATGCCTGAGCTGACACCTTTATCTGTTTAGACATGACTTGAGTCCTCAAATGAGTAAAATCTGCTGTGTAAATCAGTACTTAATTAAAGAACAAGCTTAGTAGGCTGCAGGGAGAGATTTGTTGAAATGGTGAATTAAACACTGTTATAGTAAGAGACCTCCTTCACTTATTAATTCTATCATTAGTCCACAAAATTCAAGTCAGACAAGAGTAGTTACTGTTTATGCATTTTTCATTTAAGATTCTAGAGTAAATACTTACTCGGAACCTACAGTCTCCAATGGGCTCACTGACGCCTGGCAGATGAGGGGGAAAAAGCACAGAAAATACTATTCCCATATAATTTACAATCCTGTTAGATCTCCTAGTATGGTACATTCTCACATTAGTTCTGGTAACAGTAATCCTACATCTCTGGTCAACCAATGCCCCAACACTCCTGGAAACCATTTCCTGCTTATCACACACAGCAAAAGGCCTCACTGCGTCATTAACAACAATATTCACCTGTTCTTATGTTCCTTCCCTCTTGTTAAAGGAGAGTTCTCTCTCCTACAATGAGTCGAATGCAAATCTTTCTACTTGTGCTCAAAACCCTCCCAACCTTCTCAGGAAACTTAACACTGTCAGTTATCCCATTTTCCTTGCATACTTAAACTATCCCTCTCAAATAGAGCCTTCCATTTTAAATATGCTCCAGAATCTCATCCATTAAACATAGACACACACACACCCAACTCTTGAGACCTCAACCACTACATTCAGTCATCTCCATCAAGGCTAAATTTCTGGAACTTTTCAGTCTTCATTTCCTCCCTTCCCACTTGTCCCTCAACCTGCTTCCAAATTCCATCTACAGCTGTCAGCAAAGTCAACAGTGACTGACAGGTAAATGCAAAAGACTCTCCAATCCTCACCATACTTAATTCTGCCAGCAGAATCAGATACTCTCCTCCTTGGTTCCTATGATACAACTTTCTCCTGGTTTTCCTCCTACTTCTCCGCTCACTTCTCTGTCTTATAATACCCCATCTTTCTCAATTTGACCACATTCTAAGCAAATGACTCACAAATCTATAGCCCATGTCTTCCATCACACTCCAGACTGTAACTACTGCCCCTGGGTATCACAAAGGTGTATCAAATTCATAATGTCCAAAATTAAACGCATGCTCTTCTTGCCTCCCAAACTTAGTTCTTTCCCAGTAAAAGATATCATCACCCATCATCCTGCTATGCAAATCCTAAAGAACCTTAGGAATCATCTTTGACATGTCCCTCTCCCTCACCACCATATCCAATCCATCACCAAAGTCTACTTTATCACCTAAATATCTTTCTATTCCATGTACTTCTCTACACCACCATCATGCTAATCCAATTTATCTCTGTAAACTACCTAGGCTACTACAACAGCCGAAGTGTGAAGCATCACCATCACCACCACGACCTACCTCCACGCACGCGCGCACACACACACTTTTTCTTCATGTATTATGATGGTCAGTTTATTTAATAACCTTTTAAATTAATTGAAGTTAGGCAAAGCACAAATGGCTTGTTTACATGTATTCCTTCCCCATCTCATTCCCACAACAGTGTGAACTTTACCAGGACAGGATGTAAGTTTTAATCACCCTCATGGTCCCAACATAGAGCCTGGCATGCGACATGTACTCAATAAAGGTTTACTGAACTTGTCTGAAATTCACCTTGTTTTGGAGAGTTAGAAAAAGCTTATATACATGAGACTTTCAGATGACCTTTTCATTTATGTTCCTGCTTCCAACAGTTGAGTCAGTTAATAAAGCAAAACTAAAACTTCTAAAAATTATAACTCTAAATCTTTCAGTTATTACATTAACGAAATATAATCCAAATTCTAATGACATTTCACAGTTAAAAAAAAAATTAAAAGCCAGCTGGGCACGGTGGCTTATGCCTGTAATCCCAGCACTATGGGAGGCAGGCAGATCACCTGAGGTCAGGAGTTCGAGATCAGCCTGTCCAACATGGTGAAATCCTGTCTCTACTAAAAACACAAAAAGTAGCTGAATATGGTGGCACATGCCTGTAATCCCAACTACTCAGGAGGCTGAGGCAGGAGAATCGCTTGAACCCAGGAGTCAGAGGTTGCAGTGGGCCAAGATCGGGCCCGGGGCACAAGAGCAAAACTCCATCTCAAAAAAGAAATAATAATTAAATTAAAAGCCATCAGACACAGTACAATCATTTCCATGGAAAAACAACTAAAAGACTTTCAGAGAAATGGCAATTCTTTTCAATATTCAGTTATAAAGACATTTCTTAAAACAAAAGTGGACCAAGTGTGGTGGCTTACACCTGTAATCCCAGCACTCTGGGAAGCCACAGTGAGCCAATCATTTGATCCCAGAAGTTTGAGCCCAGCCTAGGCAACAAAACCCTGTCTCTACAAATAAACACAAAAAATTAGCCAAGCATGGTAGTCGCAGCCACCAAGAGACTGAGGTGGAAGAATCACCTCAGCCTACAAGGTCATGGCCACAGTGAGCTGTGATGGCAGCACTGCACTCCAGCCTGGGTGATGGAGTAAGACCCTGTCTCAAAACAAAAACAACAACAACAACAACAACAACAACAACAAAAAACAACTCAAGTGAATAAATAGCAACTACCCCATCATACGTAAATTACATTTTTCCTTGGAGGAGGAGTTCATTCTCAAACACTGTTTCTTTTAAATTATGAAGCAATATCCTGTCTTTTTAATTAGCATTTAAAAAATGTTTCTCAAACTTTGTGAATACAAAATCCACCAGATGCTTCTCAAAATTCAGATTTCCAGGCCCCAGAACCACAAATTTTCTCTCAGTAGATGTGTAATGATGACCTGAAAGTAGTAACTATACGTAAAGAATCGCTTAGAGCCAGGCACAGTGGTTCATGCCTGGAATCCCAGCACTTTGGGAGGCCAAGGCAGGAAGATCTCTTGAGGCCAGGAGTTCCAGACCAGCCTGGGCAACATAGCAGGACTCAGCCTCTATAAAAAATTTTAAAATTAGTCAGGTGTGGTAGCACCCACCTGTAGTCCAAGCTACTCACGAGGCTGAGGTGGGAAGAGTCCTTGAGCCCAGGAGTTCAAGGCTACAGTGAGCTATGATCATGCCACTGCACTCCAGCCTGGGTGACAGAGTGAGATCCTGTCTCTAAAAAAACTTTTTTAACATTTTTTCCAAAAAGAATCACTTAAGCACGCTGCCAATGGCTAAGGCAACCAGCCCCTACTGAAGATATAATCTTAAAAGATATTACAGCAGTCCCTCCTTATCCATAGTTTTGCTTTCCATGGTTTCACTTTCTACAGTTTCAGTTACCCATAGTCAGCCATGATATTAAAATATTTAGATAATCTGTGAGACAGACAGAACATTCACATAACTTTTATGACAATATAATGTCATAACTGTTCTAGTTTATTATTAATATCTTGCTGTACCTAATTTTTAAATTAAACTTTGTCATATGTATGCACAGGGAAAAAACTGGTATAGATAGATTTGATAACTTCCACGGTTTCAGGCATCTACTAGGATATTGGAATGTATCTCCCGTGCATAAGGGAAGACTACTGTATATACCATTGATAGGCTTTTTAAAAATCTCTTTTCTATTTTCTTCTAGCTCTTTCATGATTCACTTTCATCATAAAATTAGGCATTTTATGATACATAACAAATGCTCCTTAAATATTTCTATTGAGTTGAGTTACATTCACATGAGTTATATGTACAGCTAGTAAAACTATACTTCATTTGTTTCATGTAATTAAAATACAGTTCATGATCTCTCTCATAGTACACCACTACTTCCAGATGTTCTAACACCTGAACAAGTGTGAAAGCCACTGCATTAAAAACTGAAAATCTGGCATCAAATGTATTTTTATATCAACTTTATATTACCAATAAAATACATGACCTAGGATGAACAACATATGAGGGAAATTAACCTACATCATGACAAAGCATTAGTTCAAAAGGTTCAATTTAATAACTTTCACTAAATTGTACTATTCTTGTTGGATATAAAATGAAGACAACCAACTCTCTGTACAGAGTATTTTATGCCTATAACAGATATAACCTTGTTTTCCCCATGACTACATACTGAAGCTAGCCATTTTCCTTTACAATCTACTCTTTGGCCCCAGTTGCCTGCTTTTTCCCAATTCCTTATACCATACTCAATCTGTCAAACCACCTCCAAAGCATTATTTCCTGAGTAGCAAACTCTAGATTTAAGGTGGAAACAGACCGCTAACTCTTCTTCCTTTAAGTAAAATTGAATATATAATGCCTCTACTTTTCTGTCTTATGTCCTACCAACCTTACTAAACTCTGAATCCCTTATGTAATAAATTAAAAAATAAAAAGGCCATAAAATCCATACTATCCTACTTTCCAAATACGTGTAACATGGGTAATTTATATATATATGTGTGTGTGTATATATACGTGTGTGTGTATATATATAAAACATAAACCCTTAATTGATATAATCATCTAGTCACAGAATAAACTGAAATTTACTATAAACAATGAGTAATTCAACTGAAATTATAGATAAGATTTTAACTGGAATATTTTCTATAGACATAAAAACTATTATCAAGGTTTATATATTCATTTATATTCAATGATCTAACTAATGGGTTAAAAAACAAAATTTTGAACAGACACTGGTTCTCTCTTTTAAAAAAAAAAAAAAGTCTCTTGGCCTCAGAGAAAGGTATCTCTGCCTCAATAATAGGTATGTAAGATCAAAGAACTTGCCGACATCTGTACTCCCAAAATCTGGTACTGCCTCAAAACACAGTTGGCAGTCATGAAAATGTCTGTTGAATAAAAGATGCCCCTACTCGGCTGTGCTCAGTGGCTCAAGCCTATAAGTCCAGCACTTTGGGAGGCCAAGATGGGAGGATCGTTTAAGCCCAGGAGTTTAAGACCAGCTGGGCAACATAGCAAAATCCTGTCTCTACAAAAAAAATACAACAATTAGCCCATGGTGACACATGACTGTAGTCCCAGCTACTTGGGAGGCTGAGGGGGGAGGATCACTCGAACCCAAGAAGTCAAAGCTGCAGTAAGCTGTGATTACCCCATTGTACTCCAGCCTAGGTGAGAGTGAGACCCTGTCTCAAAAACAAACAAACAAACAAAAAACCAAAAAGCCCCACTCTATCAAAGGGTTTCCATCCGTCGGGAGTTAACTACCCTAGCACAGTCCTTCAGTGATTGCAGAATTTTAATCTAAATGTACATAAAAGTTAAAAAAATATATATTCTTTTAAATTGGATCAGATATCAAACTAAACCAAATGAGAACAAAAAAAAATACCCATGGTAGATTCTCAATTCAAGATGGCGAAACTAAGTTCATGCATTTAACCAATGCCCACCAACACCTCAGCTTAATATCCACTAAAATAACTAAACAATTTTTTTAAAAATTAATAAATAAAAACACCAAGGGCAAAATCTGTACCTCCACTGGAAATCACAGAATAGTGACAAGCATTATGTGGATGGACCCATGATAGCTCCAAGAAAAAAGGCTAGCAAAGCACCTGGTTCAGCACTCATGTTGAGGATTAGAGATAAGGGACAGAAACAGACCAGGTGCAGCGGCTCACACCTGTAATCCCGGTACTTTGCGAGGCCAAGGCAGGTGGATCACTTGAGGTCAGGAGTTCGAGACCAAGCTGGCCAATGTGGCAAAACCCCATCTCTACTAAAAATACAAAAATTAGCCAGGTGTGGTGGTGCACACCTGTAATCCCAGCTATTTGGGAGGCTATGGCATGAGAATCACTTGAACCCAAGAGGCAGAGGTTGCAGTGAGCCAAGAACGCACCAATGCCCTCCAGCCTGGGTGTAGTGAGACTCTGTCTCAAAAAAAAGTGGGGGCAAGGGGAAAAAAACGAATACAGGAGACTGCCACAGCTAGCTCCACAATTGATTACCAGCCCTGAATGTTCAGTTTTTGAATTTCAGCATTGCAAAGAATGCATTAGCAGTAAACCTCCCCATCTCACAGTTACCTGGCTATATCTT
Source organism: Rhinopithecus bieti (assembly GCF_001698545.2). NCBI lineage: Eukaryota > Metazoa > Chordata > Mammalia > Primates > Cercopithecidae > Rhinopithecus > Rhinopithecus bieti. The sequence continues at coordinate 468,413 of NW_016804464.1, forward strand.
GCCCCTACTCCCTGCAAACCACCAGACCAATGATAAAGGAATGTAGATCATTCTGTTAAACCAATAATCTAGGAATGTCAAACAAACTGTTAAATGGTAGCAAATCTAAAAATTTCTCTTCTTTCATCTATACCTGAAATATTAGAAGAGGAACCCACACAAACTTCAAAAGCATCCATTTCAACCAGCAATACTGAATATATATAGACATCATCATATCATCATGGTCACCACAGACACTTGAAAAGACCTAGAAGCTAAAAGAATGATTGTTCTATCAACTGGAGCAAAAATTTCCCCTGGAAAATTTACAGAGAGAAATACATTTTAGAATATCATTAGAATTCCCAACTGCAGAAATCCCAATTATAGAAATCCTAAAGAAACTTAAAAGAATACTGTGTATATGAAAAGAGAACAATCTGAAATCAGGGAGATTGCTTTCGGCTACAAAACTACTCAATAATTTTCCAATGAAATACAACTGGGACAACAAACAGCAGATTGCACATGATGAAAAAACCAGACAAACTTGAAAATTTATCATAAAACACAAATAACAGAAATGATGAAAGAGGCATTGAGAGAATTCAGCTTCCAGGAATGATACAGTAGATGGTTTAGACCAATTCTCCCGCTGAGAATAACTAAAGAAACTAGACAAAACACAAAATATCTGTGTAAAGGCAATCAAGGCAATGAGGAATTGAGGAACCAAAATCCAAAAAGAAAGAAAAGCCAAAGGGACAAATCTGGTATGTGGGGATCCTTTTGGCCTAGAGCTATCAGCAGATTCTAAAGGCTACTGCTGGAGAGGCTGAGATGAGCACAGCTTTTGACAGACTCAAGCCCTAAGGGGACAAAAACTGGAGTGAGGGCCTGCCAAGAGGGAGGGCAGACCCCTTAAACTGTGGATCAGAACCTCAAAGGGCTACATCCAAGAACCAAAGGTATACCTAAACTATTTCAACTTATAGAGTCTAAAGCCTAATTTTAAATCACCTCAATCCCTGCGTAATGTGGTATGAGACTGTTAGTACCTCCAGCATAACCACCTACTGGAAGCAAAGGTAAATCCTTTCTGGGAGAAGGCAGTATCATCCAGATAATCTAGATAATTGTTCATACACAACACCTGGCATTCAATCACAAATAAGAACATGAAAAGAAACCCTCCCAAATCAGGTGATATAACAGACATAAAAGCAAAACTCCTATGGGAACACACATGATGGAGTGGGTTAAAGGGATAAAAAGACAAGATGGAGAACTTCAGCAGAGACCTGCAAACTATAAAAAAGAAAGAAAGAAAGAAATTACAGAACTGAAAAAGTCAATAAATGAAATTAATTCAATATAGAGAGTGCTGCCTCGAATCAGAATGTAAAGTTATCAAAGACTATTACTGTTTTCCTAACAACCAAAACAGGGCAGACAAGCTACAAATCTATAGTTTTTCTGAACCCATCAGAGAGAGAAGGATGTAAGGGAGTCTAAGTGAACTAAATTCCAATGAAATTTAATTCAGAAAAAAATATTTGAAGGATAACAGCCAAGCCAAGAACTCTTCAAAAGTGATGAAAGTGATCAGCCCACACATACAACAAGCTCAATAAGCAGGATAAATACAAAGAAAACCAAAACTAGGCACATCATAGTGACATTTCTGACAACCATAACTAAAGAACAAATCTTAGAAGTGGCCAAAGGTGGGAGGTAAGCACATTACTCACAAAAGAAGAAAAATAAGACAGCTGACTTCTTACTAGAAAAGATAGAGTTCAGTGGACAATGGAATAACATATTTAAAGTGCTGAAAGAATCCACTGTTTACCTAGAATTCTACATTCAGCACCCTCTCCTCAAAAATCCAAAAATGAAGGTGAAATACAAATGTTTTCAGACAGACAAGCTGAGAAAATTCATCTCCATCAAATCTAACTAAATGCTAAATTATATTCCCCAGGCAGAAAGAAATGATCCCAGATGAAAGATCAGAGATGCAGAAAAATAAATGAAGAGCAACTGAGAAAGGAAATATGTGGGTAAATCTAAATGAATAACTTAATGAATTTAAATAATTAGATCTAAATGAATAGTGAGTATGAAATAACATCTGATGGATCTTAAATATGCAGAGAACTAAAATACACAACAATAACATAACATAAAAACAAAAGAGAAGGACAAATGGAATTAAGGTGTTATAGAGGCCTTGCACTATCCATGAAATCATACAAATAACAAGTTAAAAGAAACATTCAGGAAACACTAAATGAATAGTAAAAGAAATTATAACTGGCAAGCTAAAAGAGAGGGAAATACAGAATAACTTAAAATAATCCAAAGAAGGCAGGAAAAGAGAGAAAGGGGAATACAGAATAAGCAGTGCAAGCAGAAATAAATAATAAAATGGGAGGTTTAAAGCCAAATATATGAACTGTTACATTAAATAGACATGATTTAGTAAAAAGACAAAAACTGTCAGGCAAAAGAATACAAAACCTAACCACATGCTACAAACATAAATATATGACTACAGGGCCAAATGCAGTGGCTCACATCTGTAATCCCAGCACTTTGGGGGGCCAAGGCAGGAGAATTACTTGAGTCCAGGAGTTCAAAACAAGCCTGGGCAATATAATAAGACCTTGTCTCCAAAAAAAAATTAAGAAACTAGCTGGGCATGGTGGTGTGCATCTGTAGTCCCAGCTACTTGGGAGGCCGAGGCAGGAGGATCACTTGAGCCCAAAAGACAGAGGTTACAGTGAGCTGAGATCACACCACTGCACTCCAGCCTGGGCAACGGAGTGAGACTCTGTCTCTAAATTAATTAATTAATTTTAATAAAAGTTCATAAAGTACAGAGAAGTCATATCACACACACATTTAAGTTAAAATAATTCAACTATGAGAGTGAGAGAGACAAAGAGAGAGAGAATACGAACTAATATAAATAGAACAAGCCATTCTACCTGCCATTCATATAAGCACAAAATATGAGATATGAACTTCCACCAGCTGAGCTCAGCTTCAGAATGTCTTAGTATGAGAATCTCATCACACTGCAATCCCAGAGTTTAAAAAAAAATAAAGTTTCTGTACAATAATACAAGTTTTTCTCTTCATTTGGTAGTTAACAAAAGAAATTATCTCTTCCAACATAGTGGAAAAACTGTCGATGACCAACTTATTGAGAGAGAAAATATCAGCCTCCAACTTGGGGTTTTCTTAAGGTATGTTAAAAGAGAATTACAACAACATGCAATTTTCACTTCACTCGCTGAATTTAAAGATAATGCCAAACTAAAATACAATGTCAATGTACCACCTTTTTTAAAAAATGAATAATCTCCCACCTAGTCATATTCTGGTGAAATTTCTAAATCCCTAATCACATACTCACATACAAAAATCTACAGATTTTTTTTGAAATCAAGTACCTAGTATCTAGTACATAATTACATTACATTCAGCATTAAATGCAGGAAGGAGAACTGCCCAGCGAGCTGTGAAATAAAAAGATCGTGATACAGGAATTTTATATCAAGGTCAAGCTACTATGCAAATACAGAGGCAAATCTAAAAACTTAAGTGTGAACAAAGTGGAACTGCCAAGTATCACAATGTCTACACTTCTAACCCCAAAATTTCAATGACTGACAAGGCTGACTCTGAAACAGAAATGCCTCTACTTAACTGTAACTACTCTGAAGAAGAAATAAATTCGCTTTTCCACAAAGCTTACAGAGTTTTTTTAAAAGTATTCTTCAGAAAGTGGCAAACACTAACTCCTTAGAACCTCCTAATACACACAATCCTGAAGCTTACTTCTCTGGCTTTGAACAAACTCCAGAGAAATCACTGATTCATAAAATAAGCTCACAACATCTAACAGGAAATAAATGAAGTCTTAAAAAGCAAATACGTAATGATAAAGTTAATTTTCATTAAAAACTGGACATGCACTATCTCCACCTTCCTTCCTACCATGACAGATTATTCTGCTATGATTTCATCATCGTCACCCCTCTGCTACATGACAAATTATTAACTCCAGAATAAAAATGAACCTTACAAGAAACAGTTTACGGAACATTTCTGTTGCTTTTGCCTTTACTTTGCCTCATAATGCTCCGTATTTTACACTCCTGGACAAAAAACAAACTAACAAACAAAACGCCTGCCCATCTAAAAACCCTACTTACGGCTTCAAAATCAGCTCAAGTCCTAAGAAACTCAGCTGAATATCCCAAACTAAACAAATCTTTATCCTCTTCAACACAAGCTGACTCATTTAACAATCTATTTACACATAGCCATCAAATAAACACAAAAAAATCACGTTACCTAATTTTCATGTCTTTTTAGTTAGCCTTTCCACCTAGTATACGATAAAAAAAACAACAATAATAACAGTTTACATTCCATGAATAAGCCAGGCTTTGTTCTAAGCAGGGACACATATTAAGTCACTCATTGTTCATTTTAGCCCAGTAGAGTGGGTGGCTATGATATATGTCACTTAAAGAATTGTTCAGAATTGGCTCTGTATGCCTTCGTTCTCCCTGCCTACTGTTCTAATCTGGGGCCATGACATGCCTGCAGGGGTAAGGGAAATAAGTGACATTACTTTAGCACTAGCTCATTTATTCACACAGGTGTTTCTCAATAAGCCTCCATAGGCAAAATGAAATTTATCATTTTATATAATTCTTACTCTACATCCTTACCTAGCTTTAATGGTGGTATCTTCTTCTGTAAACAGAGGAACGTTTCCTCCCTTTGGAAACCCAACTACAGGTGTATGCCTAAGTCTTTGCCCCAGGCTTTCTTTTTCCTTCCTAAGTGTCATGAACTACACTTAAGGCGTGAACTATCATCTCTATCAGATAACCTGTGAGCCTAGCTTCTAGCCTAGACTTCTCAACTGAGCCCTAATTCTACAATCCTTCCTTTTACAGGGATGTTCTGCTGACATCTCAGGCTCAAGGTGTCCAAAATGGAACCAATATCCATTGTTCCCAAACTTGTTTCTTCTGCTGAATTCTTTTTTTTTTTTTTTGTTTTTTTTTTTTTTTGAGACAGAGTCTCGCCTGTCGCCCAGCTGGAGTGCACGTGGCCGGATCTCAGCTCACTGCAAAAGCTCCGCCTCCCGGGTTCACGCCATTTCTCGTCCAGCTCTGAGCAGCATGGACTACAGGCGCCCCACCTCGCCCGCTAATTTTTGGTATTCTTTTTTTACGTAGATGATGGGTTTTCACCACTTGTTAGAGGTGGTCTTGATCCTCTGACCTCATGATCCCACCCGTTCGGCCAAAGGGATTACAGGCTTGAGCCACCGCGCCCGGCCTCTTCTGCTGAATTCTTAATCCACTTTCCACTTTAAATCACCACAGTACCTTGGGCCAAACTGGCATTCAAGTATTTGACTAAATGAACTTAATCACTCCAAACCAAAATTGTTATTTCTGTCTTAAAAGAGGTAACAGCATGTTTCAATTCCTATTTGTTACTCAAATCAATGAATAAAATATTTAATTTTTTTTCCTCAAAACAGAACAGTTTTAAAGCTTATGAATCAACATCAGGTTAGCATGAGCAGTGCTTAGCAGGAGTCAGATAACTAACCCAATTACTCATTTGCTTATCACTAAGTTAAGAACCATAAGCAGCCACGGAAATTTTGACAAATTATAAAGTTGTAAATTATTCCTATTCTTAATTACGTATTATCTATATTTATAAATGAACCAGATTCAAGAAAAGATACAGAAATATGAATAAAACACATGAATAGGCAATTCTCAGAAACAATATAAAACATCAATACAAATCTGAAAAGATGTTCTACTCCATTAATAATTTTAAAATATAAAATTTACAGTTTTTTTTTTTCTTCTATCAAATTGGCAAAAAGACGAAGAAGTCTGAAAATAACCAATATGTTGGCAAGGATGTGCGGAAACAGACATCCTCATTTGTTGCTCAAAGGAGTGTAAATCAGCTGTTTAGTAAACAATCTGGAAATAATGTGAATGCACATGCCCTCTTGTCCTACAATTCCAAATCCACAAACTTACTCTATGGTTTACCCGCACATGTGCACAAATAGGGACATTTATAAACATGGGTTCACTGCATCATTTGTTTGCAATCAAAAACTTGGGAGCATCAAAAAGAAATTGGTTAAATAAATTATGATATATCCAGAAAATAAAATTTCATATGGCTATCAAAACAACTCTGATAAATTTATACACACTCACATGGAAAGATGTCCTAAAACAAGTTAAAAATCAGTATGCACAGCAAAATCCAACTTTTTTTGTTATATATGTACTGGATATTTTAAGTATATATATAAAATAGACCATAGTTATTAAAAGCAATTTCTCTGGGAACAAGGGTTGAAGTGTATGATTTCACCTTTTATTTTACATAGTATGAAATGTTACATTTTAACATAAAATTCAACAATTAACTCTACCCCAAATTAAAATCCACATACATATTTCAGCAATCAGGTTTAGTAACGCTGTTAATAAAGATAAACGTCATGGCCAGAGGGGAAGGAACCATACCCTGCCACCTCCCCTCCCCTCCTGGTCACATTTCCTTTCTTCCTACCTCAGGCATCAAACTGAACCCTTACTAATTTGAGAGGAGATTAAGACTCAAGAGATTTCTGAGGGAAGATCTATCTCCCAGACAGCAACTATATCTATAGTAGGAGGGGATAAAAGGAAAGGCCAGGGGTAGGCAATATCCATTAGTAGTAATGGAAAGGGAAAGAAACTTTCCTCAACTTGGCTGAGACAGTAACTTCTGTTTATGGGAAGATCTCTGTATTCTTACACTTATTTTAAGTATCTTTCCTTGAAACCTTCTGCTGCAGGGGGCATTTCCCAAGATAGTCCTTCTACCCACTTCTGATCAGCTATGGGCTTAGAAATTAGATTACACTGTTTGTTAGAATTGCCTATGAATTAAAGATAGGCTCTGAACAAAGTCCTTTGGGACTCTGAGATACGTATTTACTTTGAAAATTATTTCTCTTATTCCCTAGTCTTCAGTTATATTCCGGAGGTAGGCTGCATAATGGTTGAGTTCTATGTAGGTGAGATACAATTAATAAACAGGTTAAGCCGGTGCAGTGTCACATTTGTAATCCCAGCACTTCGGGAGGCTGAGGCAGGTGGAATGCTTCAGTCCAGGAGTTTGAGACCAGCCTGGGCAATATGGTGAAACCCTGTCTCTACGAAAATACCCAAAAAAATTAGCTGGGCATGGTGAGGCACGACTGTAGTCCCAGCTACTTGGGAGGCTGAGGTTGGGGATCACCCGAGCCTGGAAGGTTGAGGCTGCAGTAAGCTGTGATCACGCCATTGCACTCCAGCCTGGGTGACAGACTGAGAGCCCATCTCAAAATAAATAAATAAATAAAACGGTTATCACCACAAGAATTTCTGCACACAATCCCTTGAATATACAACACTATATAAATTTAAAACAACTAGTTGCCCGGGTGCGGCAGTAACTCACGCCTGTAATCCCAACACTTTGGGAGGCCGAGGCAGGTAGATCATTTGAGGTCAGGAGTTTGAGACCAGCCTGGCCAGTATGGTGAAACCCTGTTTCTACTAAAAATACAAAAAAAAAAAAAAAAAAAAAAAAAAAATGAGCAGGGTGTGGTGGTGAATGCCTGCAGTCCCAGCTACTTGGGAGGCTGAAGCAGCAGAATGGCTTGAACCTGGAAGGCAGAAGGTGCAGTGAGCCAAGATCACGCCATTACACTCCAGCCTGGGCAACAGAGCGAGACTCAGTCCCACAACAAAATAAAACAAAACAAAAAACTAGTAATCCCACCTCCAACTTCAAAAGCTTTCAACAATTAACCAAAAAGATCTTCAAATTTTACTTGTTATATTTAAAGCTATGCTGTGAATTAAAAAACTATAAATGAAACATAATTTGTTATTCTATCCCTAAATTTGTAAATAATAATGCTATTATCTTAACTAGACCTCATAAAGACACATTTTGGTGATTTTTTTAACCACTAAAGCAGAAAAACAGAAACATTCTGTTTTCAATTTCCACATAGTATCATTACAAAAATTCACTCTGCTCAGGACTCCTCAGTAAGTTTTACTATTACTGACCAATAATCAATTCTGAAAATCAGTATGATCAATCTCCAGATTTCCAAAAAACATGGGAGTAGCTGCACCCCCAGATGGCTCAATTATGAGCATTCTCATACATTCAAACACTGCAGTAATCACTTAGAGGAAATGACATATAACTCCTTCTTGAGAATTCTAGTCTACTGGCTTTATAAAACTAAGTTAGGACTACTCTAAAGATACAGAACCAAAATTATGAGGGAAAGCAGCACTATTCCTTGATCAACAGTAACACAATGATTCCAGAATGTATTTTTCTACCTACAGCAGTAATGGCACTTTCTCTCACCAAATCAAGTTACCTAATATCTACCTCACCTCCACCATTAGACCAAATGCTTCCTGAGGACAGAAAGCATGTCCAATTCATCTTTATTTCCACAGTGCAGTTTTGTGCATAATTAGCCCTCAAAGAGAGACGTTTGCAACCAGCCAAAATTATTGCAACTCTTAGCTTTGCCTATAGAACTGACTTAATAAAAAGTTAAATGTAAGGATTCTTGCTATGAAATAATTTTAAAGAAGGTTATTTCTAAGGATTCTTTAAAAAAGTAAAAGCAGAGACATGCAATCTGAACTGTAGACCACCAATCTACTAACTCCTCAGAATTCAAGAACTGACTTCATTCAGTAAGATAAAACATAGGCTGGGCGCGGTGGCTCAAGCCTGTAATCCCAGCACTTTGGGAGGCCGAGACGGGCGGATCACGAGGCCAGGAGATCGAGACCATCCTGGCTAACACGGTGAAACCCCGTCTCTACTAAAAAATACAATAAAAAAATTAGCTG
>NW_016804464.1:477667-479393 GCF_001698545.2 Rhinopithecus bieti
AAAAAAAAAAAAAAAAAAAAAAGATAAAACATATATAACTAGCATACCTCTCTGCCTTTTCTTTATGTAAAGGAGTCAAACAGGGAACCAAAACCTGTTTATATAAGCCAGCTCTGTAAGCTGGTCAATTTACTTTACATCCCTTCCAAGCCTAAGAGTAAGCATCTAAATTTCCGGTAATACTATATCTTAAAATACCTCACAATTACTTAACACTGAAGCAATATAACTCAGCACTAAAGCTATTTTTACACATATAAAATAAAATCATATACAATCATTTGCAAGTAACATAGAAGATTTTCCAATCACATCCTACTTCCCACTACAAAAAAAAAAAAAAAAAAGACGTACAATAACTTGGGCTTTAGGGAATGAAAAAAGGTGACTTTTGCATCCGAAAACCAGAAATGACCAGTGTTGGAACACAATAACTGAACAGAAGTTATTAAGTTGAAATAAATCCACTGTTCCATATTATGAACTTCAGAGTAAGAGAAACTTGAAGGTAGAAGGGACCTTTGAAATTACTCATTAATTAGCTCAACCTTTCAGTTAACAGATGAACCTGCATTTTAAAATATGGCCTTAAGGACCCAAAGTTCACAATTAAAGGTGGTAAAACCTTGAAAAGTTATAAAAGTACTAGTCAATGGTATAACTCAATATCATTACTTTTCTATAATAAATGGAACCCTGACTCCCACATACACACACAAGTTAACTTTTCACCAGCAATCCTATATGTGAGAATCCAAAATATAGAAAGACCATAAGAAAGAATATGTTCATCACAGCATTCTTTATCACAGCAAAATAGTAAAATAACTTCAATATCCATAACAGGAGAATACACAATTAGCAGCAGAATGCAGAGGAATAAAGAACATAGGCTTTGAAGTTGCAAAGACCTGGATTCCAATGTCAACTTTTCCACATGACAGGCTGTGAGACGTTTGGCAAGGCACTTAATATCTGAGACTCAATTTCCTCATATGTGGAATGTGAAGAAATTGCCATTTTCCTCACAGGACTGTGTAAAAGATTAAATACATGTGAAAGAGCATGGCACAATGCCTGGAACTCAGGGAGTGTTCCATAAATACTACTTTAATTAACCACTATTATTATATTTGCTCCCTGGAATATTACACACACATTTTAAATAATGGTTATAGGAAAATCTGTATATACTGGCATGGAAGAATCTCCAACACACTCAGTGAAAAGCAAGTCAAAAAAACAATAGGTAGTATGATCCTGCTTATCTGTAAAAAAAAAAAAACTATACACACATATGCACATGCAAGGGAAGATATTAAAAGGGGTTACTTACGGATTTAAAAAATGGAATTTGTGGGTAGGAGTGATAAAATTTTTTATTCTATGTATTTTATATTGTTTGACTGCAAACAAATATATATTTATGTATTTTAAATAAGTTTTAAAATAAAATGATTTAAAGATAATGTGACAACAAAGAAAATGGTATTATGTCAAGACAAAACATTTCAAGTTATACATACACCATAATTACAATGTAAAAGATAAAATGCCATATAGGCAGTAACTAGAAAGAAATATACCAAAATCATACCAGTGGGTCTAAATTACCTTTTTTGTCACTATTTACAAAATTTTTGAATCAAAAAAACTCTCTTCATTCTAAATGAATCCAAAATTTGGGCTCTGTTTTAAAATCATCTTTCACTAGCTTGTGTTCATG
>NW_016804464.1:480094-566693 GCF_001698545.2 Rhinopithecus bieti
AAAAAAAAAAAAAAAAAAGACGTACAATAACTTGGGCTTTAGGGAATGAAAAAAGGTGACTTTTGCATCCGAAAACCAGAAATGACCAGTGTTGGAACACAATAACTGAACAGAAGTTATTAAGTTGAAATAAATCCACTGTTCCATATTATGAACTTCAGAGTAAGAGAAACTTGAAGGTAGAAGGGACCTTTGAAATTACTCATTAATTAGCTCAACCTTTCAGTTAACAGATGAACCTGCATTTTAAAATATGGCCTTAAGGACCCAAAGTTCACAATTAAAGGTGGTAAAACCTTGAAAAAGTTATAAAAGTACTAGTCAATGGTATAACTCAATATCATTACTTTTCTATAATAAATGGAACCCTGACTCCCACATACACACACAAGTTAACTTTTCACCAGCAATCCTATATGTGAGAATCCAAAATATAGAAAGACCATAAGAAAGAATATGTTCATCACAGCATTCTTTATCACAGCAAAATAGTAAAAATAACTTCAATATCCATAACAGGAGAATACACAATTAGCAGCAGAATGCAGAGGAATAAAGAACATAGGCTTTGAAGTTGCAAAGACCTGGATTCCAATGTCAACTTTTCCACATGACAGGCTGTGAGACGTTTGGCAAGGCACTTAATATCTGAGACTCAATTTCCTCATATGTGGAATGTGAAGAAATTGCCATTTTCCTCACAGGACTGTGTAAAAGATTAAATACATGTGAAAGAGCATGGCACAATGCCTGGAACTCAGGGAGTGTTCCATAAATACTACTTTAATTAACCACTATTATTATATTTGCTCCCTGGAATATTACACACACATTTTAAATAATGGTTATAGGAAAATCTGTATATACTGGCATGGAAGAATCTCCAACACACTCAGTGAAAAAGCAAGTCAAAAAAACAATAGGTAGTATGATCCTGCTTATCTGTAAAAAAAAAAAAAACTATACACACATATGCACATGCAAGGGAAGATATTAAAAGGGGTTACTTACGGATTTAAAAAATGGAATTTGTGGGTAGGAGTGATAAAATTTTTTATTCTATGTATTTTTATATTGTTTGACTGCAAACAAATATATATTTATGTATTTTTAAATAAGTTTTTAAAATAAAATGATTTAAAGATAATGTGACAACAAAGAAAAATGGTATTATGTCAAGACAAAACATTTCAAGTTATACATACACCATAATTACAATGTAAAAAGATAAAATGCCATATAGGCAGTAACTAGAAAGAAATATACCAAAATCATACCAGTGGGTCTAAATTACCTTTTTTGTCACTATTTACAAAATTTTTGAATCAAAAAAACTCTCTTCATTCTAAATGAATCCAAAATTTGGGCTCTGTTTTAAAATCATCTTTCACTAGCTTGTGTTCATGACAAAGTTGATTTTTCAAAATCTTAAACACAAAGCTTTTCCTCACTTCACTTACCTCTCCAGTCAATATGGTCTTACCTACAGTTATTTCCTCTAACTGTTCGCCAATTATTGACGCAACCTTACCCAGAAGCCTAAACCAATGATATTGTAAATAGTTCCCAATCACATGGAAGTCACTAATAAAATAAAGGGTTTGGAAAAAAGACTATTAAATAGTATATAATGAGATTTATTAAAGTTACCCCAATATTTTAATTGAGGTAGAGAAAAACTCATAAGGAAGAAACCAGTAATGATCAATTAAGCCAAAAGAAAAAAAAACTACACTTTCGAATAATTTAATAGAATTATAGTATATTTTTAGAGTTCACAAAAAACAGTAAAGCCATTTTACATAGGTATGGTACTTTACAGTTTATGAACAATTTTACATTTCATTTTTCTGACAATCCAGTTAGGTAGGTAAGGTATTATTCTTGCCTGCCTATATCTCCCAACTTACAGAGGTATGTGAAGTTGTAGAACCCTAAGTCATACTCCATATCCTCTGCCTTCATAAATGTCTTTTCATTATTCCACATCATGTATTAATTTTCATACAGTTTATGAAAATCAGTCACATTTCTTATCTTCTTTGAGCATTCATCCCAGAATTCTATGATCTCTTTTGTGCCTCATTCTGACAGGCAAAGCAACGCCATCCGTCTTTTCTTTTAGATGACTCAGTAAGATCAAAGATCTTTCCAAAGATGACAAAACTAAAAAACACGAAAACTACGATACATCCAGGAGGATGACCAAGCTCACAAAAGATCTGAAAACTAAGTAATGCAAAGAGTGGCCGAAGGAATTAAGGATGGTTAACATAAAGAGGATAAGGGGGAAGGGCAGGGGGGCCCACACACACATGCAAATGTGCACACATGAAATGTGATTAGACACGGGAAGGGCCATCATATAAAGGAATCAGATTTGTGCTGTATGGCCCTAGGGGTTAAAAACAAAGGCAATTCAACATTCAGTCAACAAACATTTACTGGTTATCTTCTCTACGCTACATGCTAGTGCTACATTAGGGAAACAAAAGTGAGTAAGACAACCCAGCCAACTCTTCAGAGGTTGAGACTAGCAGAAGAGACAAGAAAATAAGTAACACAAGATGAAAAGTACTCAGGAAGCTATGGGAACACAGAACAGTGACCACAACTCTCTTTGGAAGAGAGGGCTGGTGGAGAAAAATTCACTGACTAGATAAGGAGTTTCAGAAGTGGACAAGGTGAGAAGTGACAGGAAGAACAGAATGTGCAAAGGTACGGAGATCTCAAGCTGTGTCGTTAATCTGGAGTGGTGCAATGCAAGGTGTATGCTAGGGGTGACAAGAGATGAGGCTTTATTGGGTTTGGGAGAACGGAGGTAAAGAATACAAAGGGCCTCACAATCTCCACGCCTAAGAGTTCTACCACCCAAGCTACAGAACACTAGTAAGAGATTTTAAGTAGGAGAGTGGCATGCTCAGGAAAATATTTCAGAAAGCTCATCCTAGCAGGACAGACTTCTGGAGGGTAACAGTACAGACAAAGAGATTAATTATGGAGCCACTACTGTTAGCCCATGTGGGGATGAAGATGAAAAGATACCGATTCAGAGTCAAGAAATAGCTGAGAGATAAAAAGCAAAAAGCACTATCAGCTATGGGAATGGGAAGAGGAGGTCTTCTTGATCTCAGCTTGGGCAAGTGGGTAACAGTGATGACCAAGGCAGGCAACACAAGAAGACAAATCCATGCAATCATTCCAACAACATGAGAGACAGGGGCCAGCAGCTGGTTTGTTCTTGCTTAGAGAATGGGGATGAAGGAAGCACGAGGGAAGATGACACAGAGTTTAACTTCGAACTTGAGTAACCTAAGATGCCTATTTAGTGAAGGTAGCAAGTGGCACGTGAGAAAGCGTGAATTAAGAGAGTCCTTAGCTCACAGGTGGCAACTGGGGGCAAACAGAGTATGTAAAATGAGATAAGCTTTAGATACTAATATTTAATGAGTTAAAGAAAAGTCAGAAAGACAAATGAAGAATTAATCAGAGAAGAGATTAACCTGAAGATAGGGTAATGCTGAAAAAGGTAAGCAAAGAGGAAAAAATATAAGAAGGGTGGGGAGGGTGAAAACTACAGTGAAATGTACTGTATAAAGCAAAATTTTCTAACAGATGTTATTCAACACAGAAATGGACTACCCTGTAAGGCAATGAATCACATCATGAAATAAATGGTTCAGGCAGAAGCTATAGAGTCCTCGGTGAAGAATGTTCACTCTAAATAGAGAAGACCTGCATTGCACAGGCTGCTGTCATGTCATCTTCCCCAAGGTCCCTATGTATCTTTTCAGTAATCTGCCCTTCTTCACAATACAAGATTATGTTCCTACTCAATTCCAACTCTCCTCTCTTGCTGACCATTTTCTATCACCCGTCCTTGACTTTTTACTTTTTCCTCCACCTCCGTTATGTCTATGTCTAACCTCAGACAGAAAAACACCTTCCATTTATCCTACTGTCCCACATCTCTATTTGGCTCCACCTTTTACTACTGAACATATCTACTCTCCTACCAGATGGGTATTAATCCCCTACAAAAAGATTTCTGAGTCTATCACTCTACAAAAATAAAAAAAAATAAAACTACTGACAAAGGACATCTGACTTGTGGACAGCTCGTTCCAGTTGCTGCTTACTCAGTTCTCCAGTCTCTTGATCTCTTCCGCAGTTTTATGGCAGAACTGACCAATCCCTCCTTATTGCAGTTATTCCTTTCACTTTTGTAATGAAGCACAGCGGTTTACAGGAAGCACTCTGGACCGAGAACCAGAAGATCTATGTTCTAGACCCAACTACACCACTAATTACCTGGGAGCCTCCCCACCTCCACTCCTACTCACTCCTCAGATCTCAGTTCTTGTGAGGCACCCTAACACCCAGACTAGGTTATGTCACTTCAGTACCCACTTTCTCAAAACCTATTCTCCTTTGTAGTGCTTATCACAATTCCTTAATTATATAATTAGTAGCTGGATGGCCATCTTTCCTATCCACACACCAGACTGTAAAATCCATGAAGGCAGAGAGCACATGCCTTGCACCTCATCTGTGCAAAATAAAACCTGTCAATTGAGTTAATGTTGAAACAGATGTCAAGACCGCTTCCTAAGAGACTGCTTACATTATTTTATTATCCTAAGTAATAAAATCACTAGCATTTTAGTTACTTACAAAATTATTGACAAAGCTTCAAACAAAAACTCCATCTATTAACAAAACCTCCATCTATTAACTTGAAATTTGATGAACTACATATGAACTACCATATAAAACAGATCATGAGTAACAGGAACTTGTTTTCTAAACACTTCAGCACCAAAATGTGTTCTAAACCATATATGAACTGAATGTATAAATGTACATCATGACATAAGCGATGTTTAATTTGACATTAAAACACTACTGTTTACGTAGCTGTTTAGAGAATACCCACTGGTACTTTAGTTTAAAGCTGTTCTTTACCATTGGCAAAAGCCATGAGCTACATACACAGCGAGGAAATGAAAAGTTTATCAGTCAAGTTACCTTTCAGTGTGATTTTAAATAATATTTCATATAAATCAGGGAAAAACAAGTACTGGGTCAACGGTAAGATTGCTTTCAAATGTAAAAATATATCTCACACGAGTGAAAGTTTTGTCAAGTTTTACGGTACCCCACCTTGGTCAAACAATTTTAACAGATTACATGCTAATTTGACTTTCAACTGCTGAGTGTATCCTGCTCAACAATACCGTAAGGTCCTTCCTGGAAGGCTTGGCATTTTTGTTCGTTGGTCCCCTTAAGTAAATAGGAACGCAGGTGGTTTCAGTAATCTATAATATTCCAAAACAGAACTGAAAATGGCTTTTGAGGTTCAATATGTTTATACAATGCCATCTCAAAACATCGTACAAGTACTTAAAATCCGATGCTCAGACAATTCCCTTGGTTAAGAGTGGTTAACAGGCTGTAAATATAGTTGTAATCCCCAGGAAAGAAGAGGCATTCCATAACGGAAACACTAAGAGACGATCACTCCGAGCCGCTCTCCAAGGCGTCCTCATCGTTAAATCAACACCAGGGGTTGTGAGCGGGCAATTGTGCCCCTCTGACACCCCGCTCTTCCGCAGACTTCGGGCTCCAATCCCCGCGCGAGGAGTCCCTCGAGACCAGCCAGCGCTTCCCCCAGACTTCGGAAGCTGGGAAATCCCTGGCCAGGGAACCAGGAGTTCAAGCCCCCTCCCCTTTCCTTTCCTGAAAATTAATGAATTGGCCATCCGATTGTTTATTTAATGAGGTGTGTAGTGGCCTCTACTGGTGCTAGTGTGAGCACAAGAATGTCCCACTCTTACAAGTGGGATGAACCTGGGGGAGGGGAGAGAGGCGAGGGGTGAACCTGCCTCCAGGTACAAAGCTCGGAACTAGACCTCTGCGCCCCCGACCTGCCCCCCGGCAGCCGCCCCTCCACCGGCGGCGCCCCCTTTCGCCCTTCCCTCCCCACCACGCACGATCCCCTTTCTCTACGGCAACCGGAGCCGAGGCAGAGAAGTTCCCGCACGTTTCCTTCTGGATCCTAAACAAAAACACCCGAGCCACCGCCGCCTGAGCCGATGCCGCGCCCCCGCGCACCCCCGGGCCCGCCCCGCTCCAATCCCGGCTGCCGCCTCGCGGGCCGCGACGGGCCCGCTCCCCTCCCCCTTCTCCCCGGAGCCGCTGACTGGTGCGGGGCGCGCGCACCGGGTGCTGCTGCTGGCGTCAGGGAAACCCCGGAGAAGCGGATCCTCCTCCTCCTACCCCCGCCTGCTAGCCGCAGCCCCTCGGCTCCGCGCGCCCCCGCCTCCTACTCCTCGCCCCGGGGACAAATTTCCCCCCTCACCTCCCCAGACGCCTCTGGCTGCAGAGACCTGAGGGCGAGAGGCGCTCCGAGCTCAGGCTGGTCTGGGAGGCCGGCGTGGGCGCGCACCTCTGCACAGTCCGGGCCTGGAGCGTCTATATAGGGCCTCAGAGGAAACCGAATGGCCTCCGGGAGGAAACCTGGGTGCGCAGTGGGTCGGCGCGGGGATTTATGTGCTCGCCAAAAACAATAGCGATCCCGCCCGGCTCTTGCTGGGCCCTGGCGCGGCTCCCGTGGGAGGGGGCCGGCCGCGCAGCCGCTGACCTCCGGCTTCCAGGCCTGGCCGTCCTCGCCGCGCGCTTCCCCCGGGCAGCGTCGGGACCCGCCCGAACCGCGCCCCCACCCGCGTCGCTGGGCCCAGGTCCAGGGAACTAGGCACAGACAAAGGTGCCCGCTGTCCACTTCCTCAGTTCGTGCGGGGGCCCCCACCGAGCCCTGGGACTCCCGGGGGCCAGTGCTCTCGCAGTAACTGCTACGTCTTACCTGTACCTTTGCGGGACACTTCGCGTTTTCCTACCTGGGAATCACGTCTTTCGCTGATAAACCAAGGAGCAAGTGGGATATGATTTTAAACCACTTAGTAATCGTGAGGCATCACCCAGGCTACCCAAAGTTAGGAGAAAGCAGTTTGTAGTTCCACTGCTGATGAGATTATTGATCATTTTGTATACTGCACCCATGGAAATTGTTTTTAAAAAATTTCTTTGTATGATTACGCAATCAGAGTAGTGTTTGGTGGTTAATAGGAGTTGGGTTTTATTCATTCTTCTGTACAGTCGATAACCGAAATGTCTTGCTTCCCACAAGAAAATGGCTATTTCACTAACATATCCCTCTGTGCTTTCTCATAGTTACTTTCTAAAGATATTTTATTCTAAAGCGCCAAAATGAACAATATAAGACATGGATTAACATCGGGAGGGAAGAGCTCAGAATCTTCCTAAAAGCTCTTAAATCATCAAAACGGTGAAATTAGGAATTCTCATCCCAGTTCTTTGAAACAATTGACTTAATAGAGGAAACACACGCTTATGGTTTTTCACTAGGGAAACCATTTAAATACCTTTTGTTTTGGTTAGACTTGTTAACCAGCAAAATATTTCCTAAATACCCGTGATTGACCTGTTAAATTAGAAATAGATTACCTCCCAATTACTTCACAAGTATTTGCTTAATTAACCTTTAATAATCACATCATTATTCAGTTTTCTGAGATAATTAATGAGAAAAGCTCTTTGAAAACTGTAAATTATCTTGCAAATGTTAATTTCCTGATATCTTTCCTAAGTCTGGAAAGATTTCATTATATTAAACCTAAAACGTCTAATATGACTTCTGAGATGAAGCTTACAGCTGTCTCCAAGTTTTGAAAAATACATGAGTTGTGGTTAGTGACAGACTGGTTTTCATATATGACTTCTGTGAACTGTCTCAGTAATTTTATCAGCCCACTGTGTATATCAGTTTTATATCAAAAAGTGTAAAGCAGTTGTGTATTTCTGGCTTGTGATTAAATCACAATTTTAATAAAACCCACTCTATTAAACCACTAATAAATGGAGCCCCAGGTTAAAGCTACAGATCCTAAATCAGTTCAAGATAGTTAAATAACTCAGGCACACACTTGAATTCAGCTCCTTTGTTTCAAAGTCACTGACACTGTCGACTTGCCCTTTAAAAATCATCATTGATTAATTAACCTGTTCTTTGTTTAGTAAAGCATATCTGAGAAAAGATTTTCTTAGGCATCTCTTTTATCATTCTTACTCTCCCAACAAGATTTTCAACAAATACTTCAGCCTGCACCTATACTGCCAATCAACACTTTTATATTGTCTAAACTATCAATCTATGAAGAGATATTAAACCACTCGTGAAATTAACAGTTTTTTCATCTACATAAAGTTAGAACATGAGGCCCATGTTCAAGGAATAAGTGCACAAAGAAACTTTAGAGCAAAGAAAACAGAGTGGCCATTGTATGTCAGTAAAAGTTATCAAAATGCAGGCCAAAAATAACTAGACTGATATCTTGTGAAATTTATGCTAATGTATTTTGATGTAAAAATTAAATGAAATATTAAAGCCTACGAATATAAAACGTGGTAGGAATCTTATTCTCTATAGTAAAAGGATTTTTTTTTTCAACATTAGAAAGGACGTACAATTCAGTGTTTAACTGCTGGCGGTAATGAGATTCTGCAGCTGAGTCCCTGGCTGTGGATCCCAGTATCCGAGGTAGAGAAGAAAGCTAGTCCACTGACTAGCAAGATCTCAGGATAGAACACTTCCGAGTCACAGCAGACTTCAACTAGAAGTTGCCCCAGTCTTAAGAAAGTGATTTTCTTCTGCACAGAGATTGTTATTTTTATATTTGCCCTTTACTTTCCACTAGGTAAGAATTTTTTTTCTCCTGTTCTCCTTCAAAAGCCACCTGTTCTAGGGAGCCATCTCTGATTAAGCGTAATTAAAAAGGATATGTGCTCCTTTTTAAGTACAAGGCCTGCTCAATATTAATTTTGCTTGTCACATGTTGCTTAATTACATATCTTTAGTTCAACAACAATCTATTAATTCAGCAAAAATTATTGAGGACCTGTTTTCACCAAGTATTGTGCTGGATGCTGGGATAACAACATTATTGGTTCATTCATTTAATATTTATAAAGTACATCCTGTGTCTCTGGTCCTGGCTTGTGTTAAGGGAAGACAGTGATGAGCCAGATAAACAAAGTTCCCAGTCTAGCAGAAAGGGTAAACAATTATAACAAAGAAGTGTAAAGACTGTTATGGTAAGGAAAGATAAGGAGTGTGGGAAAACTTAGTAAGAGCATCTAACTTGACTAAATTGTGGGGGGGGGGGGGGGGGGAGGAGAATTAGAGAAGCATTGGCCTCTAAACAGAGACCTGAAGGTAGATAGGAGTCAGCCACGCCTACAGGTGGGATTTGACCCAGATTTGCATTTTAGAAGGAACACTCGGGCTGCTTCTTGGAGTGTAGTTTGGAAGAAGTCGAGACCCAAAAACAAAAACAAAAAAACAGTTCAGATTTTGTTACAGTAGTCTAGGAAGGAGATGATGATGGCCTGGAGTAAAGCAGAGAGGATTAAGAAAAGTGAACAGATAAGAGAGAGATTTAGGAGATAGATAGAAACAGCAGGGGTGTGTGGGAGAGATAGGAGATGTGGGTAACTCAGGTTTCAACTTGGGCAGCTAAATGAAGGTGGTGGCATTCGCTGAGGGGGGAACGAGAAAGAGGAGCAGGTGGGAGACAATGTTAGTTTAACTTTGGACAAGCAAATTTAAAGTACCTATGCATACATAGGTACTTTAAATATATCTGAGTAGAAATATCAGTAAGCCGTTCATTACTTGGATCTGGAGTTTAGCAGGGAGATAGGACTGGAGAAGTGAGTCATCAGCATATACTACATATGCCTGAGTATAAGGTGCCTCTGAGCATAAGGTGAGCCTCCATTTTTCCAATTAAAATCCACCCCACTCCCCCAGGCCCCTCAGCGGCTCACACCGGTAATCCCAGCACTTTGGGAGGCCGAGGCAGGCAGATAGCTTGAGCTCAGGAATTCAAGACCAGAGAAGGCAACAGGGCAAAACCCAGTCTCTACATTAAAAAAAAAAAAAAAAAAAAAAAAAATTAGCTAGGTGTGGTGGTGTGTGCCTGTAGTCCCAGCTACTTGGGAGGGAGGATCACCAGCCTGGGGGGGTCGAGGCTGCAGAGATACGTTATTGTGCCATTGCACTCCAGCCTGAGTAACAGAGCAAGACCATGCCTCAGAAAATGAAAACAAAAACAATCCTCCCCCATAAAACTTTGTGGCCAACTTGAACATATGAACTTTTAGAGATACAGATGAAATAATCAGGGCTCTGCAGCTATAAAAAAGAATGAGATCATGCCTTTTGCAGGAACATGGATGGAGCTAAAGGCCATTATCCTCAGCAAACTAGCACAGGAACAGAAAACCAAATACCGCATGTTCTCGCTTATAAGTGGGAGCTAAATGACAAGAACTTATGATCACAAAGAAGGAGACAGCATACACAGGGGTCTACTTTAGGGTAGAGGGTGGGAGGAGGGACAGGAGCAGAAAAAAATAACTTTTGGATACTGGGCTTAATTCCGGGGTGATGAAATAGTCTGTACAACAAACTCCCGTGACATGAGTTTACCTGTGTGACAAACCCTTCACATGTACTCCCAAACCTAAAATAAGTTTAAAAAATTAAGAAGTAAAAGTTGGGAAAAAAGAAATAATCAGGGCTCTATTTATAATATTTAATATATTAATTTAATTATGCTTACTTTAAGTTACATATTATATAAATATAATCTTTAAAATAATTTTATTGAAATTCTTCATAGTGCCTTTATCATCACAAGTGTCTCATTTGGAGTCTCTAACATATTTCCCAGGACATACCATGTTCACTTCTACCCAAGTTTTTAACTCTATATATAATGCTGTCACTGAGAATTTTATTCCAAGCCACAAGTATCTAATCACACTACATCATTCATCCTGTAATTATATTCACGTACCATATTGCTTTTTATAGTGACTTTTAAAGACTTGTTTACAAGGACATCCAACACTTCCAAGTGTGAAGATACTTCCCTAGAAGTAATTTTAAAGTCTGTGTTCAATTTGTTTCCTTTCTTTTCAATTCTGTCAGGTGGCTTTGTATGAGCATTGAATGAGATCATTTCATGCTAATGTACATTTCCCCAAAAAGCATTTTGTTGTTCAAAATAATTGAGAGCATCCAGTAACATGAACAACTTTTTTTTTTTTTTTCCGAGACAAGGTCTCTGCTGCCCAGGCTAGAGTGCAGTGGCACAATCATAGCTCACACAGCCTCAACTTTCCAGGCTCAAGCAATCCTCCCACCTCAGCCTCCCGAGTAGCTGGGACTACAGGTGCATGCCACCACACGCAGCGAATTGTTTGGGTTTTTTGCATAGACAAGGGCTCACTATGTTGCCTAAGCTGGTTTTGAACTCCTGGGCTAAAGCTATCCTCCTGCCTTGGCCTCCCAAAGTGTTGGGATTATAGGTGTGAGCCACCATGACTGGCCATGAAGGACTTTTAAGGGTCAGAATATAAAGTGACTCCCTGTTTTCTGATTTTGGTGGGAGAAAGAGGGCTCTGTCTTATATTTGGGTATGTACAGTAATGCCAACAGAGTGGTTGAGATTGCCCCAGGAGAGTTTAGGATGGAACCAGGATTGAGGATTGAGGACTGGGACCAAACTGGAAGAACACCAACACATGGAAGGCATAGAGCAAAAAAAAAGAAACTTGCAAAGAAATAAGCAGACATGTAACAAGAAAACCAGGAGCATGTGGTATCACAGAAGCCAAGAAAAAGTGTTTCAGGAATGCTGAAGTGGTCAATAGTGTCACACACTCCTGAAAGATCAAATAAGGTAAGACCTGGAAACCATTCGTTGTATTTAGTGATAAGGTAAGTAGGTAACTGCAACCTTAGTAAGAGAGTTACAGCAGAGAGTAAGGCCACCTACTTGCTATGGCTTGTCACTGAGTATGAACTACTTCTTCAAGAAGTTTACCTGTAATAGGAAGGAAAAATTGGTAACTCTAGAATAGATTTTAAGAGGGCAGTAGATTTAAATGCTGATGTAAGGAGCCAACAGAGAGGGAAGTGTTGAAAATTTAAGAGAGAAAGGGGATAATTGATAGCTTTAGAAACGGTGCAGTAGATAATTTGGCAGCCGTTATTCCGCAAAGCCCATGATTATCTGACCTCAGTAGTCTCAGGCAACTGGCAGAAGGCAAAAGAACTTCACAGAACAGAGGCACACCCTGGCCCTGTGGTTCCCAGGCAGGCTTCAGCTGTATTTGAGCATGTTTAGTTCTTGTAGTATCTTAATTAATGCTGAAAATAAGAGACAACATCCTGACATTTGCTACCTAGTCCCCTAGAATTCTATCCTCAAAAGACACATGGCTGGGTCCCAACAGACAGCAATTATAAAACAAGTCAGACCAGCTTTCCAGCAAAATGGTAGGATCTTGCTTTTGGTTACAAATAACAGAAACCCAATACAAAATACTATCTTCTTTTTACTTTCTTATTTTTTAATTTAATTTAATTATTATTATTTTTGAGACGGAGTCTTGCTCTGTCACCTAGGTTGGAGTGCAGTGGTGTGATCTCAGCTCACTGCAAGCTCCACCTCCCAGATTCACACCATTCTCCTGCTTCAGTCTCTGGAGTAGCTGGGGCTGCAGGCACCCACCACCACTCCTGGCTAATTTTTTTTGTATTTTTAGTAGAGATGGGGTTTCACTGTGTTAGCTAGGATGGTCTCCATCTCCTGACCTTGTGATCCGCCTGCCTCAGCCTCCCAACGTGCTGTGATTACAGGCGTGAGCCACTGTGCCCGGCCACAAAATACTATCTTAAGCAGAAAGAAGGTTTATTAGAAGGACCCTGGCATTTTATGACAGGGGTGCATCTGGGCCTTGGGAATGGAACTGGAGACTGGAGCACCTTAAAAAAAAAAACAGAAAATCCTCTTTTGGAGAACCTCTTGTCTCTTCACCATTCTCTGAATCTGTCTCAGCTCTACTCTCACTGCAGAATGGCTCTTTCTTTGTCTTAGTCCACATGGTAGTAAATGGCTACTACCAACTTCCAAATTACCCTGTTACAGTCTGATTCTGACTGCCAGTTCCAATTACAAATTTCCCAGTGAACGGATTGATTGCCAGTCTTGGTTTAGGTGCCCACTTCAAACTACTCAGGGAGGCCAGTGGGTGAGAGTTATAATATGGAAGCTTCCAGGGCAACCAACCAGTAAATAAAGGCATAGTGTGCAATTCACAAAAAAGGGGTGCCATCAAGCAATTCAACAAGCATCTTTTGCAGCTGGGTTCTATTTGTCACTTTATCCCAGTAGCCCAGCCTGGTACCTGCTGCTTAATAAATATTTGTCTAAAGAATAAATATTTAGGCCGGGCACAGTGGCTCACGCCTGTAATCCCAGCACTTTGGGAGGCCGAGGTGGGCGGGTCACGAGGTCAAGAGATCAAGACCATCAGATCGAGACCATGCTGGCCAACATGGTGAAACCCCATCTCTACTAAAAATACAAAAATTAGCTGGATATGGTGGGGCGTGCCTGTAGTCCCATCTACTCAGGAGGCTGAGGCAGGAGAATCTCTTGAACCCCGGAGGCAGAGGTTACAGTCAGCCACGATCGCACCACTGCACTCCAGCTTGGCGACAGAGCAAGACTCTATCACAAAAAAAGAGAAAAGAATAAATATTTAGTATTGAAATAAAGATTATTTAAATTGTGGAAGGGAAGGAATTTAGATATCAGGTCAAGCGATTTGTTTGGATGGGAGGAGCCAGGAAGGAAGGAGGCAGAAATGGATATGTGAGAGGATACAAAGTTCATTCTTGAGGGTCTTGATATCCTTCCTCCATTAAGTAGGCAGCAAAGTCATCTGCTGCTAGATGGTAGAGTGTTTAAGGGGAGAGGTAAAATCCTGGAAGAGTCACACAGGGGATTAAGAGAGGGAACAATTTAGGGGCCTGGCTGAAATTAATAATAATACATTTGTGATTCTTCTCTTTGTGGTATTCATGAGGCAATAAATGGTAAGAGAAGAGAAGGTGGTTAGTTGGATTGGCCTACAGTTGGGGATTTCTAGGCATGGGCAAAGAAGTAAAAAAACAAGAATGGAAGGACTCAAGGATGCCAAAAAGTGACTTATTGTAGTGACAAGTGACATGGTTTAGGCTATATAGGGAAGGAGATAAATCCAGAATGGGCAGAATGACTAGGGGGAAATGAGGGTGCCTGGGAATTGGAGCACTTAAGAAGATCAGAGTAGATTTTCTATGTATAAGTAAGAAGAACATAAAGATAGAAGGTTATGTATTTCAGACTAGAATATTGAAGGAGAGTCAAGGAAGCCAAGAAATTTTTAGGTAATGGTATTTGGTACATCATTTGCTTTTTGGTGTGTTACTTGTATGTTTTGGAAATGTTCAGGATTTCCTTTTACTGCTCTGGACTCGGCTCTATCCGGTTGCCTGTCACTCAGCTGCTATGTATCTCTCTCTCTCTCTCTCTCTCTCTCTCTCTCTCTCTCTCTCTCTCTCACACACACACACACACACACACACACACACACACACACACACAGAGGCATGCATATGGCAAGCTGCTTTCCACAAAGGATTTGAGGCAGCCAGGAAAAGAGATTACCAGAGGACAACCAGACTCCTTATTCCAAGCTATGACTCCTCCCCATCTCCCCATGATCTGCTCTCCAGCACTAGAGTGCTGAACTAGACAACATAAAAACCTCAAGAATCTCATTTAAGCATTTAGCTTATGTGCTTTACAAGGGCTCCCTGTGTTTTGGTCCCTTTCTTTTATCCCTGCTGGGCCATGCTCACTGAGAAACTCTCAAGCAAAAGGCACCCTCAACTTTACTACTGATTGGGAAACAAAAAAGAGAGTTGCCTCTCTCCAGGTTTTCTCCTGGAGAAGGAGTCAATGAGAATGTTATTCAGTATTGGCCTTTTCCTGCCCTCTGTGTTGCCATGCAATCTCCTCCTAGGTGTTGAAGGTAGTGGGGAGAGAGAGAAGGCAGAGAGCAGGGACAGTGTGGCTAAAAGATGTGTGTGTGGTCCACAGGCCAATGAAATCATCTAGGATGGCAAGACATGAAGGGGTGGAGAGAAAGAGTGTAAGCCATTGTACCTTTAAGATTCTTAAGGAGTGGGTCAGAAGTCAGCCATGAAATGAAAAAAAAAAAGACACTGAGTTGGATGTCATGTGGTATGCTCTGAATATTTGTGTTTCTCCAAAATTCATATGTTGAAACCTAATCACCAAGATGCTCATTTTAGGAGGTGGGGTCTTTCGGATGTGATTGGATCAGGGGATTAGTGCCCTTATAAAAGAGGCCACAGAGAGCTGCCTTGCCCCTCTCACCATGTGAGGACACAAGGAGAGGCCGCCATCTATAAAAAAGTGGGCCTTGGCAAGACACTGAATCTGCTTTGAGAAATAGATTTCTGTTATTTGTAAGCCATACAGTCTATGGTATTTTTTTATAGAAGCCCAAATGGACTAAGACAACACGATTATCAGAATCAGAGAGAATTCTTGTTTTGTTTTGCCTGGTTTTGTTTGTTTGTTTGTTTGTTTTTAACCAAGAATGTAAGTGAAATGATGGAGAAATGGCAGGGAGGGGACAATCAGGGATTATTATCAACACCTACTGGTCACTTGAAATCTGAACAAATGAGGTCTGCAGAAGTGGCCTTGGGAGAGAGTCAGATTTCACATAAAGAAAGAGTGCCTGTGTGAGGACCATGAACGTGGAGGTGTCTGTTTACAATCCAATGGGACTTCCGGGGGGGAAACAAAGGAAATGGTTGGGACGGAGGCTTAGCACTGAGAGCTTGCAACGATGGGAGGAAGTGCAGAACATTATAAAACAAGCCCACCGGACAGTGGCCACCAGGATGAGGGGTTCTGACTCCATGGTGACACTAAGCCAATGTGTTGCATTGAGTACTTTAGACTGTGAAGAGCCCAGCCCGGCTTAACACAGCCTCTGGTGTCTGGGTCAGTAGGTGGAGGCCCATGGGGCAGAGGAAGGCCAGTCCATTGGTTCCTTGAACTAGGGCTCTAGATTCTCTCCCCCACACACCCTCAGCTGGACACCCAAGAACTGCAGTGGCTGGGGCAACACTGGAGGAGGAGGAGTGACCCAAGGGCAGATATGGGGGAGCTTCTTCAACTCAGGAGTTCAGGATTTTTCTCCCAGAAGGGAAAGCCTCCCTGCCACTTATCCCAGGCATTCCCAAACGCAGACTCATCCAGGGACTACTTTTAAAACACACACAGATTCCTGGGCCTCACCTAGTCCTCTTGAATTAGAAATTCCTGGGAGTGAACACCAGGAATCTGCATTTTTGAGAGTCACCTGTTAGTTTCAGAATTTCTATATAGGAGGAACTTAAGGGTAGTAATGTCATTCAATAACAGAAGTAAGCAAAATAGACTATGTTTTTGTCTAGTGACTCAAAGGATAATCAGCTTTATATATTTTCTTATCTAATTATACTAAAATAAACAAAAACATTAACTTATAATTTCCTACTTTTAGCACTTTTGCTGTTCCCAACCTTTTTCCTACTTGTCATTATTTTAATTTGAAATCATATCCTCTTATCATGGGTGATTTTTAAAAATCTTCCCTTGTTTGCTGGGCGCAGTGGTTCATGCCTGTAATCCCAGCACTTTGGGAGGCTGAGGCAGGCGGATCAGCTGAGGTCAGGAGTTTGAGACCAGCCTGACCAACATGGAGAAACCCTGTCTCTACTAAAAATACAAAATTAGCTGGGTGTGGTGGCGCATGCCTGTAATCCCAGCTCCTCAGGAGGCAGAGGCAGGAGAATTGCTTTAACCTGGGAGGGAGAGGTTACAGTGAGCCAAGATCGCACCATTGCACTCCAGCCTGGGCAACAAGAGCAAAACTCCGTTTCAAAACAAAACAAAAAATCTTCCCTTGTTATATACTGCATTTATCAAGTTGTCCAATATTTTAAAAATGCATGTTGTGGAACACCTAGGAAATGCCCAAAACTAGATAGAAGAGGAAAATTACCTGTATTCTCTTTTCCCCCACCATTCTTAATGTTTGGTGTTATCTCCTTCTATTTCTATTTCTCTCCACAAAGTTTCTTTTTCTGTATTTGTTATCATAATATATGTGTAAAACTATATTCTTCTTAAACATTTCATTATAAATACTTCCCCATGTTATTATTCCTATAAGTAAATCTAATTGCTTCATAATATTATATTGAATAGATAAATCATAATTGTCTAAACTATTTCTTTATTGTGAGATGTTCGAAATTGTTTCTTCATTCCACAACTATTTATCAACTTCCTAGGGTATGTTAGGCAGGGTTCTGGGGCTTGGAAATATAGTAGTGAACAAAGTAGTCCGATTCTCATGGAGCTTACATTTTAGTGGTTGGGGAGGGACTGGTAATAAACAAATGTCAGGTTATAAATAATGCCGTGAAAAGAAAAACAGGAAAACAGGGTTAGAGAACAACAGGGTTACTATTTTATATAGTAATGTGGCAATGACTATATATGTAGTGATGAGTAGATTGGTCCACAATACATTTCAGTTTTTCAAATTATCTTGTCAAGATGGTTTACCAAAGAAAAAATTATTGAATCAAAGAATGTGAATATTTTTTATATTCTTGAAATGTATTGCTTATTAAATTACAAAGGGTTGTACCAATTATATCCACCTTTGAGGTAGGATTGTTGAGTCTTTATATGGTTTTATAAACACTGCTTATTGGAATTTCTCACTGATTTGAATGAGCTTTCAATGAGTCAAAAATGAACTTTTATCATATTTGCCACAAGTAACTTGACCAGATTCCTGGTTGATTCTTAACTGCAGTAATATGCCTCTCTCTTTTTACATAACCACTGGTTATCCCAATACTCTGTGCTGAATAATAGTTTCTCATACTTTGGTTTGTGCAGTTTTATCACATATTAATATTTGAAGTATATCAGGATCAATTATAAGATTATTTATTTTGTTCATTTATTTGTTTATTTTTGCATCAATACTACATTGCTTTAATTATAATATCTGGCAGGGCTAATTACCCCTCATTATTCTTGCCTTTAACATATATGTCCATGTGTGTGCATATATGTTATTAGTATTATTATTATTTTTGAGAAAGAGCATCTCACTCTATCACCCAGGCCAGAGTTCCGTGGTGTGATCTTGGCTCACTGCAACCTCCACTTCCTGGGTTAAAGTGATTCTTGTGCCTCAGCCTCCCAAGTAGCTGGAATTACAGTCGTGCGCCACCACACCCAGCTAATTTTTGTAATTTTAGTATAGACAGGGTTTCTCCATGTTGGCCAGGCTGGTCTTGAACTCCTGGCCTCAAGCAATCCACCTGCCTTGGCCTCCCAAAGTGCTGGGATTACAGGTGTAAGCCACCGCGCCCAGCCTGTGTTATTCTTTATGTTTTATTCTTTTAAATAAATTTTATACTAATTTAATCAAATATTCATTCCAGTCTACTCCCTACCATTATTATATTTTCGATGCTATTAAGAATAGGATTTCCTTTTCACCACATTTCTAATACATTATTGCTGTTATACAGGCTAGCTATTGATTTTTGTGTATTTATCTCATCCCACCATTTTATTGAACTCGGTTTTTATCAATTCAAATAGCTTTTTAATGGAATATCTTTGGTTTTACAGATACACAGTTCATTTCCTCTTATATTGCTCATAGGTTTTACTATGTTTTGGATAATATGTTACTTGATTTTGTAGAACTTATTCACATAATCTTTTTATTTTGAAATATACTTATCAAAATAAAATTACTCTCTTTAATAAATGGCTTTGACCTTGGATTTGACTTTATGTTTATTTGTGCCTAAATATATCTTTGCTTTTCTGTTATTTAAGAATTTTTTTTCCTTTTTTTTTTTTTTAGCTATGTGTAATGGACACCGGAGGGTGTGCCTGTCATTCATTCCTCCTCCAAGCATGTGGTTACCACTAGAGCTACCATATTATTATAGTGCGACCTCCATCTCTTGGCCACAGTTAATTGAGCTTGTTGTAGACATCTGACCCAAGCTTGGCTAATCACAGTACCCTGATCTACTGTCTGTAGTTGACTGGTTCATGGATAGGTGACGACCTAAATAAAATCCATAATGCTTTAACTTGAAGTACTGAGAGAGTGAGACCAGTAGTTTAAGGTCTAAAATTTAGAAACCAGTAACTGTCTGAGGCCATGTTTTTCAACATGTGGCGAAAACAAGTGTCCAACAAAAGATAATGAAGCTGACATACAGAATCTTAGCCATGATGAGTGACACAACATTTGAATGTCATTAACGTCCCAGTTTCTGGTGTTCCTGAGGGCCAGCTGCATCTCTGCACCTATAGTCCAATCAATTATACTTTCAATTTTGTGAAATTCCTCAGTCTTCGTCCAATGAACCCTCCCCTTTTTTGTAACCAGCTTAGATTTACCCTTGAGACAGAAATGCCAGGCAGGTTGCTTTCTAATTCCTAGAGGTGAAAAATAATTATTTTGTATGTTACACTGGTCAGATCAGTTCAGCAGGGAGTTAAGAAAGGGAAGGATATAATACGGTAGTTTAGGTTATCTTGGTCCCGTTCTCTTCACCTCTCACTTAGATGATGCAAGCCACTCTTCTCCTGCTGGATTGAGGTCCTAAGTAGCCCCAGTCACAATATGACTACATTCTCTCAAAGTACGTATCTGAGCATCAGAAAGTTAGTTTCGTGGCCTCTGGATGAAGTGAGGGGGAAAAGAGACCAGATTGATAGGCTTTGACAATAACATTCTCCTTTTCTAAAACATGCCCTGCAGTGCTGTCTTCAGGGCTGTCATCCTGTACCTTTTGCCACTAAAGACAGTTAAAGAAGTAAAAGGATCACTTCCGGGAACTGACTTTCCAAAAGGAACATCTGTCCTGTCACCTCGCAGCACTCTCCAGGAACTGATGGTCAAAATCAGAGTTCCCAGGCATGTGGCATTGAGGGGCACTGATCCCAGATGAAGACAATATCAAAGATCACCACGTTTTCCTGACAGCTATGCCGCCAAGAATGTTAAGATCTGTACGTCTGCTTTCAGGACATGGATTTACCATTTTGGATAGTTTTTAGTCTCTTACTGACACCTTAGAAATCAAATTACTCTGCTAGTGCCAGAGGCCCTAGCTCACTGATGGAGCTACTAAATCAGACTAATTGAGCTAACAAATATGCTTGAATAGTGCTTCCTTGAGAAAATGCAACCTTCAGAAGACTTGACATTTACTTCTGACTTAGCCAGACTTATTGACAATTTTCTGAGACTGCTTTTGATTTATATCGATTTAAAGAAATACGGAATGAATTTTAAGATTTCAAATAAACCTTTTCCCTGATTCAAACACCAACAGAAACACCAAATGGAAATTTGTAAGTAGAACATGAGTCTAGCCCAAGTCAGTAACAATTGAAAGCTTTTATTGCCTGACAGCAGCTTTCAGACCTATAGGAAATGCTTGGAGGGGTTTGGTGCAGTTCATAATGGGCCAAGTGTCAACGTCGCAGATGCCTTCCAAAAGTTATTACAGTTGTTTGGCTACTGTGCTGGCAGTATCAGCAGGACAACTAAGAAGTATAATGTTACCAACAGCACACATTTCTTTCTTAGTCCTAGATGTGGTGCTTTGAAGACAGAAATGAGGTTAAGGAAAAATAACTTCTACTATTTCTGCCAACTTGGCAGATAACGTCAAAACTGTTAGTTTAGCTATTTTAATCATAGTGAAACAAATATTAAGGAAAAAAATCAGAATATGCCTTTAATAATTGGATTGTAACTTTTTGTCTTTAAGGTTTTTTGTTTGTTTGTTGTTTGTTCTGAGACAGGATCTCACTCTGTTGCCCAGGCTGGAGTGCAGTGGTGCAATCACACCTCGTTGCAGCCTCTACCTCCCGGGGTCAAGTGATCCTCCCACCTCAGCCTCTTAAGTGTCTAGCACTACAGGTGCGTGCCACCATGCCCCACTAATGTTTTACTTTTTGTAGAGATGAGGTCTCTCCATGTTGCCCAGGCTGGTCTCAAGCTCCTGGGCTCAAGCGATCTTCCTGCCCCAGCCTCCCAAAGTGCTAGGATTACAGGCCTGAGCCACCACACCAAGGCAGATTGTAAAGTTAATGGCAAGAAGGAAATATTTTAACATAATGCAGTGTGATAGAATACAACAAATCCACCAGAACTGCGAAACAGCCCAGAGAGTGAAAGAATTTTCCCTAAGACTGACAGGCAGCATACTGGTATGCTAAACAGACTGATATTTTAATCAATGCCCTAAAATGAGGACCCTAAAATAAGCTCAAAAGATATTGAGATTTCCTTTTAAATGAATTATTCATAGGCCAAATAGCAAATTAAAAATAACATTATTGGCCAAAAACTCTGAAAGAAAAGTAAGCATGGTTAGTACAGTCAGCTGTAACTCAGAAGAACTGGACTCTTCTTTTCGTTCCTAGCTTTATCACTCACTCACTAGTTTCCTTCATAGTTTTCCAAAACCCCTGTGTCTATACGTATCAGATTACAGAGATACTTTATCAACTATGAATAATGATATGGAGCTAATCAACATGGAAAATAACCTGTGAGCCACACGATTCATTTTTCTTCTTCTGACTTTGATAGAATAAGAGAACATGATTATCTTCTAGGAGGTCAGCTCTGAATATCCCCAGCTTCCTTGATAAACTATGAATTCCTTTTATAAACTATGAATTTTCCTGTGCCCCGAGAGAGTAATTCTCCTGAAGCACAGCTTCAAGAGGCAGCATGGTTAGATTAGGAGGGAAAAACCTTGTAATTGGAGTTTGGATTCCAGATCTACCCTGGTTGAGCTTATTTATTACTACTTCATTTGTTTCCAATGTAGATAGACTCTGAGTACTATTGAGGCACAAGGGGCAGCTCCATTGGGTTACAGGTGGAGCTGAGCTACTGATTCCCTCAAGCCTTGCCCTGGCTGAGTGGGGTCTGGGATAGCTGGAGTCCCCAGGCCTCTTGGCCACAAGCAGACTCCATGCTATGCTTGACCCCTAATATGCTATTAAAAATAATATTAGTTTCTATGAGATCCATGATATTGAAAACACTAAGTTGTCTCACATTGGCATTTCCCAGTCTGGAAATACAAAGGCTGAAATAGGATCAAAGCTTTAAAAAGCCTGGTGAACACAGTGACAACTTGCCCTTATTGGGTTTTCTATACCGTTCTCACTTTTCTCCTCTATGCATCATAGTTCTCCTCATTGCCATCACAGAAATGATTCTAAACACATGCCCTCCTGAAATCCCACCAGTGATGCCTATTGTCTACAGAGAAATGTCTAAACAGGGCCTATGAGGTTTGTCTTTCTCTAGTTTGCACCTATTTCTCTGGGCTCATCTCCTATCACCGCCACTCAAACTCCCGCAACAAGATCACATGGCTTCTAGTTCCTTGGATACCCTGTGATTTTTCATGCCTCCATGCTTTGCTCAAGCTGTGCCTTCTGATTAGAATGCACATGCCTGGTAAATTGCAATCTTTCTTTCTTATTTCAACTGCTCCCTCCTTTTTGATGACCTGTCCACCTTGAACATACTTCTGTGATTTCACTTATTGAGGTATTATGATTTGCAAGTCTGACTCCCCCACCAAGACAGGGACCATGCCTTATTTGTCTCAGTAACTCTGAGGGCTGGCACCGTAGGCAGTGGTGTAACGTTTGCTGGGCAGATGGACACACTGACAGATGGTTGAATGGATGGATGAATTCAAGTTACTGTGGTCTTGTTCATCAAATCTCAAAACTCTGGCACAAGAGCTTTGTGAATAAAAAGATGAACGATTTTACATAATGCACACTTGTTTGGTACTTGGCATGCCACAATTTATCCTTTTATGTTAATCTCCTGTTTCTCTAAGAATATCATAAATCATTAATACACATACCAGTGAGGTGTGCCATAGTTGGTGCAAGACTTGATTCTTATCAGACTTTGTATTGCGAATATCTGGTCTCTAAAACAAGTCCAGCCACCTATCGCACCAGGGTTCCTCTTGGGAACAGCATTTTAAAAATAGGTGGCTAGTTATAACTGTGTGGAGATTAAGAATTGTTAGCAAGGCCAAAGGACTGCCCTCCTGTAACTTCTGGGGCATTCACATGAATTAGTAAGAACTTTCTCTTATCTTTACTTCTGAATGCAGAGTCTGGCTGAGCATAGTAAATAGAGGGACACTCAAATGGCTCAGTTTCCTCCCTAATTCAAAGCCTCATCTCTGGATAAAATAATGGAGTTTAATTTAAGTATTTAGATTTTTTAAAGTGATTGCCAAAAGAAAAGTGGTTGTTACACAGAAGAAAATTATCAGAACAAAACAGCCTTCTCAAACTGAGCCAGACTTCTCCTTCTTCTTTATTCTTTTCCTCCCAACACTGGGATACAAGAACTATGGTGATTATGATAGTCTTTTTCTACTGCCGTTCTTTCCATCTGAATCAGAGGCACAAAATCATAGAAATACAATTAGCTAGTGAAACAAAGGCATATGAAACCCTCATCAGGAAGCCCCCAGCTTTTTAGCCCTCATCAACTCAGCCCTTGCAATGTCATGTTTTGGGAAACATGGGACTCTTCTAAGCCTATGGGGTTCTTGCTTTCAGTAGGCTTTTTTTTTCTGCATAACTAGAGGAGTGTCTTTTTGAGTTTGGACTTTCTAACCTTGAGAAGGAGTTGACGTGCTTCTTCACTGAGTGTGAAATGAGCAGATGGTGTTGTTTCACTCCAATTTGTTTTGCATGGACTGAGGAGAAGGCTGTGGGGGAAGGGATAAATGTGTTCTGTTCCTGACTGCTAAACACAACTTATTGGCACAAAAAAGCCACTTCACTAACATTGGATCATCTACTTATTAATAAGGACTGGAGCTTCACTTATTCTCTACTTCAGGCTAGAAGTTAATATCACCATATTTTTCTCTTTGTCCAGAAGGAACTATATTCTCATTACAGCACAAAACAACGTGTTTTGACTGTTTGCCCAAGCTAATAATTGAAGGAGTCTATAGTGGGCCCTTAAGGTAATGAAAGTCATCCAACACACACTCTTTTTAAAAAACCAATTGCCCCTCTGCAGGCAGGTTCACCACATTTTTAACTCTACATTCAGTTCACCTACACCGGACTCCACACCCCAAAGATGTTCCTGGGGAACCAAGATAAGATAACTATTTTCATGGAAAAGTTGCTAAATTCCCAGTGATCACCCAGCTAGCTCTCTATCTGGACTGCTAGGGGAAATATGGGCTGGAAAACTGGTTGCAAGATTTCACCTTCCGCCTTATGCTAGGAAGCATGCGGAACTTCTACCAGGTAAGCAGGTGGAGACCTTTGTTCAATCTCATCCAGGGAAGGAGGCACCCAGGTCTAAGAGGGGGCTATCTGATCTGTCAGCAGTCAGCCGAAGGTGGTGTGTGCTCAGTTTCTACCACACGACACCTTGATGCAGCTACAGTGCCTTTTTTATTTTTATTTTTTTGAGACGGAGGCTTGCGCTGTCACCCAGATTGGAGTGCAGTGGTGCTATCTTGGCTCACTGCAACCTCCGTCTCCCGGGTTCAAGTTGTTCTCATGCCTTAACCTCCCAAGTAGCTGGGATTACAGGTGCCCACCACTACAGCTGGTTAATTTTTGTATTTTTAGTAGAGACGGGGTTTTGCCATGTTGGGCAGGCTGTTCTCAAATTCCTGACCTCAGGTGATCCTCCCACCTCAACCTCCCAAAGTGCTGGGATTACAGGCATGAGCCACCACACCCAGCCTACAGCACCTTTTTTTTTTTTTTTTTTTTTTTTTTTTTTTTTTTTGACGGAGGTCTCGCTCTGTCGCCCAGGTGCGTAGTGCCAGTGCGCCGATCTCAGCCTCACTGCACTCCGCCTCCCGAGGTTTACGCCATTCTCACCGCCTCAGCCTCACGAGTAGCTGGACTACAGCGCCCGCACCTTCGCCTCGGCTAGTTTTTGTGTTCTTTTAGCTAGAGACCGGCCGTCTTCACCGTGTCTAGCCAGGAGTCTCGATCTCCTGAACCTCGTGATCGGGGCCCGTCTCCGGCCTCCCAAAGGCTGGATACAGGCTTGAAGCCACCGCGCGCGCCTACAGACCCTTTTATGTCCACCTTTCATCCCTGCACAACAGGCATCAGTAATTAGATGGAATTGCCTGAAGATTCTTGGGGAGAGGGGAGGAAGGGGAGGAGAAAATTAACATCTCCACAGGGCAAACACTCTCAGTCATCATCATCTAGATGAGTATTGTGTCTCTCTCTTTAGCAGTTCTCCACTATGTTTCATCCACACTGCTCTAAATTCGGCTTGGCCCCCAAATTTCTAGAGTCCCCTCAGTAAAAGCTTTGTGGTTATTATTATTATTTTATTTATTTATTTACTTATTTATTTTTGAGACAGAGACTCACGCTGTCGCCCAGGCTAGAGTACAGTGGTGCAATCTTGGCTCACTGCAAGCTCCACCTCCTAGGTTCACGCCATTCTCCTGCCTCAGCCTCCCGAGTAGCTGGGACTACAAGTGCCAGCCACCATGCCCGGCTAATTTTTTGTATTTTTAGTAGAGATGGGATGGTCTCGATCTCCTGACCTCATGATCCACCCACCTCAGCCTCCCAAAGTGCTGGGATTACAGGCGTGAGCCACCGTGCCCAGCAAGCTTTGTGGTTATTGAACCTCTCACCCTCCTTAGAAGGCAAATTAATAGACTCTCTATTATTATGTATGGCCATCCTCTTCGAGTCTCACCTCCACCCCAAGGGACATTGAA
The DNA here is from genome assembly GCF_001698545.2 of Rhinopithecus bieti. NCBI lineage: Eukaryota > Metazoa > Chordata > Mammalia > Primates > Cercopithecidae > Rhinopithecus > Rhinopithecus bieti. The sequence goes on from NW_016804464.1 coordinate 506,001, forward strand.
CAATATCCAATATTCTCCCCAATAGACAATCTTGTTAATACAATCTTCTTTACCTCCCTGTACCAGTTCTGGCTTAGTCTCCAGAATTCACTGAGGCTAATTCCTAGTTTGCTTATTTAAATTACTGCTCCCTTGTCTTGCAACCTCTCCTGCCCCTACACCTGGCCCTTTCTTGCTCTAGCAGCCTGCTTGGGATGCCCTTCTTCCATCAGGTTCAGCCATCCCTCTAGGACAAGGACCCCGACACTGCTGCTTCTTTAAGGGGAGAGATCCTCCTGCTTCTCCATCCTGCCTGGACCACTCTCTCGGAGTGTTGAGTCAGGTAACACCAAATCGCTGTCCTTAAATGCGATCCTAACATAACACTTAAGGAATTTACAAATATGTTCATCCTTCATCAACACCATTAACTCTTAGAGACAGGCCACTAGTGGCCTCAGAGATAGACGGTAATTGTAAGACTGCACATCACAGGCCAGCTCTGGAATTCCTCATGGTCTGGGCCCTGCTTTTCCCCTGTTGCATTTACTGCTTATAACGGTCTTACTAGTTTGATGGCTATCCATTTGGGTCTGGCTCTGCCTTTGGGATGCTGTCCATCAGAACTAGGGCCCAGCCTCTAAACCTGGCTGTCGGGTTTGTTGCTACTCCGGGGCTCCTCTCTTTTGACTTTGAGGGACTTGCTTTGCCGCAGCTGTGGGGAGGGTCCTGCCTGAGAACTGGTTGTGGGTGTCTCCTACCTCACCCAGTCACCTAGGTGGCACTAAACAAACTCAAGTTTTCAAGGGAAAGAGCAACATGAACTTACAGCATCAAAATAGGTGTGCCAAGTACCTGGCATTAAGCCAGACAATATGCTTTTTTGACTTCCTGTATAGCTTGAAACAAATTTTAAGGGGCACATATTTTGAATAGTTACCATAAGGTAAAATAACTATTTCTAAAATATTATACATATACACACAAATGATAAATAGGAAACTTTTAAAATAAGCAGATAAAGTATTTAAATCAGTTTTTATATATCCAACTCCCATGCAGGTCTGGTACCTAAATTATTATTGTTGAATGCTGAACCTCCTTCCTTTTTAATTCAAAACTGGACAGTAACTAGATCTATCATTTCCAAGACAAAATCTGTAAGTTGGAGAGATATAGAGAGAGCAGAACTGTGTATTCAACCATTTAAAACTATTTGCAAAAGGTTATTTTTCAACAGAATACAAAATATGGTCTTGCTGGAATTTGTCTCCTAATCTTTTTTTTTCTTTTTGAGACACGGTCTTACTTTGTCACTGGGGCTGGAGACGGTACTGTGATCTCAGCTCACTGCAGGCTCAATCTCCAGGTTCAAGTGACCCTCCCACCTCAGCCTCCAGAGTAGCTGGGACTAGAGGCACCCACTACCAAGTCCAGCTAATTTTTGTATTTTTTTGTAGAGATGGGTTTTTGCCGTGTTGGCCAGGCTGGTCTCGAACTCCTGGGCTCAAGCGATGTTCCTACTTCGGCCTCCCAAAGTGCTGGGATTACAGGCAAGCACCACTGTGCCCAGCCTTGTCACCTAATCTTAAAATACACATAGGTTTCAAAGGACATTTAATTATGATTTTTATTCCTTTCAACCTAACAATATACTGTAAAAGCACTACTTGATATCTAAGAATACCTCATGAATTCTTTTAATAATGTCCTCTTTTTTGACTAAGAAGAATTTTTGCCAAAAAGAGCTGGGAACGAGAAAACTTTGGTACTGCATTAAACTATATTGGTCTTTCATTTTTTGAAAGCTTTCCAGAATATTGTCTTTTCTGGTTTATAATTTTTCCCTCACCTACTAGTTGAATAAGTTAAAAGGTCACATCTTTCTCATCCCATCACCAAAGTAAACATTTCTCCAATTACCCATAAAGGGCAAATGCTTCCAAGGAATTATTTATTGTTTATTAACAAAAGACAAAGGCTATAAGAGAAGGCTCTGTGTCACACATATGAATACTTGGCAGTAATATTTAAGTATCCCTAAGCCTAAACAAAAAATAGAAATCATACCACATTTACTATATTTCTAAGAATTTGTTAGCCAACTGCCTGCTAAAGTGTATCTAGAGTGGTTCTGAAGAGCTACTTCTTGGAAGTATCACCTTCACAATTCATTTGTTTTACAAATGTCTATTGCCTAGCTCTATTATAGACACTGGAAATATAGCGGTAAACAAAAGATACAAAAATCCCTGTACTTTACAGCTGTGAAAAGAAAATCTCAGTTTCTTTAGCAGCTCCAGCTTACTAGAAGTAAATACAGTACATAAACGACTACTTGACTCCAAAGAAATCCAGGCTTTCGCAGTCAGACTGTAAACTCTCCGACCAGTACCCTTTTGGAAGGAAGGGCTGAGAGGCATCCTCTCCAAACTCCTCCTCTGCCCAGATCAGTGTTTGTTAAATCTTCAATATTTTGTTATAACTGTTGATGGCCCATTTCTGGACAAACACCCTCTGGGTCCCTGGAATTATTTTCTCACATACGGCACTTTTTCAGGTTTACCTGATTGTCCACATGCAACAACCATTCTTCAAGCTTCTCTGATATAAGAAAAAGTCATTTTAAGTAATTGAAACTGTATCAAGTTAAGTAAAGAAATATTCTGGCTTTGTTGTACCTAGGTTGGTCATGTAAGTACAATGCTATGGAATGGCTAGATTAGGGAGTAAACTGGGGGAAGCCCAGGAAGTCCTGTCTATCCAGACTCCCCTCTTCTTTCCCCTCAATTTATCTCTTCCACTCAGATGCCTCACCGCAAGAAACAAATCCACCATAGGACTGGTTATTACTCTGCACAGAATTGCCTTCTCTAGGTATCATTTTTCGTATATGTAGACACGTCTTAGAGGGATATCAGACTCTGCTAACAGTCACTGCATCTGGAAGATTGAAGGGAACTAACACGGAAGAGTTCAAATTGTGTGGTAGGCACTTTACTTGTCACATTGGTTAATTCCTACAACAATCTCTATGAGTAGGTTTTCTCATCTTGTAGATGAGCAATCCAGGATTCAGAGAGGCTCAATGATAAGCCCCCAGATCACATACCCTTCCAGGGCTGCAGCCAATAGTCAAATGTAGCCTTTTTCTCCCTTAGTCTGAACATGTTTATCAAATTCCTTACCTCTGTGGCACACAAAACCTAAAGATAGCCTCGAGAGTGATGACTGCCTGGCAAGGAGGTTGAAAGTGGGGGAAAGAACAGAGACATGAAATGAGAGACGAAAAGGAAGCAACTTGCTGACATTACAGTTTTCTCTGAGGTCGGATCCAGCACAGAGCTACATTCTTACTGCTTTGATAAAATTCCTGATTCTCAGAAATACTGACTCGGCAGGACCTTAGAGGTCATGTAGCCCAACCCACCATTAAAAGCTTTATTCAGTCATTAACTCACTTTATTACCATTGGTGATCTGGGAAGTAGTGTCACTGACTTGGCAAGTGAGCACATTTCTCTGAACCACAGTTTTCCACTATCTCATCGTGGTCTTGTCTAGAGAGATTTGACTTTAAATAATAAGAGTTCTTTACATCTATTTTGCTTTTCACAGTTGTCAAAATGCTTTCGTTCATATACCCTGTGCCCTTTAAATTCTTGTTTCTGTGATAAAGAGGGGCGAGTGCATTTTATGGTGGGAAAAGCTGGGAGCTAGACCAGATGGATCTGGGTTCAAACTTCCACTTTGCGATATACCAGCCATGTGAACTTGGGCAGACCATTTACTCTCTATAAGCTTCCTTACGAAGGTTGCCTTTTTCTTTAAGCCTCCAAGTTCTCATCTGTAAACTGGGGGGCAATAATACTTCCCACGTGTGGTTGAACTAAGGATTAAGAGAGGTTACATATGTAATGTGTGTGTACAGGGAAGGTGCTTGGGGTTGGTTGTTTTTCTCTTTCCTTTTCTTTTTACAGCTGAGAAACTAGAGAAGAGGTAAAGCAATGCTTCCCGGGTAAAACTGCTAGTGATTGGTGAACTGAGGCTGAGCCTTTTTACTGCGACTCTAGGGCTCTTTGTACTACACCATCCTGTCTGGAATAACTTTCTTTTCCTTCTTTAGTCTTTTGATTTGTACACACCTTACCCTTTTTAGCTAACTTCATTGTAGTGCGAACTCTTCACTCCCTTTCTCTACTCTAGGCCTTCTGCTTTGCTGCTGCTTCTTCTCGTGGTGCTGTCCTCCTGCTAGTTTCTGTGCATATTGCCTCTTGATAGTTTCCTGTGTGTTTTATATGCTTGTTGGAAGTTTAAGACAAATGAACAAGATGCTTTCATCCATGTCCCTCAAATGTAAAATCTGGTTCTCATATGGAAGACCGAGCAGCTGTGGTGGCATCCAGGCAGATGGGCTCTGAGTTCCCTGGCTTCTGGTGCCTGGGTGTGACGTGCTGCGGCTGCCTTCTGGATTTTGATGACTGCTCCCCTGGCCCTGCAGCTTCCCCAACACTCCTGTAACAAACTCTGATTTAAACAGCCCTACATTCAGCCTTTCACATACCCCTGTAATGCACAGAACTGGTGCAGCCCATTGGGAGCTCAAATGAATCGCTGCCGAAGGAATCGGTGTTGTTAAAGAGGTCATTCTTCCAAGGCTATACAGAAGCACACGCAACTCTTCTAAAACTGTCTTTATTTAGGTCATTCAAAATGCATGGTCACAATGTCAGACTAGAGTGAAAAATAAATATGGAGGCGAACAGACTTATAATACAGCATGCACACATATTTATGCAGAACACATAATAAAAAGATACTTGTCACTCATTTCCTTTATCATATATTCAAGTGGTACAATTGGAATATTACCCAGCCCAGAGAAAATATAGTATCACAGATCTGAGAAAATTCTCAAGAGATCACCTTGTCAACCTACCTATTTCTCTCTAAGCAGAGGAAATGTCTAAACTAATCAGAATTGAGAGTTAATGTTCTCTTATTGAAAATTCCTATTCTCCTGTGAAGCCTATTTACATATCTGAAATTGTTTTCTTACCACCATACGACAATCTCTTGGGAAGTCCCACAAATAAGTGGGATCATACTTGTTTTCCTTCCTGAGGAAGTCTCTAGGGATACGATCTTGCAAGCTTGTCAAGAAACCCTACGTCACATTCCTATTCTGTCTGTTGCAGGCTGCCCCTCTCCTTGCCCTAGTGGGTGTTCAGGTTCTCACCCAACCAACCCCGTTGGTGCAAGGCTGAGCCCATACTAACACCTCTTGTCTGCAGGACCACTGGCGATTTCTAAGGATCCTAGTTTTTTGGGGGGGGCAGAACAAAAATAAATCTAGCAGGCTGGATACAGTGGCTCACACCTGCTATCCCAGTACTTTGGGAAGCTGAGGCAAGAGGCTTCCTTGAGCTCAGGAGTTTGAGACCAGCCTGGGCAACATGGCAAAACCCTATCTCTACAAAACACTAAAAAATTTTCCAGGTATGGTGGTGCACACCTGTAGTCCCAGCTACTCGGGAGGCTGAGGTGGGAGGATTGTTTCAGTCAGGGGGGTTGAGGCTGCAGTGAGCTGTGATAGCGCTACTGCACTCCAGCCTGGGTGACAAAGAGAGACCCCATCTCAAAAAATAAATAAGTAAATAGATAAATCTGGCTGTTGGCAAGGGTTCTGTGCTTCTGCTGGGCTGCTATGAGAGCTAGGACTCTCACAGCCCATTGTAAACCAACTTCACTCTTACCCTTTGACCCCCTCCTCCCCAAAGCCCTGGCCAAGCCCTCAAGCAATGCAAGAAGGGAAAGGACAAACTCCCCATTGAGCAATAGAGCCAGGCCCCTGGATCCCACTGCTTTCAGGACATGTGCCTCTCCCACACTCCCTCCCCTTCCTCATGCTGGCCTCTTCTCAGCTGAGCAAGGCAAGACCATCAAATCAAGTCACATCAAATCAAATCAAATCAAAGAGAAGAAAGCAATACTGCAGACCACGTGTTGGAGCATGAGAACACAAGGAGCCTCTTCTGTGCAAAGCATGACCACCTGCCACGCTCTTAACTTCTTTACACAGTTGCCAGGACTTATTTGAAAGCGTGGCTTGAGTTTATCTCCTTTCCGTGGATTCCCATCTCTCCAGAAAAACCCAGAGTGGCAGTAACATAAACGGTGTGGAGAAACAAAATATCAATATTCTCCTCAAACACTTTTAAAATATGCTTATCAACAATATTGCAGAATAACAGTCTGCTTAAATACCTGGCTTAATCTTTTTGCGAGCCAATTTTGGAAAAATAAATCTAATTTTACTTTTTTTGAGAACAAAAAGGAAGCCATTAGGTAATATTCAGCCTTAAGAACTGGAATCTAGTGTGGGCACGGTGGCTCATGCCTGTAATCCCAGCACTTTGGGAGGCCAAGGTGGGAGGATCGCTTGAGCCCAGGAATTGGTGACCAGCCTCAGCAACACGGCAAAACCCCACCTCTACTAAAAATACAAAAATTAGCCGGGCGTGATGGTGCATGCCTGTAGCCCTAGTTACTCTGGAGGCTGAGGTGGGAGGATCACTTCAGCCCAGGGGGCAGAGGTTGCAGTCAGCAGAATGCGCCACTGCACTCTAGCCTGGGCAACACAGCAAGCCCCTTTCTCAAAAAATAATAATAATAATAAAAAATAATAAAAATAAAAAATAATTGGAATCTACAACATCACTGGGGCAAGCCTTGTCCTCACCAGGAACTATTTACCTCACACCAATACAGGAATTATACACGAGGGATACTTCCAGGGCCCCAGCCTCCCCCACCCCCAGGATGACATCCACTCTCTGTGGACCCTCCACTTGACATGATTGATTGCTCCTAGTCTGTAAGTCTAGTTAGAACCCATTAATATTTTGATGTTTCTCATAAACACAAATACACATTTTTATTCTTTTGCTTTCTCTTATTTCTCTCTGATAAAGTGCCTCATCTTCCCCACCAGGGCCTGGGATTTTGTGACCTAGGCTCTGGGTGACAAAACCACTTAGTTCTCTTGGCTTCTGCCTGGCCCAGCCCAGCCCAGGTGCACACCCAAGGCTCATTACCTGCATTCTTGGTCTTGCTCCTCGGGAGCTTCCTGTGTATTAACCTGGCTCCATAAGGTTTTGAGCAAGACGTGATGAGGCTCTCTAAGGATGAGGATGGATTTCCAGGATAGTTAAGAGTACAGGGTCGTATGGGACAGTATCTCCTCAGTTGGACTCTGCCTAGATTCCAGTCCTTCCAAGGAGACTATGAGTGATGGTAACCTCGTATTTAACTCCCCTAAAAAGAGATATGAATTGGATACATAGTAGTCTGCTAGGGTTATCATAACAAAATGCCACATATGGTTAAAATATGCTTATCAACAACATTGCAGGAAAGAGGGAATAACAGTCTGCCTAAATACCTGGCTTAATCATTTTGTAAGCCAATTTTGGAAAAAGAAATCTAATTTTACTTTTTTTGAGAACAAAAAGGAAGCCATTAGGTGATATTCAGCCTTAAGAATTGGAATCTGGGGTGGGCACAGTGGCTCATGCCTGTAATTCCAGCACTTTGGGAGGCCAAAGTGGTTTAAACAACAGAAATTTATTTTCTTACAGTTCTGGAGGCGAGAAGTCCAAGATTAAGGTGTCTGCAGGTGTGGTTTCTTCTGAAGCCTCCCTCCTTGGCTTACCTTCTTTCATGGCATTTCCTCATATAGCATTTCCTATGTGTGCACACACCCCTGGTGTCTCCCTGGTGTCTCCTGTGTGCATCCAAATGTTATCTTTTTATAAGGACACTAATCAGATTGGATTAGGGCCCAATGTAATGGCCTCATTTTTTTTTTTTTTTTTTTTGAGATGCAGTTTCACTCTTGTTGCCTAGGCTGGAGTGCAATGGTGCAATCTTGGCTCACTGCAACTTCTGCCTCCCGGGTTCAAGCGATTCTCCTGTCTCAGCCTCCTGAGTGGCTGGGATTACAGGCGCCCGCCACCACTCCCGGCTAATTTGTGTATTTTTAGTAGAGACGGGGTTTCATCATATTGGTCAGGCTGGTCTTGAACTCCTGACCTCAGGTGATCTGCCTGCCTTGGCCTCCCAAAGTGCTGGGATTATAGGCGTGAGCCACCGCACCCAGTAATGGCCTCATTTTTAATGTAATCACCCCTTTAAAGGCCCCATCTCCAAATATAGTCATATTCTGAGATAGTGGAGGCTTCACATATAAATACAGAGAGGTCACGATTCACTCCATAATAGGTGGGTTTGCTGCCTTCTGATATGAAGGGCCCTTATGGAGCAGATTTTATGCTGCGCTGCCTCAGATGCAGTTGTCATGTCCGGTTCCTAGGTGGCTGCCTTTGGCTTGGCATTCATGTCTGGTGAAGCCAGTTATGGTGAGGGTACCAAGTTGGTTTCCCTCAAAACATAGTATAAGCAATAGCAACTGACACAAGAAAGAACTGGTTTGGGCCACTCTCCTTAAAAGGGAGCTTCAGGCATGGCGGGTATTCCTGGATTCCTGCAGTACAAGCTGAGAATCCACACGGCTGCCAGTTGCTGGAAGCAGAGCTGGTGCTCCTTTTCTCTCCACCTGCCCAGGTCTCAGCCTCTGGGATGTGAAAGCAGGACTGCATCTTCCCCACCCAACCTCAACTAGGCCCTTTCTAGGCCTGGCACCTCTTCACCTATTGGGGGTTAGTAAGGTCCATGCTGGGAAGGGGGAGAGGGACCAACAAATGAGACTCTTCCCAGAAGCACCTCTGGCAGCTGGTCAGATGGCCAGGTTATGCCTAGCTTGAGAGGCTTGAGGCAGAAAGATTTGGACTGCTGCCATGATAACCTGCACCTGGGCCAGCAGCTGCCTTCTCTCCTGGGTTCCTTTTGGACTGCTTCTCTCCTGATGCTCAGATAACCAGCAATCATACATGCTGCCCCGCAGGGGAGCAGAAAGCCAGGGAGCTGCCCCTTCATTGATTCTCAGTGAGAGTCTTACCCCAGCCCTAGCCCCTGGTGCCTTCCTGCCTAAACTCAACTGCTCCTGTTGGGGTCCTCCTGCTGTTTGAAAGGGCAAAAGATCCCCCATAAATTTATCCAAAATAAAAAACCAAATGAGATGAGGCCCCACCTGCTAACCAGGCCTGAATGCAGCATTTGTTGAGAGCTGGTACCTGCTTTTACTTATCCATCTGGTGTTTCCAAAGCTGAATCTTTGAGGTGAGGAACCAGGCCTACAGAATCACATTCATTCATACAGGAAGGAGGAGAAGGGGTCTTTCAGAGTATCTTGACCCTATGGGTTCCAATGCCTGGCAAATGGCATTAAGTTTGCCCTTTAGAACCCAGGAGCAGTGGGGATATTTAAACATGTAGGTGGCCGCCCTGGCTCTGAGAAACCATCTGATGACAAGTCCCTGTTTCTCCTCTTAGGAGATGCAGATAATACTGCCAGGGTGATCCAAATCTTAGAGTGATGCTTCTTTGAAATTGCAAAGCTACCACCACTTTATCACAAACTTCTGAAGAAGTAGTTTTGCCTCGTGTTCAATTTAAGGTTCAAAAATTCCTTTCAAGCTGTTTTGTTTGGATCATGTTTTTGTCTGCCAGGCATCTCTCCTTTTGGAGAAATGCCACTTCCTCACAATCTGTGAAGTGGCATTTCTCCAAAAGAGAAGGCTATGAATAATGGGGCCCTACCCCTTCAATCACAGTCCCCAGTCAGACCACCCTCACTCCCAGGTATCTGAATCTAGAGTGGGGACACAGAGGGTAAGAAGGCAGATGGGGCTGGGCTGTCTCACAAAACTGTTGCACTGGAGGAAGGCATCACAGGCATTACCACCTTGTGTTACAGATGAGAAAATGGAGACTCAGAAAATTAAATGTCTTCTCCAAAGTCCCACACTGCTCAAGGTCCCTGGCAGAGCCAGGATTTGAACCCAGGTCTGTGTGATCCCAAAGTTCATGATCGTTCCATTCACCAAAATAGTCTCCACGTGCAAAGTGATTATTAGGGGGAAACAGCTTTAGAGCTTGCCCACTTCACTCAGTGAATCAGATGCAGAGGCATATGTGAGATTCAGTTATTTCTCATTTACATGCACAGGATCATGGTATTTCATCTCCCCACCTTGCTGCAATTCCCTGCATCCACTCACCATTGTGGTCCTCACATGCCCTACCATTTGCCAATGAAGATATTTTAGTTTTTCTTAAGACGTTTTTCTCTGTTTTCAGGTCTGCCTTCATCTTCATCTTCATGAGACAGGCATTAGCCTATGCGTGTCCTCTGTTTTCCTGAATTGTTCTTTTTTCAATCAATTACCCCACCCCCACCTCCAACTGCCTATGAAGGCAGGCTACAAGCCAGGGTGTCCCTGTAAATACTGAAATTGTTCTTCCATTTTGCCATTAGACATTATGCTTTAACCAAATAAAGCATGTCTGCTGAGGGCACTGGAGCCTCTTCCGAGGTAGTTTATTTTCCTATGACCTGCGAGCTTCTTTCTTCCTGATGAATCAGCACCACCGCTTTGCTCTCCATGCTGCAGCAGTAACAAGGCACAAAGACTGTCAAGCCTCAGCCCATAAATGACTCTAAATGCACCTATTATTCCACTATTTTTCCAGCTGATTCCTCCTGAGTTCAATACTGTGTTCTAGGCAGTTGTAAGTGTCAGTATATCTTGCTGAGGGCTCAGGGGGTTTGAAAAAGCATTTGATTTCTTGGGTGTACTGCATGCTTTGGGAAAACAAAACCAAACAAATAATTCTTATTTGAAAATCACATTTTCATAATCCTCAAAGGGAAAAACTTAAATGCAGTGTTAACCTCATCCAATTAGCCCAGAAGCGCATGTCAGGCTGTGTCTGTGAAGATAAACTCCAGAGGAAAAGACTTGCTTGACACACCTCTTGTGGGCTTGAAAAAACACTTTTCAGTTCTATCCAGCCACCTGCCTTGATGTACTCAGAAGCTATGGAAGGCACACTGTAATTTAACATAGATTGAGCACAATTATTTCCTCTTTGGGGGTCTAAGGGTCATGATCAGTGTGATCAGATGTGCTTGGGTTAATTCTCACTGTCACTTCTCTGCTTCTGCTACAGACTCCATCAACTCCTCTTTTTGTTTTGTTTTGTTTTGTTTTGTTTCATTTTGTTTTAAGCGCCTGCCTTTTCTGGGCACTGTGGGAGGGAGACACAAGAAATGGCCAGATAGATCCCTTTCAAGGGCCTCTCAATACCAGTAATGTAAGCAGATTGTATCACTGGTGGCTGGACCCTGAAGAGAATTTCAATTCTAGCAGAAGCAGACGGAAATAGGCTTTTAAAATCCTTCCTCGCCGGATTCTAACCTGCTTGGGAACTGGCTGCCCACTTTTGCTGGTCTCCTAGCAACCAAGCCCCTTCCTCCGCAGGCCCTGCTGCTGTCCACCGGGCCAGGCTTGGGAGAGTCAGCCTTTCTCTGCCCTCCCTAGCACAGGGCAAGGATGTCACCGAGGGAACGGGAGTAAGCACTTGGAGAAATTGCTAAATGGTCTGTAAATGCACGGTAAAGATGACAATCCAAATGGGGGCACCTTTCACACATTTTTCAGGGGATCTTGGGATTTAAATTCATCCTTCTTCTTCCTTCCAATAATAGCTGGCATGCATGGAATGCTTTGTATTTTACAAAACACTTTTGCATCCATTACCTCATGCGATTCCCAACAAGAGCCTTGAGAGACCTCTACAGTGGGGAAAAGCATGGGGAAATTTTGTGAGTTCACTTTCAGATGCATTTAAAGGACTCAAGAAGAAACTCCAGGTCGTTCCATTAGTAGTGTCTTAAGAAGGGGGGAGAAATTCTAAACACTAATTTTTTCCATCATCATCATTGGTAATTTTAAGTTCTGAACAGCCAAGCTTTGCCTTTGTGGGAGGGAGTTGAGTGGCACCTAGGAAAGGTGATGTATCTCTTTCTCTCTCCTGCCCTATCACTCTCCTTGTTGCTTACACAGCAGCCACTTTGGCCTTAAAATGGATGGAGGCTCTTTGTTGATAACAGCTTTGCTCAGAATTTTGCCTATAATATTCTGCCCTTCTTGTAATAAAAGGACAAGCAGAAGGGAGAAAAGCTGTCTCAGTCTGCTTGAGCCACCATAACAAATGACCATAGACTGGCTTAAACAATGGAAATTTATTTCTTACAGTTGTGAGGTCTAAAAGTCCCAGATCAAGGTCCAGCTGGGTCTGTTTCTGGTACGGCCTCTCTTCCTGGCTTGTAGACAGCTGCCTTCTCTCTGTGTCCTTACGTGGTGGAGAGAAGACTCGGGTGTGTTCTTCCTCTTATAAGGGCAACAGTTTTATGGGATCAGGGGTCTACCCCTATGGCTTCACTGACTTAACCTGAACCACCTCTGCACCACCTCTGCAAAGTCTCCATCTTCAATATAGTCACATGGAGAGGTAGGGCTTTAACATATGACTATGGTCCTGAAGGATGGAGGGAAGAGAAGCAAAATCTTCCCATCAACTCAAAAATTCTGCAAAGTATCCCTTAGCTGGAGATGGAGGAGGCACGTCTTTGAACTGTGGGTCAGAAAATTTGGCTCAGTGATAAAAATCTTTTTGTTTCCCTCACTCCTTGTGGATTGGAATCCTTTGAAAGAAGTTATTGATTCTCCGTGGTTTACAGCATCTTTATCATTTTAACAGTGTTCACACAACTTGTATGATTGTTCCAAGAGAGTCTGCTAAAACAACAGGATCTAAAAATGCAGTTGTGGAGATGCTTCTGAGGAATAATACATCTTGAGGAATAATACAGGGTAGTCGCAGGAGAGTAAAAATTCCAGGCAGCAATTTCACATGACTGGCAAAAGGAAACTGGTGAAATAGCTGCAGAGGGTATGGGCTGATAAGGCCCTGAAAAAACAGGGTGTGGACCAAGCTGGCTAAGACCAACTGGATTCAACATGGCACTGGATTTGACTTAGGTTTCACTTAGGACCTCATTATATGCTCATTAACATACAAATCACACACCCACCAGCACCATGACAGTTCCAAGAACACCCATATTTGGTGTAAAAATGGGTGGCACCACAGTCTGAGAAATCTCCACTTTTTCCAGGAATTTTCATGAATATTCCACCCCTTGCTTAAAGAAACCTATAAATGTAGCAGGCCCAAACCCCCTTGTGCTCGACTCTCTCTTGAGTATACCTGCACTCCCTTTTCTTGAGGATGTACTTTTCTCTTTGCAATAAATCTCTACTTTCACTATTTTACGACTCATCCTTAAGTTAATTCTCGGGACAGTGTGAAGAGCCTGGACCCTGGCTGTGGTCGAGGTCCCACCAGTGTTTGGGGATTTCCCCCAGCCCATTGGTGTGAATCTTGCTCATCATGATGCAGTTACCAGCAGTCTGTGCTATTGAGAGAGGTGGCAGCAGCTGGAGGTCTTGGAGTGACCCCTTTCATTGCCACCTTCAAAAACAGCAGCTGTGACTATGGTGGCACCCTAGTAGCCACAGAGCGCAGATACAGCGGTCTTCTGGGAACACCTCCCTCCCTCTTGCTCTGTTGGTGCTGGCCTCTTGCCTTTTTGTTTTCTGGTTGTCAAACGGAGGAGAGAAGGGAGAACTCTGTTTTGCAGCAGCGATAGCAGGTTTTTCATCATATGTAAAACTCTAGATAAAGAAAATCAGGCTAAACAAAGCCCTAACTTCATTGGTTCACAATCTTGAAAAGAGAAAATGCAAACGTAAATTTTTAAAATAAACTTGTTTTATTTTGGAATCCTTTTAGATTTACAGAAGAGCCGCCAAGACGGTACAAAGAAGTCTGTATATCCCTTCATCCAGTGTGTGTCCCGTGTTATCTCACATTACCAAGGCACCTTTGTCAAATTATAAAACCAGCATGGATACGTGACTAATGCTATTCAGAACTCACCAGTTTTTCAACTAATGTCCTTTTTCTGCTCCAGGATCCAATTTTGAGTCCCACATGGCGTTTAGTCACTGTGTCTCCTTTGTCTATTCTAATCTGTTGCAGTTTGTTAGTCTTTCTCTGACTTTCATTCCCTGAACATTTTTGAAGAACACTGGTCAGGTATTTTGTAGACTGTCTATCCATTTGGGTTTGTCTGATGCATTTTCTCGTTATAGGAAGACCATATACAGTGGTCTTCTGGGAACACACTCCCTCCCTCTTGGGAGGGGTTAGGGATTTTTGGGGGGTGGAAGAATACATTGAAGTTATGTTCCCTTCTGATATCACATCCGGGGGTAACTGACAGCCCCATGGCACCACTGATGATGTTAGTGTTGATCATTTGGTTAAGGGGGTGTTTGCCGGATTTCTGCACTGCAATATTACTATGTTTCCCTTTTCATACTTTATTTTTGGAAGTGAGTCACTAGCTACAGCTCATGCTGGGTGGCTGGAGGTGAAAGATGAAGATATCTATACATATTATTTGGGAAGATTTGTCTCTTCTCCCTATTTATTTATGAAATGTGAATTTTTTAAAAATCACAACACAGACTTGGGATGAAACAAAGTCAAATACTGTCAAACAAGGGTACCAACAAGAGAATCAAACAGTAGAATGCTAATCTAAATCAAACTTTTCCAAATCATGGAATTTTGAACTTGATGAGATTCTTTTATTTAAAAAAAAAAATGCTTTAAAAAACAGTTGCCTACAGAAGAACCATTTATTTAACCACTCTTTAATACAGCTTCATTGTTAGAAAGGATATCGAATTACAAGATGTCCATTACAACAGGCCTTATTAAGAACTGGAGATTACTTCTGAATTAAGGCCATAGAGAGGGAACTTTTCAGGGCATGTGAAATGTGAATGCCAGTTTTCAGGACTAAAAAGGAAAAGGGAAGGGAGGATATAGACTCCTTTATGAAACAGAATGCAGAATTCCTACAGGGTATTGCAGGCTAGAGATACCCCTATTCCTGTCTGGAAACACAGAAAAAAGTGTAGCATTTGATAACAGATGGCCTAGAGCAGGGGTATCCAATATTTTGGCTTCCCTAGGCCACATTGGAAGACAAAGAATTGTACTGGGCCACACATAAAATACACGAATACTAACAATAGCCAATATGCTAAAAAAAATTACAGGAAAATCTCATACCGTTTTAAGAAAGTTTATGACTTTGTGTTAGGCCACATTCAAAGCTGTTCAGGGCTGCATGTGGCTTGTGGGCTGTGGGTTAGACAAAGTTGGGCTAGAAGGTTTCTTAAGTGTTTCTTTCTAGCTTCAGGTCGGAAGAGAGAACTTGACTGAGTTTGTAGAGGCCAATTGTCTTTTGCAAAAGTTTAACAAAGCAAAAACACCAAGCAACAAGGAACCAGAGGCTCCCAGGTTAGAGCAGTGTCAGTAAAGAGGCCTAAGCCTAACATTCATCCTAAAACCAAGGCAAAAACAACAACCAAACATAACAAAACCAGGAAATACTTTGAAAAAGATCAGTTTTCCAAACTGTAAAATAATAAAAGCATATAGCACAAATCAATACAGTCAATAGAATATTCAATGAAAAGAAAGTCTTCTTATCCCAAGCCCACTCTTGAAAGGCAACCTCTATTAATAGTTCCTCATATTTCCAGAGGCAAAGATGCCCTACAGCCTTATTTGCAATAACAAAAAGGCTGGAAGCCAGCAAAGTGTATGTTCAAAGTGTACGAACAAAGTTCATCAGTAATGAACTAGTAAAATTAATCATGGCTCATCCATACAATGACATATTATGTAGATATTACAAAGAATGAATTCATTACACGTGCTTACATGGAAAGTTCTGGAAAACATATCATTAAGCAAAAAATAGCAAGGTATGTAAAGCATGATTTGTCTTTCTGATTTGAGCCATGTAAGCCTCATTCAAAGGTAGCCATCGCAGCATTGCCACTAGGGTTGGTCTCATCAGAAAATGCCTACCTATAAAGAAGTCACAGACTTGGCAACAGGATGTTGGAGAAGATTGTTCCTACTAAAATGATGTTACCACTGCATTGTCTTGAATCTTAAATGGCCGTAGGAATTCTGCCCTTGGCATTCATGTGGCACTTCCTGTTATAACTCAGGAATACTGTGCTTATTGGTTCTAAAACACTCTTTTTTTTCTGGTCACATTTTAGCATCTAAAATCAGGATGCGTCTTAAACTCTGTCGGCTAGGTTGTGGTTGGTGATGGGACTGTCACTGTTTGCACATGTGCAGCAAAACTTGCAGAAGAGTGCTCAGTGGCTGGGGAAAAAAACCCAGGAGATATTAATGAAGAACTCATCCTCAAAGATGGTAGTGTGTGTGTGTGTGTGTGTGTGTGTGTGTGTGTGTGGAGGGAAAGGAGCAGTTTTCAATAATGCTAATTCAAAAAATAATTTAGAAGAGCCAAATTTGAACATGAAGAAGTTTAAAAATACGGCAACCAATTTATTTTGCTTATATTTTCTTTTTTTAAGATACATGTAAGAGTAATTTATGATAAAAATCTGTCTCTAAATAATCTTAAAGAGTTCTTTAAATAACTATGCAAACTCTAAGTGATAAAGAAGCATGATACTAGAGTTTAATTGTCAGCCTTTATTATATCCTAACAAAATATAACATGTTGTGTCTTACAAGTGATGGAGTTTTAGATTCAATGAAATATGAGGGGTATTTCTTATTTAAAGGACCATCTTTTGAAGGATTCAGAATGCACAGCTCATATCTCTGACAGGCCTTTCTCTTAAATAAATTGGCTAGCTTTCAGGCACTCCTTTAGATCTATGAAGGATAAGGCTTGGATCTGAAAAACATTATTTAAGAAAGGCCAAGCAAGTGTTTTGTGAAAGTGAAAGTATTCCTTATTTACCTTCACGTTGGCTTTTTCATTGTAAGAAGCATGTTAGTCATTCCCTTGTTAATTCATTTCTTTCTCTGTAGCCTAGGTTCCCTAATGCCATTCCAGTTTGTAATTATATATGAGGTCACTTTGATGATGGGACCTTGGATTTTACTAATTTCCCCTGATGGCAATCACAGCACCCAACTGCAAAGTTCCCCTCCAATTAGCGATCATTTCTGGGATTACCTGGAGTGTGTCTCATGCATTCTGAGTAAGTTAGGTTCACTGTATGAGGATATTTTTTCTTCCCCTTTGTCAGATCTCCTTCCATCAGGAGGACTCATGTCCACCAGGAATTGCAGTTTAGTTAGATGCTGCTGCCTCCTCTGGCAGCTGCTGCTGGTGCACAAGAGTCTCCCTGTTCAGACCAGGTGTGGTGGCTCACGCCTGTAGTCCCAGCACTTTGGAAGGCCAAGGCGGGTGGATCACCCAAGATCAGGAGTTTGAGACCAGCTAGGCTGACCAACATATTGAAACCCCGTCTCTAGTAAAAATACAAAATAAGCCAGGTGTGGTGGTGCATACCTGTAATCCCAGCTACTCAGGAGGCTGAGGCAGGAGAATCGCTTCAACCTGGGAGGCAGAGGTTGCAGTGAGCCAAGATTGCACCACTGCACTCCAGCCTGGGCAACAAGAGCGAGACTCCATCTCACGAAAAAAAAAAAAATAGTCCCCTTGTTCTATTGCAAAGTGTGCGGAAGATATCTATCTTTGTGGCTTACACTGTTGCCATGTTTTAGTCTTCCTTACTGGCTAGAAACGGGTAATTGAGCTAAACTGAGCCAGTCAGGGCTCTTCCCTGGAATGTTTGAACTCAAGTAGCTCTAATCTCTAGAGTGGTAAATCTCGCAGATGTAAACTTGGGAGTTGCTGGGAACTAAATGTCTACAACTGGTTTGAGACAAGGAATCCAGCTTGCAGAGAGAAGCACAGACCTGATTTCAGACCCAGTTTACCCTGCCCTGCCTATGGTTTGTAGAAAATGAGTCACGTTTGCTCAAGCTAATTTAATTTGGAGTCCTGCTACTTGTAAAGCAAAGTGTCACGACACTGTGACACTCCTCTTTTGGGGTTTATACCCATTCCTCTGAAAAGCTGAGTCCATGGTGGGTTGAGATAGGAGGCAAACTCAGGCAATAGACTCCACACTACACCCTCACTCACCATCTCCATTGACAAAAGCTTTGGTCTTGGGCTAAGATGCCTTGTGATTCCTTCCTTCGATATCTGCCTGACCTTCATCCCTGTATAGCTCAGTACATGGTCTCCCTTACTTGAACTGTACTCTTCTCCTCTTCCTCTCAACCCTCTTCTCTTTTACTTCAGAGTTCTCCTTCCATAATTACTAAATACCTCTCTATCTTCAACATTTTCATGGAATACTTCCCCTATCTTCAGTTTTTTTTTTTTTTTTTTTTTGAGACGGAGTCTTGCTCTGTCGCCCGGGCTGGAGTGCAGTGGCGGGATCTCAGCTCACTGCAAGCTCCGCCTCCCGGATTTACGCCATTCTCCTGCCTCAGCCTCTGGAATAGCTGGGACTACAGGCGCCCGCCACCTCGCCCGGCTAGTTTTTTGTATTTTTTAGTAGAGACGGGGTTTCACTGTGTTAACCAGGATGGTCTCGATCTCCTGACCTCATGATCCGCCCGTCTCGGCCTCCCAAAGTGCTGGCATTACAGGCTTGAGCCACCGCGCCCGGCCCTATCTTCAGTTTTAACTGGTACCAAGGACATCACTTCTTCTGCTGACCTCCTGAACAGAGGCTGCTCATTTTTGTATGTTTCATGTATTTCAGGCTCAGAAGTTGGCATCTTGTCCTCCTTGCTCCAAAATACCACTTCTAGACCATTATCTCCTTACTCTGCTGTGAAACTAAAAAGCCCCTTTTTAAGCTCCATCACCCTCTCCTCACCTCTATGGCCCCTTTTTACAGCCCTCCTTGTATCCTCCTTGCATTCACTGGTGACATTTGCACCTGACTCATAGCCTCCATCACTGTCAAATGCATGCCATCATCCTGGGGGACTTCACAGTCCACCGTAACAGCCGTCCAAAAATCTTAGACTCTTGGTCGCTGACTTCCTCGTTGTCAAAGGCTTTGCCTTGCAAACCACCCCAGCCATCTTCTCCCACCCTCTCAACTCGGAACCTGTTGTTTTTCAGAAACGATGCCAATGTCCATGCCACTAATTTCAACATCCTGCTATCCAACCACAGCCTCTTATTTTTTCAGCTTGCTCATTTAATGACTCCCATGAAATCTGCCCTTCAACAATATTGGGGCTACATTGCAGCTACTCCTGTGAATTTCCTGCTTTTTCCTTGCCTATAAACTCCTTCAGTTTAAAGAGCACTCAGTTTCCAGGAACATTAGTGTCAGAAGAGCTGTCTAGCACTAGAGGTGGCATGGTGCCTTGTCCAGCAGAGATGGCAGCAGAGCTATATTTGATTTCCACTCATCTTTGACACCACTGAGAAGGCTTTCTAGGCTTTGCCAACATAATAAATCTCTCTACTGGTTGTTTGATTTATTTATTTATTTTTTATTTTTACTTTTTATTTTTTTAGAGACAGGGTCTTACTCTGTCTCCCAGGCTTGAAGTTTAGTGGCGTGATCATAGCTCACTGTAACCTCAAACTCCTGGTCTCAAAAGATCCTCCTGCCTCAGCTTTGAGAGTTTATTTTTGTAGAAACCAGATCTTGCTATGTTGCCCAGACTGGTCTTGTATTCATTTTGTATATCTGATTACTAGTAAGGCTAAACATATTTTTGTGTAACTATTGGTCATTTATATTCTCTTGTGAATTGTCTGTTAATGTCCTTTGCCAATATTCATATTTGGGTGCTCATCTTTCCTTATCAATTCATAGAACTCTTTATATTATTAAGGATATTAGTTCCTTGTCGTATGTGTTGTAAACACATATTTGCCTTTTAACTTTGATTATGGAGTGCTTTCCCTTTTCAAAAATTTTTAATTTTAATAATCTACCCTAGCAGTCTCTTTTTTATGGTTTTGTCTTTGGTGGCAAGCTTCAAAAGAACTTCCTCATCTTTTCTTCAGATATTTTATGGTTCAAGTTTTGCATTCTTAATTTGTAATCTCTCAGGAATTTAACATCAACAAGTACAATATGGGTCTAACCCTTTTTTTCCCCCTGAAAATAGCCATCAAGCCAGGCATGATGGCGGGGACCTGTAATCCCCACTCTCTGGAGGCTGAGGCAGGAGAATTACTTGAACTTGGGAGGCAGAGGTTGCAGCGCCACTGCACTGCACTCCAGCCTGGGCAACAGAGGGAGACTGTCTGGGAGAAGAGAGGAGAGAGGAGGTGAGGGAGGGAGGGAAGGGAAGAGGGAGACAGCAAGTCTTCTCAACATCATTTATTGACTGTCATCTGATTTCCATTAATTTGAATTTGATTCCACTGATCTGTCTTTCTTTATGCCAGTACAATGCTGTTTACCCACCACACCCAGCTAATGTTTGTATTTTTTGTAGAGACAGAGTTTTGCCATGTTGCCCAGGCTGGTCTTGAACTTCTGAGGTCAAGTGATTTCTGCCTCGGCCTCTCAAAGTGCTGGGATTACAGGTGTGAGCCACCATGTCTGGCCTCTGTTTTAATTTCTATAGCTTTGTAAAATGCGTTTTAATCTCTCTTAGCAAGACTCCGTCTCTAAAATAAATAAATAAATAAAATAAAGTTTCTCTCATCACCAAGATAGTATGGTTCTCCATTAGGCATGTGTTTTCTCACACACCCTAAGTAAAGTTTTGTTTTCTTCACAAAATTAAGTGTATAAATTTATTTATGTCAGCCAGGCATGGTGACTCACGCCTGTAATCCCAGCTTTTTGGGAGGCCGAGGTGGATGGATCACTTGAGGGCAGGAGTTCAAGACTAGCCTGGCCAACATGGTGAAACCCATCTCTACTAAAAATACAAAAATTAGCCAGGTGTGGTGGTGCACGCCTGTAATCCCAGCTATCCTGGAGGCTAAGGCAGGAGAATCACTTGAACCCTGGAGGCAGAAACTGCAGTGAGCTGAGATCATGCCATTGCACTCCAGCTTGGGTGATAGAGTGACTCTGCCTCAAAAAAAATTACTTATGTCTTTTATGAAAGAGGTTGTCTTTATTGACTTATTTTATGCTTTCTTCTTTTTGTATTGTCTAGCTATTTCCTTTGTTTTCTATATTTCACTCTATATTCTGTGTTGTGTTAAAATAATGTTTTATTTGCTTGAATTTTCTGCGGTAATTTAGAATTCAGAAATTCTATTTTCAGTTACTCTACTAGTGTCTTTAGGCTTGGAAAATTATCCTTAAACTTTGTTTCTTTACTTTTGTTTCTTTCTTTCTTTTTTTTTTTTTTTGAGATGGAGTCTCACTCTGTCGCCTGGGCTGGAATACAGTAGCATGATCTCAGCTCATTGCAACCTCCACCTCCCAGGTTCAAGTAATTCTCCCTGCCTCAGCCTCCCGAGTAGCTGGGATTACAGGCACCTGCCACCATGACCGGCTAATTTTTGTATTTTTAGTAGAGATGGGGTTTCGCCATGTTGGCCAGGCTGGTCTCGAACTCCTGACCTCAGGTGATCCACTGTTTATTAATGGCAAGAACATAAAGCTTTTCATAAACCTCACTTTTAAAACATGTGTAATCATCTACGAATGAAGTAAATAGATCCAGACTCAGGGTTTGCCAACAGACAAGGTGTGTGGCATTTTCTTGACCCTTTCAACTCCCAAAGATTGGGCTGATAAAGGAGCCCTTACAGACATTTGTTGTATCTCTGCAAGCCCCAGAAATGCATTCCAATCAACCTGCAACCCATGCCAGCTTGTACATTTTCTAACCAAGAAAGTCAGATGCAGTGGGCAGTTTCCTTTAAACAGTGTCTGACGTGAAGGCCACACACCTCCAGCACACTTCTTTCCACCCTGCTCTCAAGGGAGAGAGGACTCCCTATGCAGGATGGGGGCACTTCTCTGCTCCTGCTGCTTCCTGTTCCTTGGCATGCTGGCAGTTAACAATCTCCAGATAAGTGTGGCACGATGCTGATGCGGAGACAGAGAGTTGAGCCCAGCCCATGCAGAACATGACTCCTGCACAGTTAGGAAATTGCTATTTGTTTTTCTAGATTGTCAGGTCTGCACCTGAATTATGTATAGACACTGAAGGAAGAATCTAAATAATGCCTTCCTTCTCTAGGGCCATCTGCCAGGTTCTCCTTCAAAAGGTAGAGTATGCAGGAGGCAAATCAAACAGCATGCTTCCTGTTCCTTCTTCTTGGTCGGCCCCACTGCAGGCCGACAGCACTGTCTCATTTATAGTTTCCAGTGCTGTCGTCAGTTTTGTATTTTGGTCTATCCTCATGGCATTTTAATGGGAAGGCAGGAGGAACTGTATCAAGAACAGCCTTCTGCTGCCACGCTAACCCAGAAGCCATATCTCTATATTTTTTTCAAAGTATATGATGTAACTTAAAACCTCCCCCATGTCAGGAAATGCAAAATTTGCAGTTCTTGGGGGAATATTATATCACCATCTTTGCATTCACTTAAGGTATTTTACTTAAGAGGCAAAGTAGTAATCTAAGATACTTCCTATTTTACATGTATTAATGCAATAGTCAGAGGTTAATATTTCATTAGGGTTGAACTAAATATTTACAGATGTGCATTCAAAGGGTGAGTAACCTACAATCTACCAGTTGGGGGAGGGAACAAATCCATCCATTTCAAAATGATTCATGCTAACCATAATGGTGTCTCATGTTGAGAAAGTATAGTATTGTAATTGTATGCTTCTCCTAGTGGAACATTGGTAACCACTTTTTAAATGACTCTTGCGTACTGCCTACACATGTGAAGGACGTTTAAAAGCTGGAGTGGAGTTAGGGGGATCAGGTAAGATATTGAAACACCAAAGAGAAAACAAAAGGACTAAACAAAATCTTGTTTGTTTGTTTTTTTTCCTGGGCTTTTTTTCTTTTTGAGCTATTGTTTCTTTGCTGTGGAGTGCAGTAGCTCTATGCTTTGTTATTTTAGCACTTGTTTTATAGCTCTGCCTCTACTAACCGTACGAGCCTGGGCAAGTCCCGCGTCTGAGTTCCATCAGCTGAGGCAGGGATATGTGGGGAGAAAGGAAGTGGATTGCATGACAGCATCCACATCCAATCTTTTCTTGGCAGGTGTAGCTAAGGGCTCAAGTTGGAAGTTTCAGAGAACCACGCGGTCTTGGGAATAGAGTGTGGAGCAAACATTTATTAACCTCTGTTAATAGACTCTGGCACAAGAAATTTGTGATCCAGATCCTGCTAGACTCAGTGCTAAGGGGCCACAACTGGGGCATAGTGCTCACATCCAGACACCTCTTTTGCTTTTCTTTTTGAGACAAGGTCTTGCTCTGTCACCCCAGCTAGAGTGTAGTGGCACAATCACAGCTCACTGCAGCCTCCCCCGGCCACCTCAGCTTACCCTCCCGAGTAGCTGGGGCTACAGGCTCAGGCTACCACAGCCACAGGCACCTCATTTTAAGAGAAACACTACAAGAGAGAATGGAATGTGCCTGGGAAGGAGTATCCAGGTGGCAGAAATTAAAAAGAAAGAAACACACATATACCATGAATTGGAGAAAATATAATAATATTCAAATCTCGGTACTACTTTTACGTCCAACCAGACCATGCTGCAGTAGAAACGTGTATCACAGAGTCGCCAGAATCACAAGATATCTCCTCAAAAGACTTACTCTTTGCTCCAGAATTTCAGAGCAAAGGTTTTTTAAAATTTTTTTTCTATCTTTTGATAGCTTAAAAAAATCATAGTTCTTTTTCAATGTATAACAGTATTTTGAAAATACCTCTCAACTGAGGTTAATTTACTGTTAACCCTCTCTGTCCTTCTCTTGCCCTCCACATGTGCTATTCAGGCTTAGCCATGAGGCTGAGTAAACAAGGAGGGAGGAAGTGGACAGAGGAAGGGGACAGCTCAACGCCCACCTCTTCCAGTACAGGTTACTTACAGTAAATCCTGGGCAGAAGGAAAGGGATGCAAAAGAAACACTCCATCTTCTGGACTAGGTGACTATTAGTAAAAAGAAGGAAGAGTATGATGATTAAATTTCATGTGCCGACTTGACTGGATGGAGGGATACCTGGATGGCTGCTGAAGCATTATTTCTGGATGTCAGGTCTGTGAAGGTGTTGCTGAAGGAAATTGGAGTGTAAGTTGGTGGACTGAGTGGGGAGGATCCACCCTCAATGTGGGCAGGCACTAACCAATCTGCTGGGGGCCCAGATAGAACAAAAAGGCAGAAGAAGGGCTCTGTCTCTCCCGTTTTATCCCTGCTACCCCTCGCCCTCTCCCCTTCTCCTCCACTCCTCCTTCCCCACTCCCTCTCAATTCTGAAGTAGGATGCCCTTCTTCTCCTGCCCTTGGGCATCACAAATCCAGGTTCTTTAGAACTTTGGATTCTGGGACTTGCACCTGGCCTCTCAGGGCTCTCAGGCCTTTGGTCTCAGATTGAGAGTCATATCAATTGGCCTCCTTGGCTCTCGGACCTTCCAACTTGGACTGAGACATGCTCATGGTTCTCCAGCTTGTAGATAGCCTATCATGGGACCTCTCAGCCTCCATAATTGTGTGCGCCAAGTCCTCTAATAAATCTCTTCTCATCTATCCATATCGATCTACCTATCCTATTGGTTCTGTCTCTCTGGAGAACCCTGATTAATACAGAGAGGAAAGCAGGAGAACATGATAGTGTGCCCAGAACTCTTCCTTGAGGCCTCAGCTCAGGGGTAGTGAGGAATGTTAGACAGGTTATGGGGAATACTAGTGGGAGGCGGATGTTTGCTTCACATTTGGGACTCTGGAAGGAGCTCATCTGAAAGGCTGTGCTGCCCTCGCCTGTGGGGCCACATCAGGGTAGCTTGGTGGGGCAGCATGATTTGCCAAAGGAGAGCTAGAGTTGCTTCAGCTGAGTAGCTGCTGGTATTGATGTGGTGTGGGTAGGGCCCAGAAGACCCCACATACCCCAAGTGGGTGGGTGTTTACGAAGTAGCTGAGTTGAGAGCTGATGGGCATGTAATGGGCCTGTGATGGTGAGGGGCAAAGAGTTAGACTGATCCAGGGAGTGAATGGAAGACAGGCAGAGCTCAGAGGGGTCTGTGATGCCCACAGGAGTTGAGGGGCCAGTCAGCCAGGGAGCACCACTGTGGCTTCATCAGGCTGAGAGACCAGACCACAGACAATAGCAGAGGAGGCTTACAGAGCAAATGGAGATGAGTCACACAAAAGACACCATTGCCACAAAGGCCACTGAGGACCCAGAGAGCCACACAGGAGCACAGACAAGGCCTTCTTTCCTCCAGCCAAGGTCACTGAGCCACACCCCATCCTCATACACCTAGCCACTATCTTGCAGAGGATATGAGAGACTAGACTAAAATTTAGGAGTTATTTTCTGGCATCCTTTTAGGTGAGGGGCAGGGGAGTGTCCATTGTGGACAGCCTAAAGAAGGAACATTATCTTTACACATCTGAGTTGGAGTATGAATAATTTTTTTATTTCATTACAAATGCCAACAGCATAAAAACTGTGGCATTGACCTTGTGGACAGACACTTGTATGTCCAGGGCCTAGGGTGGTGCCTAGGACAAAGAATGTGCCAAATAATTATTTGCTATGTTAATTAATAGCAATTTTCAGTAATAGGATGGAAGAACATTTTTACAAACTCAGATATATTATTGTAGAAATATCAGTCACTTCCTTGGTTCAATGCAGGCTCTCTAGGGAATCCATACAATTCAGTCTCCATCTGAAATAGGACCAGCAAGATAAGGTATCTCATCAGGGAGAAATTTAAAAGATGAAATGGAGTAGGAGGGACTAGCATCAGAAAGGACTATGTAATAAAGGTCACTGAGAGAAGATGAAAGAAAAAAATCAATGAAGAGCTGCAGAAGACGGAAAAAAATTTGTAATAGCTGAAGTTAATTTAAAGCAATGACAAGTGGAGTTGGTTTGGATTATGCGTATGAGGCCTAGTATAGTCCATTTTATTTTTATGCAGTATCCTTAAAACTTCATGTCATAAAGAACTTAACATAAAACACTCAATAAGAGAATCAATTATAGACTGAAAAGACATAAAATAATTTAAAATTTTTTTCACATTGCATTTTCATGCCAATTAATTTCAAAACGAGTTGCTGGTTTGTTGATTTGCATTTTTGCTATCGAACACAACTCTCTTCTTTGCGTCAGCACAGCCTGATACATTCATGACATACAATCAAAGCCCCTGGAAATAATGCTTTCATAGTACACGTTACGATAGAATTTCTGCAAAGCTAAAGATGTTCTGCTCATCCTAAACACCCTTTTCTTTCTCATCCACCTTTTCTGATTATTTTTATTTTACCAATGCAATGTATCTCATATTTGCTATAGCTCGGACTCTCAACACCTCTTGCCTAAACCAGGGATAGAAGATACGGGTGCCTCTCATAAGACCCGGCCTTCTCCACTGAATGCTAAGCTACCTACTGAACATCTGCATTGGATACCTAATAAGCATCTCAACCTTAGATTTTCAAACCCCAGTTCCTAGTTTGTCCCCAAATCTGTTCCTCAGGGAGCCTCCCCCAATCTCAGTAAATGGCAATTCCATTTTTTTCTGACTGTTCAAGCCAAAGACCTTGGAGTTTTTTTTTTTTTTTTGCTCTTTTCATTCTTTCATACATCAGGCCCATTCCTTCATCAAATTCTGAAAGCTCTACCTTCAAAACACAGCCCAAATCTGATCACTGTGTCACCTCTCCAGTTCCCACCCTGGGCAATGTCACCATCATCTTCCATCTGGATTATTGCAATACCTTTACAACTGGTCTCTCCTGGTCCCCTGGAATAGCCAGGATAATCTCTTTAGATTGTATCACTCCTCTGCTCAAAGCCCTTCAATAGCCCTCCATTTACTCTGAACAGAAACCAGGTCTTCCCTGTGGCCCACAAAGCCCTCTATAATCTGGCCTTCCCCTCACTTCACTCACTTTATCTCCTCCACTTTCCCCATCTCACTTTATTCCAGACACACTGATTCCCATGCTGCTCAGAAAAGAAGTTAGGCATGCTCTTGCCTTTGGGCCTCCACCCTAGCTGTTCCCACTGGTGGGAACATTCTTGCCCAGAAAGAAGCATGGCTCACTCCCTCACCTCCTTCAGGTTTGTGCACAGGAGGCACTTCCTCAAGGAAGGCCTTCCCTGGTCACCTTCATTAAAATAGCAGTTCTCTGATTCTCCTTTCCTGCTCCCTCCCCAACCCCCTTAACCTGCTCTATTTTTCCCCATAGTCCTTATCTCCATCTGACCTACTATAATTCTTTTTGTCACTGCTTATCTGAAATCCCTGAAGCTCCTCCTTCCCTCATAGAATGTAATTTTCTTGAGTTCCACCTGGGATTAGTTTGTTGCTTTATTCTCACATTCTAAAACAGTGCCTAGCATATGGTAGGCAATAAATAGATATGTGTTGAGTGGACTGAACAACTATGCCGATGACTTAGCCACCCTTAGCTACCCCTCGGAACTCACATTTGTTCCAGGAAGGGTCTGTGAAGGTAAGAGACAGGTAAAAGTGGTTTGCCAAGTTGGCCTGGATGAACCGCTCTACGACGGACCCTGGAACTTGGCAGGGCACCTCAGTTAGGGGACCAGATATCATGGGTCCACGACTTGTTTATACCACTTCTATGGTTGTCTTTCTTAGCCTTTCTAGCTTTCATTTTCCCTCCTTTCCTCTCCCTACCATCATCATCACAGTGGTCAAAAAGTCTTTATGAAGGTTTTATGAAATACTTCCTAGTTCTAGGGCATTGCATAAGCAGCTGCAGGGCTCCAGGGTGTGGGCTGCCTGATATTTTTAGGCAAAGAGACTGTTCAGCAATGGTCTCACCCACATGAATTGGAACAGAGTGGGATCGAACCACCTGCCCCCATTACTGCTGTGTGACTGGTGCCTCCAGGCCTGATCCCAGGCTTGATCCAATTAGTCCTTGTAGTTGAAGGCCAAGTGCAATTAGCTCTAGGTTAAGAGTATGGACTTTGATAGACCTGAGTTCAAGCTCTACCACTTGGTAACTCTGGGACCGAGGGAAAGCCACCTAAATTTATCAAGGTTTCGATTTCCTTATTCTCAAAATGGAAAAAATAATACTACTTTCTTCAGACAGCTGCTGTTAGTTATTAAATAAAAACTCAACTCAAACACATGGCACCGTGTTTGGCCCATAGCAAGGACTTAACTAGTAATAGATGCTGTCGCTATGGTGGCTATTTCCACCCAAATTGAATAACCAACCACCATGAGAGACTCCTGAGAAGAGGAAAGTCATTTAACTCTTATCCTGCCCTCAAATGCTTAATGTGGATCATTGGGACTCTGACTTTTCAGTGACTCTGGTGTGTCCTTGAAGTTGCTGAGTGGTTAAAACTGTGGAGAGTCCATGAAACAGAGCCAGAGGGATTTAGAAATAAAGTAAATGTTTACCTGCATTTTATGTGCTCGGTCTGTTAAATAGCTGTTTTCACTAACTTGGTCCACATTGATCAGTGATTCACAGGAGACCTTAACTATGCACTTCTATATATAAAGTTGATGTAACTGGGGTTTCTTTAAACCACTTTTGTATTTTTGTATGTTTAGAGCATACTTTATCATTATCATCAACTGAAAAGCAACGTGCTTGGCTCACATATGGATTTCCAATCACGTGGCCATTACTGAAGGAAATGTGACCCAACGTGTTGAGGATATCATCTAGCTTTTCTTTTGCTTGATGTATGTCTGCGTAGTTTTTGCACATATGTTAAACTGCAAACACTTTGAGGTAAAAACTGGGGTGTCGTGGCCGGGTGTGGTGGCCATGCTTATAATCCCAGCATTTTGGGAAGCCGAGGCGGGTGGATCACCTGAGGTTAGGAGTTTGAGACCAGCCTGGCCGACATGGTGAAACTCCATCTCTACTAGAAATATAAAAGTTATCCAGGTGTGGTGGCACATGCCTGTAATCCCAGCTACTTGGGAGGCTGAGGCAGGAGAATTGCTTGAACCCAGGAGGTGGAGGTTGCAGTGAGCCAAGATCGAGCCATTGCACTCCAGCCTGGGTGATAAGAGCGAAACTCTGTCTCAAAAAAGGAAAATAAAAATACAAAACAAAACAAAACAAAAAAACTGGGGTATCACTTTCTTTTACTGTCCTCCACAAAACCTACTTGTGGTCTGCACAATGAGAGATGTTGAACACGGGTAGATAGCTGAAAGCCTGAACATTGAGTGACACTGGGTTTCTAACTCACATTTGCATTCTGAGATTGCAGGGCTTTTTGGAATTGCAAATGGCCTCTCTCTTCAATCCCTCAGGACTCATTCCTTCACATTCTTAGATCCACAGGTCTCTGATAATATACATTTGTTTATCTGTGTGTGTAAGAGTCGTGTGTGTGTGTGTGTGTGAGAGAGAGAGAGAGAGATTGAGAGAGACCTGTCCTATGTCTCAGATGAGATTCAAACCTGTCTAGGAATGTCTGATGAGCTGAAGGACAGATCCACAATGAGGAGTTGATTTATATGAAGGTTTAACATGAAAGAAAAGGGAAGACATTTGTTGGAGCTTATAAAGGGAGAGCCTGATGTCAGCCTGGGAACTTATTCTACAGCCCCTCCCCCAAGGACTAGGGCCTGAGGTCTCCAGAGAGGCACTGGAGGACAGAACCATTTCCACAGGAGCTTGGAATGTGCAGAGATTGCCGGGCATCTCCCATATGGTAGGGAACTCTGCTGGTACAGTCATGCTTCAGCCACTTCAGGAGCATAAGGAGAGGACTTGTGGTACAAACAGCAGCATCCTTACAGAGGTCCTACATAAAGGGATAAAGATGAGGCACTCCCTCCAGCAGCTGGAAAATGTACCAACATTATGGTCCTCATTGTTGACATTGTTTGAGTGTGCCCCGCGCCAGGCTTAACTCAAGGCACATTTAATCCCATTTTACAGGTTGAAAAAGCTGATAAATTATTCCAGGTCACACATGCTTTGATTTTGTAAAAATTTTGTTTTAGGTTGGGCGCTGTGGCTCACGCCCATAATCCCAGCCCTTTGGGAGGCCAAGGCGGGGGATCACTTGAGGTCAGGAGTTCAAGAGCAGCCTGGCTAACACGGTGAAACCCTATCTCTACTAAAACACAAAAATTAGCTGGGAGTAGTGGCACATGCCTGCAATCCCGGCTACTCAGGAGACTGAGGCAGGAATCACTTGAACCTGGGAGGTGGAGGTTGCAGTGAGCTGAGATGTCACCACTGCACTTCAGTCTGGGCAACAGAGTGAGACTCCATTTCAAAAAAAATTATTTTAGAGATGAGGTTTCACTATGTTGCCCAGGTTGGAGTGCAGTGGTTATTGACAAGTTTTATCATAGTGCACAATAGCCTCAAACTCCTGGTCTCAAGTAGCCTGGTCCTGCCTTAGCCTCCCAAGTAGCAGGGACTGCAGGTGCATGCTACCATGCTGGCATGTTTGGAGTCAAATTACCTGGAATAAAATAATCTGGGTAAGTTGATTCCAAGCCTTATGTTCTTAATCACCCTTTGTTATAGCTCCAAGGTTGTATGAAACAGAATAGGCAATCCAGACATAGACTGAAATACATGAGTGTAATATATATCATATAAAGGGTATATTTTAAATCAATGCAGGTAAAGATGGATTTATAAATAAATGTATTTGGGCAAGTGTACAGCCCTCTGGAAAAAGGTAAATTTGGATCCCTACCTCATACTGTATACTAGAACAAACTCCATATGGATCAAGTATATATGCTTTAATATACACATAAAATCACTAGATGAAAACATGGACAAATATAACATTGGAGCAACTGCTATAACATTGGAGTAGGAAAAACCTTTCTAATGGCTCAAACCCCAAAAGTTCACAAATAAAAACTATGATAAATAAATTTATATAAAATGTCAAAAGACAAATGACAAATATAGAAAAAAAGCCCATCAGAAAAGGACTAATCTTTATATAAAGAAGCCTAAAATTGATAAAATAAAGACCAATGACTTAATAGAAAATTGGCAAAGGACATGGCTATTCAGAGAAAAAAATGCAAATGATCCTTAAATATATGAAAAGATCTCATCTTAACTCATAATAGGAGTAATGTAATAAGATGCCATTTGAAATGATATTAAGGTATCAATTTTTACATATCTGACTGGCAAAAATCCAAACATTTGACAACATACTCTGTTGGTGAGGCTACGGGAAAACAGGCATTCCGCTATACATATATGCTGGGGGAAGTCCACAACGCCACAGCTCTGTGGAGAGCAATTTGATAATATCTATTAAAATACAAGGCATTGATCTTCTACCCCAATAAGCCTATTTCTGGTAATTCATCCTACAGATCTACCCACACAGGTACAAAATGACAGATGCCTAAGTTAAGCTATTGCTGCATTGTTTATCTTGGCAAAGATTGAAAACAGCCCAAGTGTCTATCATTTGAGATCTGATTGACCCAGTAAATACACACTATGGAATATTATGCATTTGTAAAATGCAAGGAAAATTACATAAGGATCTCTCTATATATTTTATGTATACTTTGTTTGTTAAAATATACAGGTGTATCGCCAAGAAGAAAAAGCGAAGGTGCAGAACAAGGTATATGGTTTGTTACCTTTTGGGTGAGAAGGGGAGAAAATAGAAATATATATTTATATGTGCATAAAAAAAAGTGGAGGGAAATGTGAAATAGTAAAATGGGGATTGTGTCTTGGGGGAAAAACACAGAGAACAAGATGGATGGGGGATGGGAGAGAAGACTTTCAGTATCACTTTTATATATTTAAAAAATATTTTTAACCATGAGAACATATTATCTAATACAAGTAACTCAAAGAACTTAATTGTCTTTATGTTTGTCGACTGCTTTCCTCAACATCGTGTGCTGATTTTAGCCTTGGATAAGAGCCTGACCTAGTTTTGGTCTATCTTCAAAACAGTGAACAGATCCCAGAGTTATCAGCTGTGCAAATTAGAACGAGGTCAGCTGTGTTTGGTTCAAGAGTGTTAGCATCGGAGGCTGAGCAGGATGATTTCCTAAAGATTTTGGAAGAACCTTACAACTGAGCATTATTGGGCACAAGAATGACAATAATCTAATTTAAAGTTATGAGTGGCCTGTCCCAAGAGAAATGAAGTCCTCAAGACTATTCTAGAAGGGGGATTCAGATCAAAGCCAACATGGGGCTTCACTGTCAGCTCTGGTGTTTGGGAGCCCTCTGCATGTCTAACCTATCTGACAATGAGGAGGGAGTAGGTCTCAGAACTCTGAGTTCTTGGAGGCATGGCCAAGGATAAGGGGGGCTGAAACCTTCATACCTTCAACCTCCACCATTCTTTGAAAGACAATAGAGGGAGTTGAAATGGAAGAAAAACATAACCAGACAAAAAGAGTAAAAGACCTGAATCAAAAGGTTAAATAGGGGATAAAATGAAGGAGAAAGGAGCTAACATGTTTTGAGTGTCCATTTGTCAGTATTTTGTTGTTAAATCCTCCCAATAGCCCTGTGAAGTAGGTTTTATTATTCACATTTTTAAAGACAAGGAAACTGAGGCTCAAATGGGTTAACTAAGCCAAGCACGGGAAGGTAGGAAGCAATGAAGTCAGATCTCTCTGATGTCACAGTCCATGCTTTCTGTACTGTAACTTTCAAGTTCAGATTTAGCAACAGGTGCTTCTATAAGTCGTCACCCTTTTCCAAATAGCTCTTAATTCTCCTGGTGCCCCCAGCCCCAGCTTCCACCAACACGGGAAGATTTGAAACATTCCCGTAACTGCTCTTGGACCTCCAGAGCTTCCGGTGTCCCATCCCACATAATCCTGCATTTTTCCTGCTAGTCACGATCTCTCCGTGCCCTGGCTCAGGCCTCACATCTAGTTAGTGTTACAACTCTTGTAGATGCCTCTTGAAAGGACAACCATCTTCTCTCAGGGCTTTTGTTTGTTTTTAGAGCTTTTTCTCCTAAGAAACCTGCTCTAGGACTGGTTCATTCCCAGTTCGAGTGGTACCATTTATGTCAAAATCCAAGCTGTCCTTTCCTGCCTAGCATCCCAGGTATTAGAAGCCAAGGCATCTGCATTTCCCCCGACTGCTGACGTGTCTCTCACTGACTGCTTCAGGAAACTCTCTGATGTGTTAGGAAGAAGGCTATGCCTTCCCTCTGACATGAGAGGCTGTATTTTGGAGGAGAGGGTCTTTCTGACGTCATCTCCTTTTTTTCTGAATTATGGGTCTTGCGGTCAACCCATGAGGGGGCAGGTTGTACGGTCAGATTTGACTCCACACCTTTGGAATTGCCATATTCAGGCGAGCCAGCAGCCGTATTTCATCTGGCTTATCGTATTTGGGTGGTGGCTAATTCAAGTATTTCTCTCCACGCCCAACATTTCCCAGTCACCCAGAGACAGCACATCCTTCTCTCATTTGCAGCCTACAGACTCCTTTCTGCTTGCCCAGTCTCTTTTCATATGCTGCCTCTGCTAGAATCAATAAAATTTCAAATACACTTAATCACTTAAATACTAGTTTTGTGGTGCTCTTCATCTGACTGAGATATAGACATACGTGTATATGCATGTAGAAGACACGCGGTACGCTGCTGTTTACCCAAGTCAAGATGCTGCCATCCTGAGGCGTTTTGCACCATTTTTTTTCCTCACCGAGTCTCTCAGTGACAGCCCAGTGACCTTTTGTCTGAAACAAGGCCATATCTGTGAAGTTAACTTCCACTGCTGCACACATTTCGGCTTGTAAGCCATAAAGGGACATCCACAAGTCCTGACTCTTTATAGATAAATTTAACACATACATATGTATCATCCCCGGGTGCCTCAGATAAGAGGTCTGTGGAAGAACACGGTGTTCATTTATATTCTTCTCATAGCTGGAAGCCGCATGAAGCAGTTGCTTTTTTATTGATGAACCTAGAGCCCTCAGGCCTGAGTTCTGTCTCCTGCTGGTCACTCCTCTGGCCAGCCTCTTCTGGGTATGAAAGCCATTTCCCAACCTGGAAGAGCTAGGAACCCAGTATATGAAGCATCTCGAAGAGATGGCACTGGCAGTTGCAGTCCCTGCTTGAACTCTGGGAAACAAACCGCCCACTTTCCACACTGTTGCAATTTACTACAAGTCTTAGCACGAACAGTCCCTGTTTCAGCCTGGCACCCAAATGTCTGGGGTTTGGAAATTTATAATTGGAACTTGAAAGAGCCACCAGTACTGTCTTGGGGGAAAAAAAAAAAGGTTGAAAGACTTTCTTGCAAACATTGTTACTTACACATGCCAGGTAATTTACCAGGTTAGTCCTCAAGCCTCTGTTACCTGGGTAAGAGTGAGTAGTGTTTCTGGGGAGGACATCTGTGCCTCTCTTCAGCCTGATGTCACAGCCAGCTTTTTAATGGTTTTGATTCTCTCTGCTCTGAAAATTGCAGAGGAATACTGGAGATTCAGGTGGGAATGTTCAGCAGGTACAAATGAATTCTGCCAACCATAGCTCACATTCCTGTTTGCATACAAATATCCCCTAAGATTTAAAAATGTCGAAGTGAGGAGTGTTAAGTCGACTGATTTCCTACCTTCTTCATTAAGGTTTAGTGTCAGAAACTGACAGGAGAAAGTTCTCAGCTCAGATAGGTGACCCAAGCATGTTTAAATATATGCTCATATCTTTATTTTAAAATTCTAAACTTTTAATTTTAAATGTTAAATAAACTCACATTTTATATTACGAAAATGATAAGATATGGCTGTAAAATTTTGAAAAGCTTGAAGTAAAAGAAGAGGGAAAATCCCACTCATCCCCTACCATCCAAAATCAAGTGTTATAATATTTTGGCATATTTTCTTCTGGGCTTTTAAAGCTCTGGTTTTAAGATTTTGCTTTTCTTCTTAAAACAAAACAAAACAAAACCAAATCGATTTCTTTGCCAATATTTGCCTCACCAAAACCAAAGCAAACCTTTTAAGACCACTCAAAGGAGTGTGTCAAAGGAAAATATCTTTTTCTTCATCACCACTGGGCTGTGTAGACAGGCCTGGGAGCCTCTTTCTCTCCCAGAACCCTTTTTAGAGAAGGGTCTGAACCTCTTCACAGCTCAGGAAGTAACCTTCCCCTCTCTCCTTCCAGAATCTAAAATTAAGGTTTTAGAGAGCGAACACTGGCTTCTCCTTATGTAATTCTCTGGTGTTTTGGCAAACAGGTTCCATCTCCCCTCCCTTGGGACATGGCTTAATCAAACATTCCCCACTGGAAGTTACACTTGAAGGAAGGAGTTCCAGAAGTGCTACCCGAAAATATGCCACTTTGCTGTGCTGATTACTTTGAACAGAGGGCACTTGGGGAACAGTGAATGCTGGCAGAGGTTTTCCCTGAGACCCTTATCTGCCTAAAGATGGATCCTCCAAAGAAAAACTCTATTATGAATCTGCTCCCTGGGAATCTTATCAACATGGGAAGATTAACTCCAATCACAGGAGAGAAGAATGGACATCACACCAAGACAGACAATCATCTCTTCTCCTGAGAACTGCTCCAGACAACTTTTTGTTTGTTTGTTAGTTTTGTTTTGTTTTTTTTGAGACAGTCTTGCTCTGTTGCCCAAGCTGGAGTGCAGTGGTATAATCTCAGCTCACTGCAACCTCCGCTTCCTGGGTTCAAGCGATTCTCGTGCCTCAGCCTCCCTAGTAGCTAGGATTACAGGTGTGCACCACCGTGCCCAACTAATTTTTTTTTTTATTTTTAGTAGAGATAAGGTTTCACATGTTGGCCAGGTTGGTCTCAAACTCCTGGCCTCAAGTGATCCACCCACCTTGACTTCCCAAAGTGCTGGGATTACAGACGTGAGCCACCATGCCCAGCCCAGACAACGTTTTACTAAGGGAGAGACTTTTTATCTGCCTAGCAAGACAACCATATTCACTGTATAATTTTTATTCACCGTATAATTTCTCCCTCACCCTCCCATAACTTGTGTCGTCACCACCCCCAGAAGCCCCAAGCCCCTATTTCCTTCTGTAGCTCAGGCTGCTATACAGGCTTCAGTCATCTCACCCTTTTTTGAGTCTCCTATTTTGTGGGACTCCCATGTGTACACAATTAAATGTGGCTTTCCTCCTGTTAATCTGTCTTATGTCAATTTAAATCATAGCCCAGCCAAGGAACTAGAAGGGTGTGGGGGAAGTCATTTTTCACTCTTCTACACACTGTTGGTCTGTCTTCTAAACTCAATCCCTGGGAATTAGCAGTTTCCCTCTAAGGGAGAAAGATACTCCGTTAGCAGTCCCCTCAATAAGCAGGATACCCTGAGAAACGGGACAGGCCTGAACAGCCCATTGCCAGGAGATTTTGGGGGTCAGTTCTATTTCAGAAGAGCTGGGCCGAAACTTGACAAGATTAATAGGCATGTTAAAGAAATCTAAACATAGGCTGGAGGAGTGCCACGAAAGTCATTAGCACATGAACACACATACAAACTCTGCTCTTTCCCCTCTTGCTCTGTGCCATCAGATTCTGGATGGACTTCCATTTGTTTATGCTCAAAGTTGGATGAGAATGACACAGAAAAATAGGTTCTAGGGCACATGCAGAAAATGCTACATAACTGTGGGGCCCAGTACACAAAGAAAATGCAGAATCCCTTGTTCAAAACTATTAAGAATGTCAAGGTGGTGACAGGAGGACATTAAACCAAGCACAGGGTCCTTCTGAGCATGGGATCCTGTGCGACTGTGCCCAGAGCCTACATGCACTATTCATACCCTTGCATACATGTATTTGTGTGCCAGTTCTGGTTTAGGGATCTTCTTTGCGTATAGAACACTCAACTTTCTTGAAAAGAGAGCCGTAGAGATGGCCTACAGTGGAAGAAACCTAATAGGATACTCGTGGACCCCTGCCTCTAATAAACTCAGCTATCAATGATTAATTCAGGGTCAAGAATTAAACTAGCAAATGACTACAAGAGAGAAAATATTGACAATTGGTATGTTGTTGGTTAAGAAAAGACGAGTAGCTTTATTTCTTCCCATTATGTTCCAATTACACTCTTTTCCCATATAAAGAGACACTTACTATGGGAAATACCTGGGAGAAAGGTCTATTTAGGTTTCACTTCTAACTCCTCCAACGCACTTAGCACCATGCTTGGCACTCAACTGTCATTGTTGAATGAAACAATTCAGAAACTGCCAGAATGTCAGGCTTGGGAGAATGAAGGGACAAATGGATACCTAATGCCTCTATTTCTTAAAAAAATAATAAAGTTGAAAACACAGGAAATGTTTCTTTGCTGTGCTCAGGCAGAGCAAATAGAAAGACACAATTGAACCACCTTCAAGCTTCGGTGGAGAAGAGTAAACAAGGGAGAGATTATACATAATTATACCTAATCATGTTTCAGGGGATAAACAGCAATCAAAGGCAAGGAGGTGCTGAAGCCTGGCCCCTTTCCAGCGGCAGCCCAGGAACCAGCAGGGAAAGCAGGCCCTGGGCAGGAAACACTCCCCAAAGAACTGTTTTCAGTTTGTTAGGGAATGGCCTGTTGCGCTGGTTTGTGTTGTGATTTTACTTTCTCTGCCCAGGGGTGGGGTGGGCAGTTCTGGAGTTCCTTTGGCTTTCCTTTTGCACTTTCGAGTTGATTTTTTTCCTTTGGTAATGGCTGAGGCTAACCCCCACCCCTCCAAAACAAAACAAAAAAAAGCAACAACAACAAAATCAGCTTTCCAAAGGAATACTGAAGCCAAAGCCAAATCATTTGAAATGCTTGGCTAGTACAGAGAAAAAAAGAATTTCTGAACCAAAGTCTCTCCATTCGTTTAATACATCATAGCATAGCACATTAAAATGTATTCTCTGCAAAAACAGACACATACTTACAGACCCCATTTCTGCACGAGTCAAAGGAAGAGACCAATGAGATTTTGACAACTCAGACCTTAAACATATATTTTGGGGAAAAATTATATTTTATTTGCACATTTTGTGGTCAAATTACCCAAACAATTATACCTCGATCTCTGCTGGTTATTAAGCTAAACACTCAACTATCTTTTTTTCTGAGGTTAGGCAAACTACCTTAACGCTTCAGTGGATACTATCAAGACTGACTTGGGGATCAGGAAAGCCCAAATCTTGAACATTCTACTGGCCTCAGATGGTTATGGCATAGGTCTAGGAGGAAACAGCTCCAAGCTCTGCTCAGAATCTGCTCTGCATACCCTACGGCCTCAGAGTCATCAGGGTAATCTTTCCCCTTGTGCTTAAATTAAATGTGTATTTCACACATAATTATAGGGTTCTATGGGACATCCAAGATGGTATCCACCTGAGTTAATCGTGTTAAGCTTCTACACAGGTAATTAACCTGGTAGAAATAGCCTGGGGCATCGAAATAACCAAAACTGCTTCAATGTTGGGACACTGAAACATTCTCAGAGGCCTCACAAGGCCGAGGTGCCAGAGACAGCCATTCTTCAACGTTAGGCTATACATTAGCATCACCTGGGAAATTTGTTAAAAATGTACAATCCGCGGCTTCGCCTTCTAAGAGTCTGATGGGGTGGCCTAGGAAGGAGTCCGCAAATCTGCACACTATAAAGCCACATAGTTTTGATGAAGGGCCTCAGAGGCTCATGCTTAGAGAAGTATGCTGTGCAAACTTGAGCCAGCATTCACATCACTGGGAGGTTAAAACACAGATGCTGGGCCCCCTCCCTGAATTTCTGATTCAGAAGGTCTGGGATCAATCCAGAGAACTGAACTTCTAACAAGCACCCAGGTGACATTGCTGTTGCTGGTCCAGACAACACACGTTGAGACCCACAGTTATAGACCCTTAATATTCAAAGAACGGGACTGAGGGCGGCAGCATTGGCGTCACGTGGAAGCTTGTTAGAGATGCAGAATCTGAAGCTCCATGTCACATGTTATGAATCAGGATCTCCTTTTTACTAAGATCCCCAGGTGATTCACGTCCCATGAACTTCTGAGAAGGGTTGATTTAGATTAGCAGTTTGCCACCTCAAATACACATTGAAATCACCTGGGAAGCTTTGGGCAGGTACTGATGCCTGAGACCTGGTTTCGTTGCTCTGCCCAGGTATTGGAAGTTTTAAGAGCTTCCCAGATAATTTTAATATACAGCCAAGGTAGAAAACCAATACCTTAGGAGATGTCGGATAAGTACTTGTTGGGTTCCTGTTGATGGAAATTTCCAGCCATGCTGAGGTGATAGCTTCACTTTGGCGCTAGTCTTCACCCTGCCAAGTGGCCTCCCTGTGTACGGAGGCTCTGCCACGCTGACAGCACAGGCCAAGGAAGAGAAGTCTCAGAATGTGAGTACTCCGAGCACACACCGAAAATAATGCAGTCAAAAAAATATTTTTAAAAATCCTCTGATTAGTATTCTCAGTGAGATTTGAGAGGACATTACAGTGATAAAACAGAAAAAAACTGTTATGAAAAAGGGCAGTCTGAGAACAACGTAGAGTTCTTAGAGATGAAACACACTGTTCAAATAAAATTCTCGAGAGAGCAGGAAATAGCAGGATGGATATCACAGAACAAGGAATTACTGAGTTATAAAAGCTGTTTCCAAATGCCAAACTAGCTGAATTAAAGTCACCAATCATCCAGAGCACTGTATTAAAAAGTCTCTGGGCCCTACCCTTGGCGTGCAGAATCAGAATCCTCAGGTGGTGGCTAAGGACCCACAGCGGTAACAAACGCCTGGAAGTATTTTGATGGGTTACCCAGATTTTGGAACCACTCAATTAGAAGACAGGCCTAAGGGATTCTCCCAAGCTCCTAATAAAGAGACAGGGAAGTTGTGAGAAACCACAAACAATGAAGGGCTCAGAAAGAGCCATGGTGATGCAAAGCTCCATTGGGGCCAGGAGTTGGGTCCGGGTGGGTTGCCAGAACACCTTTTACCGCATATGAATGGTGACTTCCAGGTTGGCCATGATTACATATCATGTAATTTACACACTTAAAGTGTACAATTCCTTGGTTTTAGTATATTCAAAGTTGCACAACTCTTCCTGAGATCTAATTACAGAACACTTTCATCACTCCAAAAAGAAGCCCTGTAACTCTTTTTGGAGATGGAGTCTCGCTCTGTCACCCAGGCTGGAGTGCAGTGGTGAGATCTCGGCTCACTGCAAGCTCCGCCTCCCGGGTTCAAGTGATTCTCCTGCCTCAGCCTCCCAAGTAGCTGGGATTATAGGTGTAAGCCACTGCGCCCGGCCCCCATTACTCATTAGAAGTCATTTCCTGGCCGGGCGCGGTGGCTCACGCCTGTAATCATAGCGGAGGCCGAGGCAGGCGGATCACGAGGTCAGGAGATCAAGACCATCCTGGCTAACACTGTGAAACCCCGTCTCTACTAAAAATACAAAAACTTAGCCAGGCGTGGTGGCGGGCGCCTGTAGTCCCAGCTACTCGGGAGGCCTGAGGCAGGAAAATGGTGTGAACCCGGGAGGTGGAGCTTGCAGAAGTCACTTCCTATTCTCCACCTCCCAATCCACCCCCTGCCCTAGACAACCACTAATCTTTCTCTCTCTATATATTTGCCTGTTCTGAACCTTTAATATAAATGGAACCATACCATATTGGTCTTTTGTGACTGGCTTCTTTCCTTTAGCATAATGTTTTCAAAGTTCATGCATGCTGTACCAGGTATCAGTGCTTTGTTTCTGTTTATGGCTGAATAACATTCGTTTCATTTTACAGTTATACCACATTTTGTTTATCCGTTCATTATTTGATGGACATTTCAGTTGTTTTCACTTTTTTGTCTGTTATGAATAAAGCTGCTAGAAACATTTGGATACAAGTTTGTGCGTGGGCATACGTTTTCTTTTTTTTTTTTTTTTTTTAGTTTTAAAAGTTTTCTTTTACATGTTTTCTTTTCTCTTGGGTATATACCTAGCTGTGGAATTGCTGGGTCATATGGTAACTCTATGTCTAGCATTTTGAGAAAGTGCAAAACTGTTTTTCAAAGTAGCTGCATCATTTTACAATCCCAACAGCAATCTATGAGTGTTTCAGTTTCTCCACATGCTCAACAACACTCACTAGTGACTGTCTTTTTATTTTAACCATCTTAGTAGGTGTGAAGTCATAACTCATGTTTTGATTTGTATTTCCTTGAAGACTAATGATGTTCAGCATCTTTCCATGTGCTTATTGGCCACACGTATCTTCTTTGGAGAAATGTTTAAGTCCTCTGCTCATTTTTTAATTGGGTTGTCTTTTTAAGTTGTGGAAGTTCCTTGTGTATGTATTCTGAATAGTAGGCCCTTCTCAGATATATGATTTGCAAACATTTTCTCCCATTCTGTAGTTGTCTTTACACCTTCTTAATAATGTCATTTGGAGGATCAAAGTTTTAACCTGGAAGTCCAATTTATCTAGTTTTCGTTTTGTCATTTGTGCTTTTAGTATCATAACTAAGAAGGCTTTGTCTAACCCATGGTCACAATGATTTATGTTTTCTGCAAAGAGTTGTATAGTTTTAGCTCTTTCATTTAGGCCTATTTTTCACTTAGACTTAATGTTTGTGTATCTGGTGTCAGGTAGGAATTTAACTTTACTGTCTTGTATGTGGATATCCTACCTACAAGGGAGTCTCAGAAATGTAGTTTTTACTTGGGCACACCGATTCCCTAAACAAAAATGGGGTTCTAGTAGGATACTGGGTAGGCTAATAGCAATCTCTGCCACAGATTATTAAACCTACAGAAAATGAGTCTAGAGCAGCTGGTAGCCATTTCACAGAGCATATGGGGAGAGCCTACTGAGGGCTGGAGAGACAGAAGTCTGACATCCTTTGATTCCCTGTTTCAGCTGTGCCTGAGCCTCCCAGTTATTAAAGCCAATATATTTCTTTGTTTCTTATAAGTTGGTTTTAAGGTGAGTTTTTGTCATTTGCAAAAGAGAGAGTTCTGACTAATGCAAGGATCATCAGAAAAGGACTGGTTAAATTGTGGTACATCTAAATAAATAAATCCGAGGTATACCCTTATAATAAAATTTATACAGTATTACAACTAAATGTACATACCTATGTACAGTAGTCCCCCATTATCCTCAAGGGATACATTCCAAGACCCCCAGTGAATACCTGAAACCATTGATTGTACCAAACCCTATATATGTGTGTGTGTGTGTATATATATATACACACATATATATACTATGTTTATTCTTGTACATACATACCTATGAGGAAGTTTAATTTATAAATTAGCTACAGTAAGAGACTAATAATAAAACAGAACGATTACACTATAATGAAAGTTACATGTGGTCTCTCAAAAAGTGAATGTGATTTCTTCAAAAATATCTTATTGTGTTGTATTTACCTATTTTCAGACTGTGATCATGAGCAACTGAAACTGTGGAAAGTGAAAGCGCAGATGAAGGGGTACTACTGCAGTTATATTTATTCCTATCCATATATCTCAAACTTCCAAGATACACCAAAGTGTTAGTGATGATTTCTCTCTGAGTGATGGGGCTTCCAGTAACATTTACTTTCTTCTGCCTTTTCTGAATGCTGCATAGTGAACTTGTATTCTTTGTTTCTTTTTGTCTTATTTTATATTTTTTATCTAAAAGAACTTTAAATATTTCCAAGCTCTCTTATTAGCAAATGTTTGGGCCCACCAGAATTCTCTGCCATGCTGCCTGGGTAGAGATGATCTCAGCTTGTGGGATTGTTAGGGAGCTGCTGCTGGCTGACTGCTCCTTAGATAAAGGCCACTGTCCTGGATCTAATAATGTTAAGAACTCTGTTGCTGGGGCTCATCAAGATAGTTGCAAAACACAAACCCCAGAAGATGTCTGATCCACCTGAGTGCATGAGTTATGTAAGGTTGACTGTTGACAGGAGTGGATTCAACTTCATTTTTTCAGAAGTAAATAGTGGTGAGCTGTATCATTAGACAGCATTAAATTCCCCTTCCCCTGCCCCATGCTACTGCAGCGTGCTGGAGAAGACACGCATCCCTAATCATGGTTTCCATGTGTTTAAATTAAAAAACCAAATCTTATATATTTCTCTGCAAAATAAGAGAAGGAAAAAAATGTTAAAGAAATGATGCTGGACTAGGCACGGTGGCTTACACCTGTAATCCCAGTGGTTTGGGAGGCTGAGGCGGGCGGATCACTTGAGGTCAGGAGCTGGAGACCAGCCTGGTCAACATGGTGAAATCCCGTCTCTACTAAAAATACAAAAATTACCCGGACATGGTGGCGAGTGCCTGTAATCCCAGCTACTCGGGAGGCTGAAGCAGGAGAATCACTTGAACCTGGGGCATGGAGGTTGCAGTGAGCTGAGATCGTGCCACTGCACTCCAGCCTGGGGCAAGAGAATGAGACTCCTAAGACTCCGTCTCAAAAAAAACAAAAAAGAAATGATTTAGGATTGCGCCTGCCTGCATTCACTTGCCAGGGCTGCCATAATGAAAGACTACCGGCTGGGTGGTTTAAACAACAGAAATTTATTTTCTCACAATTCTGGAGGCTAGAGGCTAGAAGTCAGAGGTCAAGATGTTGGCAGGGTTGTTTAGAAGAAACATAGCCTCCCTCCTTCCCTGTAGTTTTTAAGGTATAATTGACAAATAAAAATGGAGTATATTTAAGGTATACAATGTGATGTTTTGATATATGTAAACATTGTGAAGTGATTAAATCAAGCTAATTAACATGTTCATTACCTCACATATTTTGTGGTGAGAACACTTAAGAGCTACTCTCTTAGCAATATTCAGGTATAAAATACATTGTTGTTATCTATAGCCACCATGTTGTACAATAGATATTCAGAACTCATCCTGTCTGACTGAAACTTTGTACCTTTCACCAATATCTCCTTTTTTCTCTGACACCCCCCACCCCAACCCCGGGCCACCATCATTCTTCCCTCTGCTTCTATGAGTTCAACTCTTTAGATTCCATATATAAGTCAGATCACGCAAGGCTTGTCTTTTTGTGTCTGGCTTATTTCACTTATAATATTCTCCAGATCTATCCAAGTTGTCCCAAATGATAGGATATACTCCTTTTTAAAGGCTAAGTAGTATTCTACTGTGTGTGTATATATACCACATTTTCTTCATCCATTCATCTGTCAATGGACAATTAGGTGTATTCCACATCTTGGCTATTGTGAATAATGCTGCAATGAACGTGGGAATGCAAACATATCTTCAACACAATGATTTTATTTCCTTTGGATATATACCCAGAAGAGGGATTGTTGAATTATATAGTAGTTCTGTTTTTAATTTTTTGAGGCACCTTCATACTGTTTTCCATAATGGCTATCTCAATTTACCTCCCATCACCAATATACAACGTTCCCTTTTCTCCACATCCTCACCAATGCTTATTATCCTTTCTCTTTCTGATAACAGTCATCCTAACAGGTGTGAGATATCTCGTTGTGGCTTACTTTTCTATTTCCCTGATGGTTAGTGATATTGAGCATTTTTCCACATACCTATTGGCCATTGCCATCTTCTTTTGAGAATGTCTATTCAGGTCCTTTGCTCATTTAATCAGATTATTCATTTTATTGTTGTTGAGTTATTTGAGTCCCTTGTATATTTTGGATATCAACCCCTTATCAGATGTAGGGCTTTCCAATATT
Organism: Rhinopithecus bieti; assembly: GCF_001698545.2. Lineage (NCBI taxonomy): Eukaryota > Metazoa > Chordata > Mammalia > Primates > Cercopithecidae > Rhinopithecus > Rhinopithecus bieti. Next base: position 550,719 of record NW_016804464.1, read on the forward strand.
TTCCCCCATTCCATTGGTTGTCTCTTCACTCTGCTTATTGTTTCCTTTTTGCTGTGCAGAAGCTTTTCAGTTTGTTGCAATTCCATTTGTCTGTTTTTGTTTTTGTTGCCTGTGCCGTTAGAGTCATATCCAAAAGATCGTTGCTTAGAACATTGTCAAGAAGTTTTTCCGCTATGTATTCTTCTAGTAGTTTTACAGTTTTAGTTCTTATGCTTAAGTCTTGAATCCATTTTGAGTTGATTTTTGTATATGGTGTGAGATCAGGGTCCAATTTTATTCTGCAGGTGGCCATCTAGTTTACCCAGCACCACGTGTTAAAGAAACTGTCCTTTCTCTATTGTGTATTCTTGGCACCTTTGCAAATGTGTGGATTTTGGGGCTCTCTATTCCATCCCATTGCTCTACATGTCTTTTTTATGCCTATACCATGCTCTTTGATTACAACAGCTTTGTAGTATATGTTGAAATCAGGTGGTGTAATGCCTCTAGCTTTGTTTTTGCTCAAATATGCTTTAGCTATTCAGGTCTCTTATGGTTTTATATGAATTTTAGGATATTTTCTGTTTCTATGAAAAGTATATGGGGAATTTGCTAGAAATTACATTAATCTGTAGCTCACTTTGGGTAGCATAAACATTTTTAACAATATTAATTCATCCATGAACTGGGATTTCTATTTATTTGAATTGTCTTCAGTTTTTCCTCAGTTTGTTTCCAGTGTGCAGATCTTTTACTTCTTTAGTTAAATTTATTCCAAAGTATTTTTTAAATACTATAGTAAAAGGGATTCTTTTCTAGATTTCTTTTTCAGATGGTTGGTTTGTGTGTAGAAATGCTTTTGACTTTTGTATATTGATTTTTGTATCCTACAACTTTACTGAATTCATTGGTTCTAACAGTTTTTTTGGTAGAGACTTTAGGGCTTCTGTATATAAGATCATGTCATCTGCAAACACAGACAAATTTACTTCTTCCTTTTCAATTTGGATGTATTTTTTTTCTTGCCTAATTTCTCTGACTAGGACCTTCAGTACTATGTTGAATAAAGTGGGGAGAGTGGGCATCCTTGTTCTTGATCTTAGAGGAAGTTTTTAACTGTTTTTCCTTGAGGATGATGGCAGCTGTGGGCTTACCACATATGGCCTTTATTATGTTGAGCTACAATCCTTTTATACCTAATTTATTGAGAGTTTTTTATCACGAAAGCATGTTGAATTTTGTCAAATGCTTTTTCTGCATTTATTGAGATGATCATATAATTTTTTTTTTTTTTTTTCTTTTTTTCTTTTTTGAGGCAGAGTATCGTCTGTCGCCCCGGACTGAGTGCGTGCCCAGATCTAGCTCACTGCAAGTCCGCCTCCCGGTTTACCCTTCTCCACAGCCTCAGCCTCCGGAGTAGCTGGGACTACAAGGCGCCGCCACTCGCCTGGCTAGTTTTTGTATTTTTAGTAGAGATGGGGTTTCACCGTGCTAGCCCAGGATGGTCTGCCGATCTCTCCTGACCGAGCCGTGATCCGCCCCGTCTGGGCTCCAAAGTTGCTGGGATTACAGGCTTGTTCATCAGAGATATCTGGCCCTGTAATTCTTCGTTTCTTGCTGGTGTCCTTGTCTAATTTTGGTGACAGGGAAAGGGCTGGCCTCATAAAATGAGTTTGGAAGTTGAACATGTATTTTTAAATAAAAAATGTATACTTTATTTTATAAAGATTATTTACAAAACATATAATATCATTTTTAAGTATGAGTGTGAGTTTGTTCAAGTGTGTGTATGAGAGTGTGTGTGCGGGAGTTTGTGCACAAGTGAGTGTTGCATCAGTGTGACCTGGATGTGAGACATAAAGTCAAAGGAGATCAAGGAGATCATTTCAGAGCTTTAAGATTTGACTGCCGTGCTGGATTTTGGACTTGCATGGGGGCTACAGGCCCCCCATTTTGACCCATTTCTCCCATTTGGAACAAGTGTAATTACCCAATGCCTGTACCCCCATTGTATCTAGGAAGTAACTAACTTGCTTTTGATTTTACAGGCTCCTAGGCGGAAGGGACTTGCCTTGTCTCAGATGAGACTTTGGAGTTGGACTTTTGGGTTAATGCTGGAATGAATTAAGACTTCAGGGGACTGTTGGGATGGCATGATTGGTTTTGAAATGTGAAAGGGACATGAGATTTGGGAGGGGCTGGGGCAGAATGACATGGTTAGGCTTTGTGCCACCATTCAAATCTCGTTTTTAATTGTGATCCCCATAATCCCCAGGTGTCAAGGGAGAGACCAGGTGGAGGTAATTGAATCATGCAGGGCGGTTTCCTCCATGCTGTCGTTGTGACAGTGAGTGAGTTCTCACGAGATCTGATGGTTTTATAAGGGGCTCCTCCTTTGCGTGGCATGTCTTCCTGCTGCCTTGTTAAGGAGGTACTTTGGAGGTACTTAAGTACCTCCCCTGTTAAGGAGGTACTTAAGGAGGTACTTTGCTACCCCTGTTAAGGAGGTACTTTGCTTCCACCCTAATGGTAAGCTTCCTGAGGCCTTCCCAGCCATGCTGAATGGTAAGTCAATTAAACCTCTTTCCTTTATAAATTATCTAGTCTCAGGCAGTTCTTTACAGCAGTATGAAAACGGACTAACACAAGTGTGTATTTGTATTTGAATAAAATAAAGTCCAAAAGGATATTCACAGAGGTTAGCAGTAGCGTCTCTGGATGGTAGGTCTCCTGACAGTTTTTATTAAATGATTTTATATTTCTGGATTGTCTGACTTTTAACCATTTATTTGCTCTGTGTGATGGTCAGTTTTATCTGTCAACTTGGTTAGGCCATAGTCTCCAGTTATCCAATCAACCGCTAATGTAGGTGTTGCTGTGAAAGTGTTTTGTATATGTGATTGATATCTATAATCATTTGTCTTTTTAAGTAAAAGAGATTATACTTGATAGTCTGGGTGGGCCTGATTCAATGAGTTAAAAGGCCTTAAGGGGAAAACTAAGGTTTCCCTAAAGAAAAAGAAATTCTACTTGTGGACTGAAGCTTCAGCTTGTGCCCAAGAATTCTAGACTGCCCTTCCTGATGGAACTGCCCTATGGATTTCAGACTTGCCTAGTCAGTTCCCACAATTATGTAAGATACTTCCTTGCACTAAATGTGTGTGTGCACGTGCCTGTGTTTTACTGGTTGTTTCTCTGGTGCATCCCTGACTGATCCAGAATTTGGTACCTAGAGGTGGGGTGCTGCTGTAACAAATATTTAAAAATGTGAAAGTGGCATTGGAATTGGATAATGGTTAGAGTCTGGTAGAATTTGAGGCACATGATAGAAAAAACTGAGATTGCCTTGAACAGGCTGTGAGTTGAAATATGGATGTTAAAGACTGTCAGTGAGGGCTCAAGAGGAAGTGAGAAGCATGGTGTAGAACATGCCTGTATCATCCTATAGTATACACATATCATAAATAGAATGTTGGTAGAAATATGTTAAAGGTGCTACTGGCAAAGGCTCAGAAGGAAATGAGGACCATGTTGTTGGAAACTGGAGGAAAGGAGATCCTTGTTATATAGTGGCAGAAAGCCTAACTGAATTATTTCTACGCTTGGTAGAAAGCAGAACTTGTAAGCAATGAACTTGGCTAGTTAACTGAGGAGATTTCCAAGCAAAGTGTTGAAGGTACTGCCTAGATTTTTACTGCTTATATAAAATTTTAGAGGAAAGACACAAATTAAGGAAAGAACTGTTAAGCAAAAAGGAACTAGAACTTGATTTGGGAAATTCTCAGTTATGCACATTGCAAAAAAAAAATACTAATATTAAGAGATTCACTATTAGGAAATTGTGCCCTGGAGAAAGGGTCAAGGGTGTGGCTGGATAACCTTTTGCTAGAACTGAAGAGATTAAAGGTATGACTCATGGACCCACTCAATCATCTCAACAGAAGGTAGGAATCAAAGTGGTATTATCCAGGACTATCTTGGAGGAGACCTTTGTCTAATGGCTTTTATCTCTGTGAAATATGTGGAAGACCAACAAGGTTTTTAACACTACCAACTTTTACTGAAAGGGACAGAGAGAGGGTAAAATAAAGGAAAGCAGTAAGGCTTCTAAAATTCTACAGGCAGGGAGGAAGCTAATAAAACAACTCAGCTGCAAACCTGCATTGCCTTTCAGGAAAAAAGAAAGATAACTCAGAGGGCAGAGCCTTGAGCCTGAAGGGTAGAGCTGTGCAAGCAGAGGCAGAAAGCAGAGCTGTAGGCCCAGAGAGCAGAATCTTGAGCCACAAAGGGGTTTGAAATCTAATGGATTTGCACTGCTATATTTTAAAATTTCTTAAAATCAGTGACCCCTTTATTCTTTCCATTTTTCTCCCATTTGGAATGGGATTATCTATAACTATTGTACTATGCCTGTTTCACCATTGTATTTTTGGAACAGATGACTTGTTTTCCAGTTTCATAGGTGCATGGATAGAGAGGAATTTTACCCCAATATGAATTATACCCAGAGTCCCACTCACACCTGATTTAGAGGATGAGACTTTGGATTTTTGACCTAATGAGATTTTAGACTCAAATTGTTGTTGTAAGGAGTTGAAACACTGGGGGTGTTGGGATGGAATGAATGTATTTTTCAGATGGGATGGACATGAATATTTGGCAATTAAAGGGCAGACTATGGTAGGCTGAAAAATATGTCCCACAAAAGATATTCATATCCTAATATGTAATGTTACTTTATATGGCAAAACTGTATTTGTAAATGTGATTGAATTAATGATCTTGAGATGGGTAGATTACCTCAGATTATTCAAATGGACCCTAAATGCAATCACATGTGTCCTTACTTATGCAAGGGAAGCAGAGGGAGTGAGATTTAACACAGAGAGAAAAGGCAATGTGATGACCTCAGTCAAGAGAGTTATTTGAAGATGGCTTTGGCTTTGAAGATGGAGAAAAGGGGCCATGAGCCAAGGAATACAGATGGCAAGTAGGAGCTAAAAAAGGCAAGGAATGCAGTTCTAGAAATTGGAAAAGGTAGGAAAATGTACTCTCCCTTAGAGGCTTCAGAAGTGCATCCCTACTGACACCTTGATTTTTTTTTCCCCAGTATAACTAATTTCAGATTTCTGGCCTCCCAAACTATAAGATAATACATTTGTGTGTTTTTAAGCTGCCACGTTTGTGGTAGTTTGTTATAGCAGAATAGGAAACTAATGTACTACATAATCAGAAACATAATAAAACAATATTAATTTGATACATACATAAATACCAATAAAGTTGAGTACTAGTATTTTATTTGGAAAGTTTATGTCTGTATTTCTAAGAGGGTTAGTCTGTACTTTTCTTTCTTGTACTATCTGTTGAGTTTTGCTGTCAGGAATGTGCTAGTTTTCCAAAAGAAATGAGATGCCTTTCTTCTTTTTCTAGGTTCTAAAGAAGCTTAAATAGCAATGAAAGTAGCAAAATTATTTGCTTCCCATGTTCTGATGAGGGATAGCTCTTTGATCACATGACTTATTGCTTCCATGGGCTTTAAAGATTTTAATATTCACACTAGTGCATCAGATATGCTGTTTACATATATCTATTTAAATCCCCACAATATTCCTATGAGGTAGTTTTCTTGTGTATGTGTGCCATTTTACAGGTAAGGAAACTTACCTGTGAATGAGGTTGAGAGAAGTTAATTAGATAAGGTTATGCAGTTACCAAGAGGAACAGCTCATACCTGAACTAAATGAGGAGTGTCTGCCTCAAAAATCCATACTTTAATTTTTTTTATTTTTAGGGGGTATCTTGCTCAATTACACAGGCTGGAGTGCGGTGGCACCATCACAGATCACTGCAGCCTTGAACACCGGGCTCAAGCGATCCTCCCACCTCAGCCTCCTAAGTAGCTGGGACCACAGGCATGTGCTACCATGCCTGGCTAATTTTTTTTTTTTTTTTTTCATTATTTGTAGAGATGAGGTCTCACTATGTTGCTCAGCTGGTCTCAAACTCCTGCGCTCAAGTAATTCTCCTGCCTGGGTCTCCCAAAATGTTGGGATTACAGGTGTGAGTCATAACCTTTCCTTAAATAATGTCTCCTGGCTTTATACTTTTTGTATACTTTTGGTAATTTATATTTTCTTAGAAAATCTCTCATTTCATTTAGATCATCCAATGTATATAGCATAATATAAAGTATTAATTTGTAATTGTTTAAAATTTGTGTGTGTAGCTGCATCTCCTTTCTTTTCTGAATTTTATGTAGTTATGTATGCTGTTTTTCTTGAATTGACTACTTAGTAGATAATCTATTTTATTGCCCCCCTCCTTCCTATTCAGCTGTCTTAATTTTTCTGTTTTCAAACTTAGGAACATTTTAAAACATTTTTCTTTACCTTATTTTCCTTAAATTTGTTTTATTGTTTTTCTCTAATTGCTTTACTCACTAAATGTTTATTGATTGCTTAATACACGCCAGACATATTCAATTGATTACTCAATTCATTGCTCATTTTCATCTTTTCTTATTTGATAATTGAGGTGTTTAAGTCTATACACTTCCTTCCAAGTACAGCTTTGGCTACATCTTATAATTCTCAACATGTAGTATTCACAATATTAAAATTCACTGAACATTCTGTAATTGCAGTTTTTAATTCCAAGCAGTTAGAAGTTTTTGATTATCCTCACATTATCTATTTATAGTAGCATTGAATTATCAGAGAATGTAGTTTATTCTATTTGTACATTTTAGAATATCTCATAGACTAAAATGTCATTTTTGTAAATAGTCCACGGACATGAAAAGAATACATTCTCTAGGTACTGGATATAGAAATCAATATATTAATATTAATTAATATTAAATCATCTTTATTTTAAAATTATTTGGCTCCTTTGGATTTCTCTATTTTGCTTATTTAACTGATGGTGACTGAAAATGATATGCTAAATACAGATGAATTTTATTCAATAGAAGTTGTTGTATACATGTCAGTTTAACAGTGATGGTATAGGCTGTCAGCCAGGATATAAAAAGAGTTCAGCAGTATCATGATACTGGCATACCCTGCTGAATGTCTCTTTGGTTTGTTTTTTCCCAGTAGAATCCCCCTGGGTTTTAATACCCGAACTTTATTGAACATATGTATTTGTCAGTATACTTTTTGGCTGATGTGTTTACATAGAAAAAATAATATTTATATACTCAAACATCAGTTCAACATTTTAACAAAACAACATGCAGGAAAGTCTTCACTGCCTTTCTAAATACAAATGCTAGAATGTCAGAATCACGTGTGGATGTTTTGAAAAGTGTGCTGAGCCTCCTCAAGGGTCATAGAGCTGCACATGCTACCACACCAAAGTAACTGGGTTTTGTTTGTTTTGTGGCTGTTGCTTATTAAGATGTAATTTACATTCAGTAAAATTTACCCTTTAAAAATGCAAAGTTCTGCAAGTTTTGACAGCCACGTAATCGCCACCATGGTCAAGATGTAGACTATTTCTGTCACTCCAAAAATTCCCGTGTCCCTCTGTAGTCATCTCCTCCCCGCACCCTCACCCCCTGGCAGTTTTCTGTTCTGTGTTTTGATCTGTTTTCTGCTCCCATAGTTTTACTTTTTCAGGATGATACACCCATGAAATCAGATAGTAGGAAGCCTTTTAGACCTGGGATCTTTCACTTAGCACAACCCATTTGAGAATCATTCATGTTTATTTGTCTGTCATAGTTTGTCTCCTTTTATTGCCAATAACATTCTAATGTACAGATAGGCCACAGTCCGTTTATCCATTCCCCAGCTGAGGAACATTTGAGTTTATTCCAGACTTTGATTCTTATGAATAAAGTCACTATAAATATTTATATACAGGTTTTTGTGTGAACATAAATTTTCACTTCTTTTGGATAACTAGGAGAGAATTGCTGGATCACGTGATTATTGTCTGTTTATGAGACTGCCAAACTGCCTTCCAAAGTGGCTGTGCCATTTTACATTCCCACAGGCAATGAACAAGAATTCCTGTTGCTCCCTGTCCCCATCGGTATTTGGTATTGTCAGCTTAAAAAAAAAAAAAGTTAGCAGGTGCCTGTAATCCCAGCTACTCGGGAGGCTGAGGCGGGGGGAGGCTGAGGCAGGGGAGGCTGAGGCAGGGGAGGCTGAGGCAGGGGGAGGCTGAGGCAGGGGGAGGCTGAGGCAGGAAGAATGGCTTGAACCTGGGAGGTGGAGGTTGCAGTGAGCTGAGATCGTACCACTGCACTCCAGCCTGGGCGACAAGAGTGAAACTAAAAAACAATAAGTTATTCTAATACACGTAAAGAGCATCTCCCCAGTGACTAACGATGATGACTATCTTTTTATGTGCTTATTTGTTATGCATATGTATTCTTTGATCAAGTCTGTTTAACCCTTTTGCCTATTTTCATTGGATTATTTTCTAATATCGAATTTTGAAAGTTTTCTGTATATTGCTGATTCATGTCCTTTATCAGATATGTAATTTGCAAATATTTTCTCGCAGTTTATGATTTTTCATTCTCTTAACAGTATCTTTGAAAGTCCTGAAGTTTTAAATTTTGATGAAATCCAATTTAGCAATTTTTTTCTTTTATAGGTTGAATATTTTGGGTATCATTGCTAAGAAATTGTTCCTTAAGTTAAAGTCACAAATATTTTTTTCTGTGTTTTCTTCCAGAACTTTTATAAGTTTAAGTTTTTCATTTACATGTTAGATCCATTTTTATTTAAACTTTGATTAGAGAGTGCTTTAAGCATTTTACATGCGAGGCTGATAGTTGTTACATATATAGGAGTTTTGCCATGTTTCAATTATGTTTTGGGAAATTATCTTAGAGTTTTGGGTCATCATGAAATACATTATTCTGACTTAAAATAATGATCAGTGTTTAGGGGTAGAACTTCTGTTTTTCAGGAACAGATTGACTTTAAGTGAGATATGCTTATTTTTGTTAAAATGGGATTTTACCTCCTATCAATTTTTTTTTTTTTTTTTCAGACAGGGTCTCACTATGTTACCCAGACTGTAGTGCAGTGACACGATCTTAACTCACTGCAGCCTTGACCTCCCAGGCTCGGGTGATCCTCCTACCTCAGCCTCCCAGGTAGCTGGGTCTACAGGCATGTTCCACCATGCCTGGCTAATTTTTGTATTTTTTATAGAGATGGGATGTTGCCATGTTGCCCAGCCTGGTCTCAAACTCCTGAACTGAAATGATCTGCCTGCCTCGACCTCCCAAAGTGCTGGGTCTACAAGTGTAAGCCACCATGCCTGGCCCCAAAATACTGTTTAATGGCAGCACAAACTGTAACTCTTCTCATAATTATTATTCAGTGGCAGAGCTGGAATAAATATGAATGAATCAAACTTTATTTGAGTCACAAAGATATGCATTTGTATGCTTCATTCTAGTCCCACTGAACATCCTTGCTTACAAAATCATGCTACTTTTCTAACAAATGAGTGAAATTTGAATAAGCTGGAGGAAGCAGGTGCCCAGGGGAGGACAGATCTGTTGCACTGTCAGAAATCCCCCTCTGCAAGCACACACACAAAGAAAACATGCACGGCAGAAGGAATCAAAAGAATCAGCCAACTAAGGGGAATCATACAGATTGTGTTTGCACCTGACAAAACTGCGAGTGGGCAAAGCACTAAATCCTTTTTTTGTATCTGCTTGCTATTTTGTTTTAATTTTTTGCTGTGTATAACTCAGTTTGGTGTGTTTCTTGCTGGAGATTTTCAACAGATCATCCAGAGCTACATACATTATCAGACAATTCCTCATGGCATTTATTCACTCACTCATATTTACCTAATTACTGGCGTCTACTACATGCTTGAAATGGAATAGTCAATAAGGAAGACACACAGTGCATTGGTTCAAGAACTCTAACGATTTGAGAGTGATGGACAATGGACAGAAGATTCAAACATGGAGGATAAAGAAGAATCTCTACCATACTCACTGCAGGAATCGGGGTCTATTGATAGGCCACATTGTCAGGGTGCAGTTGTTGAGGGTTTCAGGGGGCTCCAGTAAGTGCATGTTGCGTTTTGGTAAGTTTGGTTGATGGTCACAATGGTGTCCTGAAAGTGTTCAGTAACAGGAGCAGGTTTTCTCTTGTGTATCAGTTTCCTATTGTTGCTGTAACAATTTATGACAAATTTAATGGCTTAAAAAAACACAGATCTATTATCTTACAATTCTGGAGGTCAGACGTCTGAAATGGGTCTCACTGGGCTAAAACCAAGGTGTTGGCAGGGCTGCATTCCTTTTGAGGGCTCTAAGGGAGAATCCGTTTCCTTGGCTTTTCCAGTTTCTAGAAGCCACCTGCATTCCTTGGCACATAGTACCTTTTCTCCATCTTCAAAGCCCAGCAGCATAGCATTTTTCAACTCTTTTTTCTGACTCCGGCATTCCTGCTTCCCTCTTTCACCCAAATCCAGGATAATCGCCCCATCTTAAGCATCTTAATCACATCTCTAAAGGCCTTTTTGCCACATATGGTAACACATTCACAGATCCTGGGGATTAGGACATGGACATCTTTGGTGGGAAGGAGGGCATTATTTTGCCTATCATACATTGGGCTTCCTAGACCTATGATTGACCTTGGCTCGTGCTCTAAGAGTATGAAGGGCACCATGAGGGGTGCAAGGCCTCAGAAATATCTGGAGGGAGCCAGGCCAGGGAGTCTATGGATGTGTCATTAAAGTGGATAATTGCTCCAGATCCAAGAGATCATACAGGAGAGCCTATATCAGACCCTGGAACTTCAAGAAGGCTGTATAGTTTCAAGGTCATCCTAAACAGCTGCTTTGTCCTAAGCATGTCTGATCTGTTGAACCAGTCAGTATAGGCTAGGTTATACTGTGGTAACAAATGATCCCCAGATCTTGGCCACTTATAACAAACTAGGTTTATTTGGTAATGCTACTCATCCAGCGTGGGTCAGAAGGGCTCAGCTCTGTGCTCCTTACTCTGAGACCCAGGCTGACAGAGTAGCAGCCATTTCAAACGTTACCAGTTGTCATGTCAAAGGGACAGAGAGAGATCATGGTCAGCAGAGGTGTGTCTTGCCCAGCAATTAAATACTTGGGCTTAGAAATAACATCTGTCACTTCTACTCACAATTCATTGGTCAATGTCAGCAGATGGCTCCACCCAAACCCAATGGGATCAGGAAAGGCAATTTTACCATGAGCCTGGAGAACCAAGAATATTTAGTGAGTAGCACTAATAATCATACACTTACTGTTTTCTACTAATTCCTGATATGAATGAGACTGTGTGCCCACCAAGGCCACTTTTGTGTATCCTAGGAATAATCTGAGCGGATTCAAATGCTGGTGTCAGGTAGAAGCAAATGGCAGCCCTGCATCATCACCACGCTGGCCCCTGACAGACCTGGTTCATCCTGAGCTGCTCACTGTAAAGAAAGTCCCCAGGAAATGGCAAGGATCTGATATGCCTTTGAACTCCTGCAAACCTGGGTATGAGCCTCTGGAAATCAGTCTTACACTTGGTAAGATCTGTTCCAGTACAGCTCAAAGGTTGCAAATGTGCTTGGTTCCTATCCAGGTGGGCTATGAGGATATTTGCATGGTCTGTTGATACCAAGACACTGAAGTGAAGCTGGCAGGGCCATGGGACTCATGCCAGCTACATCTAATTATCAGCAGGAAATAAAAACATGAACATAAGGTGAGCAACAATAGCAAGCTCTCATGTGTGCCTCCCCTCCAACCCTTGCCACCCGCCTCAAACTCCACAGGTAAGACCCCAAGCATCCTATAGGTGAAACGTTCCACCAGCACTCCCCATTACACTGCTGCTGTTGCTGTTGTGGGTGCTTGGCACATACAGTCACCTGGACTAAGACCAGTTTGAAGCAGGTGGTTTATTGGGCCTGTTGAACGAGAGTCTGTCTCACAAATTTGGAATGGGATGGATTTTAACCAAAATCTCCTCACATTTTGGTGAGAAGCCAGAAACACTCTCTAGGCTCAGAGAGGAAATTGAGGTGGTAGGTAAAAGGTTCTAGTACAGCTGGTTAATTCTTCTCCCTATGTTTCTTATAGGTGGACACAAGGCCCACCTGATTGGGTCCCCAAGTGCCATGTTTCATGATGGCATTCAAAGGTGGGTTGTACCCATGTCTGTACCCCTCCTTGCATTCTCTCTGCAGTTGCCTGGTTGGGCTGAAAAGTAAGGAAGCTGCCATACTCCTGCCACTGCTTCTCCTCATACCCCTAGTAAGGCAACCCTGGTCCCAGCTTGGGCTGGATAGCAGATGCAGCCAATAGCCATTGATGCTTTTGAGCGTGTGGCTGCAGTACTGGTCAGTTTACTGTGGCTCACTTGTCAAATCCTTTTGATGCAGGTGGCTGGTCTGTCCCTGTCCCAGAGCCCTTGGAGCTTGATATTATCTGCTTGGGTGGGTCTCCGTCATTCCTGACAACTCTTGAATAGACTAAATAGACTACTGACAGCTTGCGTGAGAAGATCCGCCTCTGCTCCCCCATCAGGCGTGGAAAGCAAGTTGTGAAACCACCCAGCTGCAGCCTACAATTCTCCACAGTTGTGAGGAATCTTGGGTAGCAGGACTGTTGTTCCAGGGCAGGTGTGAGCAGCAGGGGTGCTGCAAATAGAGCTGTCATGATCAGTGGGCAAGGCTGGTGGCACAAGGTGAGCAGCTGGGCTCTGGCCTCACCACTGTCCTTAGCTGGTGAAGACCTCTCTGCATGGAGGATTCTCTGCTTTCTTCCTCCTCAGGATCAAGACTGAGTACCTTCAAAAGTGAGGATAGATCTTCCTTATCATGCAACCAGTAGGTCAGCCCTGGAAGTGTTGCCATGTAGATAGGCCGCACTGCACCCGTGTGAGGTGCAGCTCTGGACTCTGCATGAGTGGCTTCTAAAACAACTGAATGGAAATGTTTTCTGAGTTACTCAAATTAATCTAGATTTTCCCATTGGTAAATGCAAAATCTATATTGCATTGAAGCAGAGCCAATATCTAGGCTGGCAAATGGATTTTAAAATATCTTTGAAGAAATGAACACAGAAGGCCCAGGGAGGGTTGAGGGGTAACTCCATTTCCTCCTGTGGAAACTACCTTGAGGTCTGAGGGACACTGGCCACAACGCAGTTTCATATTCTGGCTGTGCAGCCTAAGATTTCCCAGGGATAAGTGATGTAAAGGTGACCAATTGATCAATGGAGGAAATTTCTCTTTATAGAAGCATTCTAGCTAATAAACAAAGAGAATGATAGAATGTCACTATTTTATAACACTTAATGATATACATGAAATAGATTTAGACAATGACACTCAAAGCCTGACAATATCACACACACAAAATTGACATTATGTGCTCTCTGATGGAAGAACACACCACCACCTATAAAGCATTATTGTTAAAAAAAAAAAAAAAAAGAAAGAAAAAAATGAAAAAAAGTCAAACCTGAATTCAACAAAGCTCTTCATCTAACTACCAATTAAAAAACAGGGACAGAGGAATGTGTTAAAAAAAAAAAAAAATACCACAGGGACTGGTGATCAGCAAAATTCAGGCTATGGGAAACTGTAGCTCAATAACTTAGTTTCTTTAATACATTTTGAAAGCAAGAGAAAACCTATATGAAGAAAAGACTTAAAGCCACATAAACTGATTATAATGTGTAGACATTATTTGGATCCTGACTTGAACTAATGTAAAAATGAGACATTGAGGACATTTTAACACTGACCAGATATTTGGAGACATTAGGAATTCTTATTGTTAGGTATAATAATGGAATTGCTCTATCCAAAAGAGTCCTTATCTTTTGGAGCTATATGCCAAACTAATTACAGATTATATGATACCTGAAATTTGCTTCAAGATCATCCAGGTAGAGTGAGAGGTGAGGAGTGAAGGTAAAAGCAGCTGGGCATATAATTGAAATAAGTCTATTCGGGAGGCCAAAGTGGGTAGATCACCTGAGGTCCGGAGTTTGAGACCAGCCTGGCCAACATGGCAGAACTCCATCTCTATTAAAATACAAAAATTAGCCAGGTGTGGTGGTTTGTGCCTGTAATCCCAGCTACTCAGGAGGCTGAGGCAGGAGAATCGTTTGAACCTGGGAGGTGGAGGTTGCAGTGAGCTGAGATCACACCACTGCACTCCAGCCTGTGTGACACAGTGAGACTTCATCTTAAAAAAAAGTCTGGCCGTGAGTTGACCATTGCTGTAGTTGGGTGATGGGTAAAGGGAGCATCATGTTATTATTCTCTCTACTTCTGTATATGCTTGAAATTTTCCGGAAGAAGAAGAGGAAGAAGTGGGTGGAGAGAGAGAGAGAAAGAGAATATAAATCAGATTGTAAGGCAGACAGTCAGGCAAAGGAGATTGGCAGCAGGGGTGGAGTAGAGGGCTGTGAATCAAGGGGTCAGACTCCAGGTGTCAATGTCTGGGGCCTTCCATGCATAAGACTCACCTGATTGGAAGTTCTCCTCTCACCTTCTCCTGGACTGCACCCCAAAACCAATATGTCTCAGTCTGAATAGTAAGAGGCTGCCACCAGCACTTCTGATTCAAAATAAGAATAGCTAACTGTCTGTCCCCCTGGAAATTACCAGCATGCTTCTCCTTCGCAGGTGGGGAATGTCTGGTTCTTCCTTTGACCAAGGACAGAATTCCTAGTACTGTGTTCTCAGAAGAATCAGTCACAGGCCAGGCATGGTGTCTGACGCCTGTAATCCCAACACTTTCGGAGGCCGAGGCAGGTGGATCACCTGAGGTCACGAGTTCGAGACCAGCCTGGCCAACTTGCCAAAACCCCATCTCTACTAAAAATACAAAAATTAGCCAGGTGTGGTGGTGTGTGCCTGTAATCCCAACTACTTGGGAGGCTGAGGCAGGAGAATCACTTGAACCCAGGAGGTGGGTCTTGCAGTGAGCTGAGATTATACCACTGTACTCCAGCCTGGGTGACAGAACGAGCCTTTGTCTCAAAAAAAAAAAAAAAAAAAAATTAGTCATATATCCAGAAAGATTCTTAGCAGGACTGAGGGCAGCTCAGGCCCCTTGATAAAAACTATTTGAAATGCAGGGAATTGTGAGAAGGAAAATCAAAGCCTGAGACTGAACCAGCAATTAGATCAGCTCCTGGAATATATTTAAGTCAAATCAATCCATGAGGGAATTTCCATCACAGCTCACTTTCTCTCTCTCCCACAGCCCATGGCTGGAATCATAGCCTTTCAATCAGAGCTCACCTGAAATATAGCAATATCCATCTTCTAAAATGCTTCATCATAGTTTTGCAAAGTCCAGGTACATCCCCTCTGCTCTTGTGGATTTATTTACATATTGATTTATTTATTCCTCTCTCTACAGCAGGCTAGCCTCTTGAGATTATAGCATTTTATTTACAACGCCACTGGGGTCATGCATCTGGACAATGAAGTCAAGGGGAAGGCTGTCCTTGGATGTGCTGAGCCGCACAGATCAGACTTGTCAGAAACAAGTGTGGGAAGGGGGTGCGAAGAGGCAGCCTCAGGCCTGGCACCCCCGTAGTCATCTTACCACCAAAAGAGAGGGCTGGCTTACACTGAAGGGAAGAAAACAGCATGGGAGGTGGTAGAAAAAGCAGCAAGGAAGCCCTGGGTGTGACCTCTATGAATCCCACAAGTTGAGGAGTGGGGTCTCCCTACTGCAATCCCAAATGGTGCAGTGCCCCTATCAGCAGGCAGTTAGCTTCATCTCTTTCCAGGGCCTGCACAATACAGACCCCTCTGGCTCCCCACAGATTACTTCTCAGCCGGAGAAGGCTCAGCTAAGAGAGAAGAGAAAGAAGAAGAAAGAAAAAAAATGCACAGGAAAAAGGTCTGGAAGAAACTGAGTTGAGGGAGAGAAATCTGTTCCCTGGCGAAGGCCCCAGGCTGCAAGAAAAGGCTTCCAACACTTTTTATAGATGACTCTTTTTTTT